>NC_090231.1:57872054-58230388 GCF_024489055.1 Chanodichthys erythropterus
GCTTTAGGCATGTGTCCTGGTCCCTCTGGCTTTTGTTATCACTGGTCAGAAGAATGTTATATTTCTGCAGGAAAGCGCAGGGAACATTTTCTTCATTTTCAATGCAGTGCTGACCCTAGCATATTTACAAATTCATAGATCGCTGCATATCTTGACATAATCGATCTTGTAAAGCTTCAACTCAGCACACCAACTGCCGATGAAGACAGTTAACAAAATCGGTAGTTTTGGCAAGTTGTAGACTGAGAATGCTCATGAGAGGCCAAGAAAGCTCAAGACACTCAAGAAAGCTCAAGACACCGGCAATAGAGATCCTTAGTAGCTTTATAAAAGGCACACAGCATGCTTGCTTGACGTGCAAAAAACCAATTAGGTTCATTGTAGTGTGTTACGCAGTAGGGCTGGGTAAAAAAAAAAAAATATTGATTTCTCGATTTTAATCGATTCTCATTTTTACGAACTGATATCAATTCTTAAATCCCAAGAATCGATTAGTCTAGTCTGTTTTCAGTTGATGAATGAGCAGAATATGTAGCGCCTCCCATCCAATAAATCACAATAAACTTTGTTTTGTGATACTTTTCATATGAAGCAAAGTCTCAGATTTCAAATGACGTCCATTTTATTATGAGATTCAAAAAAATAAATACCGTTTTGGTGCTGTTTAATGTGGCGTGACAGATCGCTTTAGCGCCTCAGTTAAAGAGAAGCATGTGATCATCCTCTCCTCCGCTTTAATACCAGTTACAGCGAAATAAACATGCATGAACATCTGAAGGTATGTTAAAATATACCATACAACTTACTTAAATCCGTATCATGTCTCGTGTAATCGCTCAGTGTTTCAACCTCAGAAAGATGTCAATAAAACAGCTTGTAAACAATGTCACGTGACGTCACATTTACCTCAGAAAACATTCAGTGACCATAAACTCATTAGTCAGCTAGAAAAGTGACATTCTGATAAATATAGCTATGCACCGTTACATATTAATTATAATTTTTAATGTTCTTCAATATTTAATGCATGTTTGAATAAATCAGTTATGACAGCCACAATTTAAATGTTCATATTTAAAAAAAAGAATTAGAAATATGATTTTGTAATTCTAAACTTTATTTATAATAAAAACATTGAGTGTAATTTAAGTGTTTGTATATGAATAAGGTTAACCTTCAATATTATTATAGTAGTACCAACTGACTCCCATCATGTGTAGTTTACAGCATTAGTTGAGATTTTTTCCTCTAGAAAATTTGCCATGTACTGTAACTGAAATACTACATCCAAAATAAGCGATATTGAATAAAATCAAAATCGTATTTAAATCGAAAGCATGTGAATAGTAATCGAATCGTAAAAATTGTGTCAATACCCAGCCCTATTACGCAGAACATTTGAGTTTCCTCACGAACCAATGAGGTTCATTCTCGTGTTACACATGTACGGTTGAGCTTCTGTTTATGTTCACTTTTATATAAAAGCCTAAATTCAATCTGTTCATCATTAAAAGCGATATTGTCACTTTAGAAAATTTGGACTAAACCGCTTGATTCATATGATCTCTTTAGGAACTTTTTCAAAGTGGTAGTTGTGTAGGCTGTCAATGGAGAGACAGAAATCGCTTTAAAATATAAAAAATATCTTCATTTGTGTTTCGAAGATGAATGAAAGTCTCTAGAGCAACACGAGGGTGAGTAAATGACAGAATTTTCATTTTTGGGTGAACTATCCCTTTAAGAATAATGAACAGGAGAGACTCCGAGAAAGTCAGTGAGAGAGTACAGAAAGGTGGAGGCCTGGCATGTTAGCAGCCACTCCGTCAATGTCTCCATGGCAATGGTACTTTTCCTGTCCTCTCCATGGCGCCCGCTCCCAGGACAAAGACCCCAACATGGGCGGTACAGGAAGAGTGACTCAGATCCAAAACCAAAACATGACATTATTGTGCTCATATTGACTTTAATGAGTATGCCGCACCTTTAACACACTACGCTATTTCATGTACCAAATAAACCAGCCTCCCTAAAGTCATAATTAGCTCCCACCTTCACCTAAGTTATTCTAGCTAAATTCTGAAAGAAAACAAAACAGGGAAACACATTTGGTGTTGCACTGTGACTCTAAAGGTTCCTGGTGTGAACAGTATTAACAATACAGAATGTGATCATGGTCTGTGTAAATTAAACTAAAAAAAAAAAAAAAAAAAAACATTATGCTGGATAGCCCCGTCCACAATGAAATCTCATTGGTCCAAAGTCTCAGTCCACATTAAACATCTCCAGATTTGCTGTGTGTACTTTTTGCATATCATACCCGGTTAAGACACGGTGCAAGTTGATTGAGCATTACAGGGAGATAATGAGATGTTTTGAGGCTGGATATATCAGTAACAAGGATTATGCACACACCATTTCCCCTTTAGAAATGTCTGCTTCAGGACAAACAGCGAGACTGAGCAGAACGTGGCCCGAGGGCAGCAGCAGACACAAGGAGCCCAGCAGAAGGCGTCTCACCAGGCACATTGTCTGCCAGATGAACAAACACAGTCCAGATAGCTCGACTTCACTGATATTATTAACCCCTGAAGAAACGAACACAATCACACACATTCACAGGCTTATTCCATGAATCGCATCCTAATTCTGTCCATTACAATAGCTTATGTTTTTTTTAAATGGTCATGAATTGCATTTTTTTATATTTTATACGGTGCATTTAATGATAGTAGGGTTTAAACATCAAAAAGTGCCATAATACAAAAAATAAAAGCCATTTTCTACCCGGATTATTGGCCTCTGATTTAAACACCCCATTTAAAGTGTGTCTCCTTCAAGACTTCAATATTTGGTAAAAATGTAAGTTACACTTTTTATTCAGTCAGGAGCAGCGAGTCTTTGTCTTTTGTTCTTTGATTAACATGACAGAAAGCAGCAGGTATATTAGGCTGCTGTCACTTTAAGAGCTTATGCACGGATCCAATATACTGTTACACAACATGAGGCTGCACAATTTATTGCAATTTTATCGCACGCAATTTGGCGAAAACTGTGATTATTTTATGCGCAGCTTGTCAGAGCTGTACGGCTCTGTGATCAGTAGTAAATGTTTCTTTATCTGAAAGCCAGAGGGTGCTCTTGTGCAGAAACTGCAAATATACCCTGCTGCCGAAGTAGAACGTGTCATTTCAGGAAATCCCATACTATCGCTGTAGCTGAATAAACAGAAGATTGAAACGTTTTGATTGATTAAACATGCCTGAAAAGTTTTGATAATGAACACACGACTGCCTTATTCTGTGTAAGAAGCCACATCATCTCACAGAAGGACGCTCAACTGTCGTTATGAAGTGAGTTTGGAGTAAAAACATGTTATTAAATGTTGTCTTTTGTTGGACAAGATGTTAATAAATGCTTCTCACGTGTTTTTTCAAACACATTATAAGCGATTAAAACTCTCAGTGCTTTCAGATGGATTAGCATTTGGAGCCATAGTTCATTGATAAGCCGCGCATAAAAAAAAATAATCATTGCTTTGCGATTTCACAAGCGCACTAAGCCAAATCGTTTAAGTGCGATTTCAATGTTTTTTTTCTAATCGTCCGATTAATCGTGCAGCCCTAGTTCCAAAACTTACTGTATTTACCTGAATACTCATCAAGATGGGCATTTTGTATTTTGTATTGACAGTTTAAGTGCAATAGGCCACAAAAAAAGTCAATTTGGTACTCGTGAGCTGTTTGAGAGGTGGCTTTATGAAGATGCCACTTAAATAGATCATATAAATATAGATCATTAAAAATGTATTATAACATTATTATAAAAACTTCCTTATGTGTAACTTAAGATGTAACATAATGGTTAAGCTGCACTAAAGGAAAATATGGTTCCTCCAACTTCACGTTAGTCATATGATAAGGCCTATAATTTCCTGTTTCCATTACTGCTCTGATACAGCCAAGCTATACAAATGAAAAAAAGAGTCCAAACAAAGGACTAAACGTAACAGAAACATTAAAAGAGATTCAGTTACACCACTGGTTTGACATGTTTCAAGTCTTGGACTGTGTCCCAATTCCTCATAATTCTAGTACACACTGAAACTGGTAAAATGAACGTTTATGAATGTAGAAAGAAAGTACACTTTACATATTGGGATACTACTTTTCCCGAGAACTAATTTCTCCCCAAGGCCATATTCCTGGTTGCATGCGCACCGGGAATAGGAACTCTGAAGTGGCGACTTTAAGCACGGCATTCACAAAAAACAGTGGATGGAAATCGGAGCTGCGTTTGTTGTGTGTCGTGGGTTTCTTTATAACGGAGATGGAATGTAAACGCATAATTTACACGACTGAAACAGCAAAAAGTGGGGCTAAGAGATGAAATCTTTCAGTATCACACATCATTGAGGCGGAGAAAAGAACAACCCTGCAAACAATAGGTAAATGCAGTTATCGCGGTTTCCATGTTTGTGAAGTAAATATGTTTACATGGCTTTTTAAAAATGTCAGGTGCCGTGTTGGGCATGCGTTTGACTAATCAACATACGCTTACGTCATTGATAGTTTCTACAGAGCTGGTTTAGACCCTACTCTGAAGTAGGAGCTAATTTAGTTCCCCCAAAAGGAGTTCCTAGAACTGAAACTGATCCTAGTTCCTGCGGTGTGAACACGACAAAATCCGGGTACTTCAGCCAGTAGTTCTAGGAACTATGAAAAGGTTCCTCTAGTACGAAAGCCCCTATTAGAACCCTCACATCAGTGTCTTTCATGTTTTTCTCTGTTTAAAACTATACAAGTTAATTATGAGGATGTGTATTGAACTTTACACATAGGCGAGATGAAATTCATTGTGGGAGTTTAGAAAACATATTATATGATAAATCTCTCAAGCTCCACAAGGAAAAGCGCTCAGTATGGAGAGACTGAATCCTGTTGCATTACTCACGCATGTTTAGGACATTTTTATGGAGCTTTAATGTTGTTTTTTGTCCTTTCTGAAGCTTTTGTTGCATGAAACAGAGTTAGCTGTTCTTTATATTTGTAACATTATGTTCTAATATCTGCTTTTGTGTTTTTCAAAAGAAAGGAAATGACGGGGAAAGAACGTCAAATGACAACAACGGGAGGTTTGCACTAACTAATTTACTGGTTAACTTCCCATTGTATTACAGTAAAAACAACAAAAATAATAATAATAATAATAATAATAATTTACAGCCTTTCCCTGTAGCCTCCTGCCTTGCTGTACAAAATGGTCCTGCAGAGCACTCATGTTAAGATGGTATCCAAGATTTGAGACAAGATAAGCCACTGATAAATCTTTCTAACCCTTTAAACAGCCAGCAGTATCTGACATTTTTCCTGCAGCCCCAAACAACCCTTACTGTCAAACACTGAGAGAGAGATATTGAGCAGGACTGGTGCTGGTGAAGTCTGACCACTTTACTCAAACAGATCAGGTGAGGTTTCTTCTCACTATGATAAGAAGGTCAGAGCGCCCTACTTTTCACTAAAGTACAGGATCGTAAGAGAAACGGCCCAGTTTTATAGTGCCCCCTTTACTAGGGCCCCGGACTACAAAAAGTGGCTTGTCAACACCTGTTCTGCTGCAGCGCATTCATCAAGAGCAGACAGGTACCTACTTACCTACTTAAACTGGCTTACTATTACATCCAAACTATTTCAAAGCACCACTATTGCTCATACTTGGGTTTAGGAGTTTGAACAAATCCTGAAATGCTACAAACATGAATAATGCCTTAAATCACAGAAATATTTTTACTTTTCTAAACGATTTGACTTCCGATTTTCACCTCGAAGACAATAAAACGGGTGAAGAAAACTCCACAGATCCAAGCCATATCTAACGTTTGCACCAATCATTTTACGCCGGACTGGTTCACAAACGAGGATCTGTTGAACGCTGGAGATTGATTCTGAAAGATGTGCTTCGTGCTCAAACTGCCCTCACATGCTATCAGAATTATCGTAAACAAGAGTTTCCTAGTTAAAAATTGCAAATGAACACCTTTTCTGACATTTTTGGTGCGTGAGATTGTCCTGTTTTGTTGTTGCCGGTATGCCGGAACATGAGTTCTTGAAGCTCCGCCCTCTTCTGGAAAGGGGGCTGGGTGCAACAGCTTATTTGCATTTAAAGGGACACACTCAAAAATGGAGCGTTTTGCTTACGCCCAAAAAATGGCAATTTTAACATGCTATAAAAAAATATCTGTAGGGTATTTTGAGCTAAAACATATGTTTTTTAAAGTTACAAAATAAGAAAATAACACAAAAAAAAAATATTCTTAAAAATGATATGCCATTATCTCATGTAAATTAAATTGATTTTAAACAACAATACTAAATAATTTAGGTGAAAAACCTTTAAAAACATTATGTTGAGTATCTTTAAGGAATAAAAGATTAAATATTATCTTTATTGTGACGCATTAAGTAATAACTTGTTTTACATCTAGAGTTTTAATCAATAAGAAAGAGAAATGTTTGTAATAAATTAAAGTTACCATAAAGGCTACCATTACTATATTTAATGGGTTAGTTCTCCCAAAAGTGAAAATTCTGTCATTATTTTCTCTCATTATTTGTCATTAGTGTCTCCTCAGAAGACCAGAATTAAACTGCTCATTTCCTATGTATTACTTTTACAGTGTTTTTATAAACCTTCTGGAGTATCATTAAGGCATGAACTTTCAACAGAGGGACAGAAATCTCTCAGCGGTTTCATTAAAAACATTTTAATATGCTTTCAAACGATGAGCGAAATACTTAAGCGTTTGTAACGACATGAGGGTGAAGAACTGATGACAGAATTTTCAATTTTGCATGAAATATCCCTTAATGTCACGATCTATGAGGAAAAACCATTGTAACTCATTGAAGCTTAACAAATAATGTTCTCCGTAAATGATTTTTGCTGGGAGTTTGTAGAGGCTTAAAAGTCATTTGAAATGTAAGATCTGGAATTAGACAACGCACGGACCTGAATAACATCCAAATCCACTCCAAATAGTTGTTTGGATTGGACAAACATAACACCAAGCTTTGAATTTCAGATCATCTCAAAAACAAGCTCCAAGAAAAATTACAGCCTCTGAGATACTTAAATCCGAGATGATTTATTGCTTGAAGATAATTTAGGACTGGCACATATTGTGGTCAATTTGCCTCCATGGAAAGCCAATACACATATTTCTGAAGTCAAAATACACAAAGTAAGCAAAATAAGATGGCAATCAATTGCATACAAAAACTGACTTGGCTGGTAACCGAACAATGAACTGTCAACACAGATTAGCCTGTGTCTGAATACAGAAGGGTTTCAGACAAATGGTAAAAGTAATAATTACTGTTGTTTCCAGTTATTTACAGCCCGGGAATATGACCCATACTCCCTTTCAGCTGTCTGCTTACAGCTGTCTGCAATTTGCAATTCAGCTAAATAACTTACTGTCTGAAGTACATCAGCCGACATATTCGAGACATAAATATTTAAGAGATAAATGCGATAGAAAACAGCTTGTGCTTGGTTGGTTTGGATGCTGTAATGGTGATGCCAAGCATCAGCGCCTGAAGTATGGATTACCGCATGTCCTTCAAAGTAAAAACCCAGGCAACTTGATGACCGTGAGTTTCACTACTTCCTATGGCCATTTCCTCTTATTGTTTTGGTCCAAAAATGCTTCGGATTTCTCCTACAAGCTCGATTCATCATACAGAGCATCTCGCGCTAAGTCGTAAAGCTATTTAGATCTGAAGTCTTTGTGCGACATGAAGTTCATCTCCACTCTCCAGTCACTTCACCTGCGTTTCACCATTTCATCTAAAGTCCCCCTGTGGTGAAAACCAAGTTTTTAATATTGTTTATACGTCTATGTGGTGTTTTTAATATGCTTTAAGACAAACCATGTGCAAATTCATGTGCAAATCAACACCACTGCTGAGTATTTTCTCTTTAAAACTGCCAAAAATCAAATCGCTGGTGTTTCTGACGTCACAAACTACCTTGTAACCAATCCCCTCAACGAGTAGCATATCATTAACTATGACCGATCTGAAGCAAGGGAGTCGTGTAACATTAGTAACACATTATCTGTTTGATAACTTAGTCAAGCAAAAGGCTAATCATATTAATTACAGTTATGTGTCCGACGTTGTAAAGAGTGATACCATTGTGCAGCGTTTACCGCAGTAAGTTGACCGAGTGGATCTCTGAGCTCGTGCGAGTGAGTGGAGGCGGGGCTAATTAGCATATTCATAGATCTGCGTATACTAAATGAAGCAAGGTAGTAGTTACATTCAAGCTATTTTAAGGCATTACGAATGTGTTTTTTGATGATCAAAGATGAGTTTTAAAGGATTAAATGATTAACTACAGGGAGACTTTAATAAAAATTATCATATTACATCCAAAAATAAATAAAAAAACGACAAACTCAAATAAAAGTTTGGTTTAACTTATATATATATTACTATTGTACAGTAGACTGTGCTTCTCAAAGTAGTAATAATAAAATCATTAAAACTATTTTTTAAAAGGAATATGACCATTTTTCTTTTCATTTTCTTTTCTTTTCAAATCTTTGCTATGCAGTACTTTGCTAAAAACAAAATTTTCCTTTGATTACATTGCAAGATATAAATTAAATTGGTAATGTTTCATGTCTTCATTTGATTACTGTTTTTGATGATAAAATTATAAATCCAGAAAAAACAGACAATTTATAAAAAAAATAAATACTTTTATTTTATAATAAATATATTTTAAAATATTATTTTACTTTATATTTTTGTATTTAATAAATGTTACCATTAAAATGTATACATTCATTTAATACATAATTTAATAACTTAATAAATTGTTAATGTTTAAGAATGTATTAAATATATAATAAAATTAAAACTAGAAAAAATAAAACAATGCACAATTTTGGAAAAATAAAACAGATTTCATAGGGTCCTAAAAATGTAATCTTTAAGTTTTAATAAATTCATATGGCCCCTATTGTATTTAATACATTTTAAAATTAAGTTTTATATATGTATTTTATAATGAATTTTAAATTTATTTAATAAATTGTTAAGGTTTAAGAATTCATTAAATATTTAATAAAATTTAATTAAACTAGAAAAATTAAAACAATTTTGGAAAAATAAAACAGAATTCACAGGGTCCTTTTAATAAATTGTTATTAAATTGTATAAGCCACATTATTTTAATTAATCAGCTTTTGATCACTAGAATTTAACAACCACCATTACAGAATCCATAGAGATTTAAACGGAAATAAACAAGTAGTCACTACAATAAAATGAGTGTTTGAGTGATTCTCATCTGGCGTTACCTTCTCCCTCCAGGCTAAATGATGCAACTGCTATTTCTGCTCTGCGTTAATATTTAATAACAAGGAATTTTAAACCTGTGATGTGATTTAGTTTCAAACTGAAAGCCTCTCTAAAGATAAATCATGGATTTAACAAAAAGTCTATAATAGTACTTTGTTTTTTTGCTATTGCTGTTGAATTTTTGAAATGCTTAATACATGACTGTAATAATCCATGACTATGATATCACCACTGCCACAGTGCTTTCTTCTAAGTGCACACATTTAGTAACCTATAAGTGTTATGAATCTGGTTCAGAAGCGTGCATGCGGAGCAGGTTTAGCTCATTTCTGTGGTGTCGCACACAAGGCCAGTTGTCAGAGTAAAGTCATGTCTTGGCACAATCTCAAACAGCTGAGACAGACCCTTCCCATTCCTCAGATCACCTGTGCTGCATGCTGGGAAAAACCAACAACACTGGCACCAATCAGAGCAAACTTTCCCCTTAAAGGATTAGTTCACTTTCAAATAAAATGTTCCTGATAATTTACTCACCTCCATGTCATCCAAGATGTTCATGTCTTTCTTTCTTCAGTCGAAAAGAAATGAAGGTTTTTGATGAAAACATTCCAGGATTTTTCTCCTTATAGTGGACTTCAATGGACCCCAAATGGTTGAAGGTCAAAATTACAGTTTCAGTGCAGCTTCAAAGAGCTTTAAACAATGCCAGACGAGGAATAAGAGTCTTATCTAGAGAAACCATCACTCATTTTCTTGCACTAGCATATTGTATATGACAATTTAGTTGAAACTTTAACCTGTGGAGGGCAGTAATACACTTAGCAGTGTCTACACTGCTGGAATTCAAATAGAGAAGAAGAAGAGAGCTAGTTCAAGATGAGCATTTATGATTAAAATGTATATAATTTTACATTTTTTTTAGAAAACGAGCGATGGTTTCTCTAGATAAGACTCTTATTCCTCGTCTGGTATCGTTTAGAGCTCTCTGAAGCTGCATTGAAACTGTAATTTTGACCTTCAACCATTTGGGGTCCATTTAAGTCCACTATAAGGAGAATAATTTCATCAAAAACCTGAAGAAAGAAGTACATGGACATCTTGGATGACATGGTGGTGAGTAAATTATAAGGAAAATTTAATTTGAAAGTGAACTAATCCTTTAATACCTCCAAAATACTAATGTAAAGTGGTCGCAAACAGCATCAAACCAAGTGGTATTATTTTAAACACTTTTTGTGCGCTGTGATAGTGAAACGTTACACCTGTGAGAATCACTGCGACACCAGACGGTTAAAAGTCATGCAAAACGCATCAGAGGAGAAGAAAGAAAGCTGTAGCATCATTTGGTTTGATATCTTGCCACTTAAATGCAATGACATTCACACACCTTTAACTCTGACTTACAGTGTTCACATACTTTCAGGACCACTTTATCTCTAAAAACACAGAAAGAGAGAGAGAGAGCAGTGCATGAGAGCAAAATGAAACATTCTGACTGGGTCCGGATGACTGTGCAGATTTGGCCCATGATTACTGCAGTACTGGGGCTGAAGTGAGTCCTTAGTAATACATGCATCATCTTCATCATCATCATCATCATCATCATCATCATCATCATCATCTCCACCCATGACATCTGTCACACCTTAAAAAGGGGGTTTGTTTAAAGTTGTCCTGACACAATTACACTAGTTACCCCATTCACTGACACTAAAGCAAAAGAAATGTCACAATAAATAAATAGTGTTTGCACGTATGCCACGAGCGCGCGCTCGCGCGCACACACACACGTCCGAAGACATAAAGCAGGAGATGCGGGGAAACTTCGAGTTCAACATCGGGGTCAAACGTTAAGTTTGTTTGAGTAAATAGTGTAAATAATTTTAACACACCTCTCTTGATTTCAGTGTAAAAAAATCCACTTCTCCTTTAAGGACGGATCAAATCCAGCAGCTCGAGTCCACTAATATCCCTCTCAAATTATCCGTTGCAACTTTCCCGTGTCCGAACATGCGCGCCACTCTGCCATTTTGATTCAAAGATGACTACAGTCTTCTTCCCATTGAAATTTCCCGAAGAGTGCGGCGTTTCTTTTCTCGTGGGAGTCGCTCGCTTAAACTCCTTTCTGTTTTTTCTGCTTAATCAGTGCTGCTTCTCATCAGCGTCCAGACGCGCGCTGCGCGTACTCGCTGGAATCAGGGGATGGGCGGGGTCAGCTGCGGCGATGGGCGGTGGCTGCCTTTCAGAGAGGCGGTTGCGTCACGTTGCGATAAGCCAATGATTGGAAAGAGGCGTGCCCCTCAACACTGTCGCAAAACGTGCAGAAGCGCGACGTTTTCTGTCACAACAGTTAATGGTTTACGGCACCTGCCCCTCACTGCGTTTGTGGTGGAGGAAAGAGGACGTTATGCGAGCTTACTTTGGGGAGTGTTTCTTTTGCAAGGTAACAGATTATGTGTTGTCAGTGTTATTATTAAACAGATGAGGAATTCAGAGAAGTTTGAAGTGTATTTGCTTTGAAATCGTGGTGTTTGTTCGGCCTGTGTCAGCGCGCGCTGATCTGAGCGATGAGACTGAAAGTACAAAATAATAGTCTAATATTTTAAAGTTAACTACAGATTATACAAGCAGTCAGAGGGTGTACTTGATGTAAAGTAAATGCATTTAGAGTGGCAAGAAAAATAGAAAGTACTTTGTTGGCGAAAGTATAGATATCAAAATAAAAAAAAATGTTTTTTATTGAATATTGCAGCATTATAAATGATTTATAAATCATTATTCATGTACTTTGTGATCTTGAATGAAAATAACTTCCCTTCACTCTTGCAAAAACATTTCTCTTCTCTGATGATGTGTTTATTGGCGCGAGGGCGGGGCAACCTGTCACTCAAATGAGATCCACCAATAGAGACTGTGATGACGCGTTTTAACGATCGTCGATATCGTAACCTGCAAATTTTTATATATTTTCATTTTTTGCCGATGTATTAAAGTCGATAAATAAGGGATTATTGACACTTCAGATGCGCACTGTCCACCATGATGGTTTTGAATTGCTTGAAATATGATTGAAAAATAGAAAAATACTGTTAAGTTCAACATGTACAGCGCAAGTCTGTCACATAGGCTACATAATAATATAATGAGAATATTAAAATTGTGTGCTTGGGACATGGCTTTTAAAGGTGCAATATGTAAGAATTGCAGTAAAATATCCAAAAACCACTAGGCCAGTGTTATATATTTTGTTCACTTGAGTACTCACATTATCCCAAATGTTTCCAACTATTTGTAAATCGTGAGAAAATTGCAATTTTACCCAAGGCTCCGGGACGTGTGAGGAGTCGCCTGTCAATTACGTCATACCCGCGTTACCCTCGGTTTCCGCTTTTATTTTGTAAAAACCATGGAAACACCAAAGACACTTTAATATATTACACGTTTTAATAGACAAGGGAACAACTGTTTTGATATATTTGTAGACAGAAAACGAATTGTTGTTATAGCTCAACACGTTTAGTCTTATTGTTTAAATTAATTTTCTTGATGTTTTGCGAGTACCATGCTTTACCATGCCTCAGAGAAAAACACTATTTTGTGAAGTAGCTAACATAGCATAATCAGATGTAGCTTTATTTTTAGTAACAGTAATACAGCATTTTCCCCATCATACAATACGTTTTAAAATTAATTCCATGCCATTTATCAACACAATCATCCAGTATTTAATCTGATATTGTAAAATCGATCTATCTTACTGCAGTGTGTAACAGTGTCTCACAGCAGCCGGCGAGCGAACGCACAGAGTAACGTTATAACATCATTTTCAACACTGTCAAATGTATCTAATATGATGAACAGAGCTGCGTTACCTCATACTCATGACCGGGGAAGCGGCGCCGGCGACTGTGTCATAATAAAAGTCCCGCTGTTCGTGAGGCGTGTTGAGCAATCGCTCCAGCTCCTCGTTCAGCTCCACAACACTCGCTCCTGCTCTGCTTCACACTACAGTAACGTTAATAATCACATCCATGAACATGATTTCTTCCCGAGTCCTATCCCTATTCTTTTGCACCGTCCGTTGCGGTGAAGACCACATGTCCCAAGATTCCGCGCTCAAACTTGCCATCATCAAGCTATGCCTTTAAATAGGCTTCTAGCGTCCTCTAGTGGACAGAAAATATTACATACTGCACCTTTAATGGTGAAATTTTTATAATCAAAATATATCGGCCAATATACCGGTTATCGGTTTTCAAATATAAAGAATTATCGGCTATCAGCCAAAATGTTCATTTCCACTTTTGAGAAACCCGGAAATGTGAAAAGGGTCTATAGCAAACCAAAACCATCCAATCAATTCCCCGTGCACAAAATCAAGCTCCGCCCTACATTTGTTCTTGTCTGCAAAGCTGTTTCACGCTGATATGTTACAATAGGGGAGAAAAGACTATTGCAACTTCCGTTTCATGCTGACTTTAAACATATAGATTCATATAACATGGTATTAACACATGCAAATCAGTAAAATCTCTAAATTCTCACCCCACAGTAACTGCTGCTGTCACTCGGCTTGTTTTGAGGATGGATCCCGTGGTGTTGAGCTACCAGGACAGTCTGCTGCGGCGCTCAGATGTGGCGCTTTTAAACGGACCGCACTGGCTGAACGATCAGGTCATAGGATTCGCCTTCGAGTACTTCACAACGGAGCACTTCAAAAGTCTGGGCGAGAAGGTCTGTTTCATCAGCCCTGAAGTCGCCCAGTTCATCAAGTACGCCTCGTGTCAAGAGGAGCTCGCCATTTTCCTGGAGCCGCTGAGTCTCGCGTCCCGCCGGTGGGTTTTTTTGGCCGTCAATGACAACGCTAACCAAACGGCCGGCGGCTCCCATTGGAGCTTGCTCGTCTATCGGCGAGACACCAGTCAGTTCACCCACTACGACTCCCAGAGCGGAGGTAACTCATTGCACGCCCGTCGTATTGCAGCCAAGTTGGAGGCTTTTCTAGGAGCTGGAGCGAAAGTGCCTTTCGTGGAGGAGCAGTGCCCCTCGCAGCAGAACAGCTATGACTGCGGCATGTATGTGATCTGTAACGCCGAGGCTCTGTGCGAGAGCGCGAGAGTCGAAGGCTGCCCACACCTGCCCGCTCAGATCATAACACCCACCTACATCACACGCAAACGGACAGAATGGTATTCGCTAATACAGAGACTCGCCAAGGAATGACTAGTTGACCTCTTCCATCAGTGTCGTGTTTACGTGAACTGGGAAAAGTGAACACGCACATATTTATCATACTCAATCCTGCACGAAACAAACTGCATGCACTTGTTTGCCAAACTCTTAAAGGAACAGTTCACCAAAAAACAAAAATTCATGTTACTTGCTTTCATCACTGAAAATGAGACGTGATATCCACAATCTTCATGAATGTAAATGGGGACCAATCTGTCAAGTGACAAAAAGGCACCATTAAAGTATATAAAATTAGTTGGTTTGCTCATATTTAACCCAACTTGGGTTGTTTGTGTGAGAAAAAGGCCGAAATTTAAGAAGTTATTACCCTCCACTGTAGCTCTCAAATCTAATTTTTATTTGCAATGATGGCACATGAAGGTACATCATGTCAGATTTGATGTCAGTGAATGAATGTGAACATCTTAATCGTTTTGATCCAACTTTAGGGGATTTGAGAGGGAAGATTTTCACTGAATAAAGATTAGCCAGATATGGCTTCAGAAGAGCACAAGTCATATGAACTACTTCTGTAATACTTGCATGCCTTTTTGTTTATATTTAGAGCTTGACATCATCAGTCCCTATTCACTTTCACTGTATGAAATTCAGCATACATTAAAACTCACACAAGAGGGCGAGTAAACGATGACCGATGGTTTGATTTTTGGATGCACTGTTCCTTTAAGAAAACATCTGTAATCTTTCACCCATTCAAAAGGGAGAAGAGACTTGTGATCGACTTGTAACCAATCAGTTTGCAGCACAAGTTGGGAGATTAAGATTGTATTATTTATTGCTGATTAGTTTAGATTAGTAGCATGAGAAAGTGAATGTGATGCTTGTTTACAAGAACTTTTGCTCAGGGCTTATTTGCAGTAAAGGACAGATGAGAGTGTTATTACTGTCTGAGCCACGGACATGTTACAAAAATAAAAAATAGAGTGATTTTTATTTAAAAATAGTTCACCTTCTCGATCCGAGCTGAAAAGATGCTCGTAACCTCACACCCGCAAATGCATGATTGTTCGACAGTTTATTATTGTATGAACCCGTTTTGAATAAAGCAGATAAGAATCATCCCAATAAAAACTTATATCATTATTTTCTCTGCGTCATGTTTAACTAATAAAAAATTCATTAGTAGTCCAGCTGTCATTTTCTCTATGCAACAAACGACCCATTTTACATGAAACTCTCGTGTTGATAGCTGTGGGGCCTCACGTTTCCAGGTTGTTTTCAACAGTACAGTCTGTATGAAAGCTCTCAGGTGTTTCACATTATCTCTCTGAGGGGGTCCTGACCTTCATGATCTCAGATCTGGGACTGTGCACCTCATCCACATCCTCTTAAACGGCACTGTAATGTACTGCAGATCTCCCCAGAAGTGTAAACACATTTCACATCGCTTTGAACACTCAAATACAGCCCTCTGGCTAACTGACTTGTTGGGATTTAACTTGCCTTCTCCATTCTATATAGGAGAGAATATGTATATGTCAACTTGATTTATTAAGCATCTATAAATATTTAAATGCATTAAAATGCAATTCCTATATAATGTCAGGGTGATACTGTCATAATGAAGAGACAAGCTCTAAAGAAATGCAAAAGTAGTAGGCATGAACTTTTATTATTATTTATAAAGTATGGTAACACTTTATTTTAAAGTGAAGTAGTTGCCTGTTTTCTTCTGAGGAGGCAAGAGTGTCTCGAAAAACTTGATGAGAAAATAATTGAAATTACAAATTTTATTTGTAAATTTGATGTTCCTAGAACGTCCCCGCTGGTGTCAAGGAGGTCACCTAGTAATATTCCCAGAACGTTCCGAGATGGTCATGATGTGGAGATCTTAAAAGGGTTGCGGCATATTATTTGAAAATTTGATGTTCTCAGAATGCTCTCAGAACGTCCCTGCCGGTGTCAAAGAAGTCGTTTAGTAACGTTCCCAGAATGTTCCGAGACGGTCATGATGTGGAGATCTCAAAGGGTTGGGGACGTTATTTGGCGGACCTTAACGAAACATTCAGAACATTATCGGAATGTTTAGGGAAACATATTTTATTTGGAAATCAGCTCCCAGAACGTTCTCAGAATGTCCCCAATGGTTTCAAGGATGTCGCCTAGTAATATTCCCAGAACGTTCCAAGATGGTCATGATGTGGAGATCTTTAAAGGGTTGCGGCACATTATTTGTTGGACCTTCATGGAACATTCAGGATGTTCTCGGAACGTTTAGGGAACCATATTTTATTTGGAAATCAGCTCCCAGAACGTTCTCAGAATGTCCCCAATGGTTTCAAGGATGTCGCCTAGTAATATTCCCAGAACGTTCCAAGATGGTCATGATGTGGAGATCTTTAAAGGGTTGGGGCACATTATTTGTTGGACCTTCATGGAACATTCAGGATGTTCTCGGAACATTTAGGGAACCATATTTTATTTGGAAATCAGCTCCCAGAACGTTCTCAGAATGTCCCCAATGGTTTCAAGGATGTTGCCTAGTAATATTCCCAGAACGTTCCTAGATGGTCATGATGTGGAGATCTTAAAAGGGTTGCGGCACATTATTTGAAAATGTAATATTCTCAGAATGTTCTCAGAACGTCCCTGCCGGTGTCAAAGAAGTCGTTTAGTAACGTTCCCAGAATGTTCCGAGACGGTCATGATGTGGAGATCTCAAAGGGTTGGGGACATTATTTGTCGGACCTTAACGAAACATTCAGAACGTTCTCAGAACGTTTAGGAGACCATATTTTATTTGTAAATTTGATGTTCCTAGAACGACCCCGCTGGTGTCAAGGAGGTCACCTAGTAATATTCCCAGAACGTTCCGAGATGGTCATGATGTGGAGATCTTTAAAGGGTTGGGGCACATTATTTGAAAATTTGATATTCTCAGAATGTTCTCAGAACGTCCCTGCCGGTGTCAAGGAAGTCGTTTAGTAACGTTCCCAGAATGTTCCGAGACGGTCATGATGTGGAGATCTCAAAGGGTTGGGGACGTTATTTGGCGGACCTTAACGAAACATTCGGAACATTATCGGAATGTTTAGGGAACCATATTTTATTTGGAAATCAGCTCCCAGAACGTTCTCAGAATGTCCCCAATGGTTTCAAGGATGTCGCCTAGTAATATTCCCAGAACGTTCCAAGATGGTCATGATGTGGAGATCTTTAAAGGGTTGGGGCACATTATTTGTTGGACCTTCATGGAACATTCAGGATGTTCTCGGAACGTTTAGGGAACCATATTTTATTTGGAAATCAGCTCCCAGAACGTTCTCAAAATGTCCCCAATGGTTTCAAGGATGTTGCCTAGTAATATTCCCAGAACGTTCCTAGATGGTCATGATGTGGAGATCTTAAAAGGGTTGCGGCACATTATTTGAAAATGTAATATTCTCAGAATGTTCTCAGAACATCCCTGCCAGTGTCAAAGAAGTCGTTTAGTGACGTTCCCAGAATGTTCCGAGACGGTCATGATGTGGAGATCTCAAAGGGTTGGGGACATTATTTGTCGGACCTTAACGAAACATTCAGAACATTCTCAGAATGTTTAGGAGACCATATTTTATTTGAAAATTTTATGTTCTCAGAATGCTCTCAGAACGTCTCCGCTGGTGTCAAGGAAGTCGCTTAGTAACATTCCCAGAATGTTCTGAGACGGTCATGATGTGGAGTTCTTTAAAAGGTTGGGGGACATTATTTCAGGGACCTTCACGGAACATTCAGAACATTCTCAGAACGTTTAGTGAACCATATTTTATTTGGAAATCAGCCCCCAGAACATTCTAAGAATGTCCCCAATGGTTTCAAGGATGTCACCTAGTAAAGTTCCCAGAACTTTCCGAGATGGTCATGATGTGGAGATCTTTAAAAGGTTGGGGCACATTATTTGTTGGACCTTCACGGAAACTTCAGGATGTTCTCTGAATGTTTAGGGGACCATATTTTATTTGAATGTTCTCAGAACATCCCAGCTGGTGTCAAGGACGTCAACTAGTAACGTTCCCAAAATGTTCCGAGATGGTCATGATGTGGAGTTCACTGAACTTTTAGGGAACCAAATTTTATTTGGAAATTTGATGTTCCCAGAACGTTCTCAGGACATCCCCACTGCTGTCAAGGACGTCGCCTAGTAACGTTCCCATTCTCTATATGGAAATGACAGATAGTAAGAATTTACTATTTGTAATTTATTTTTTATTATTATTTTTATGAGAACTTTGCATTTCACCTATATGAATAAATGAGGGCTTCTTAACCGATGTTCCCAAAGGGTCAGGAAGTTGCAACGCAGTCCCAAATTAAACATCCCCATCTGACTAACGGAACAATATGGGAATGTTCTGTTAACAAGAGCTTTTAGGGAACTTTTAAGAGAACGTTTAAGACTTTTAGGGAACGTAGTACAAGGTCTCGAGAACGTCTCCTACATGGATGATGCTGTTAATGGGAAGACTTAAAAAGTAAGCAGAAAAATACTACTTATCTTGAAATGTATATTTTTTTTTGGGGGGGGGGGGGGGGGGGGGCCGCATTTTAAGATGTCTACACTCGCATGTATCTGAAGAAGGAAAATCTATTACTTTTCACATGATGGTTACACATGACATTTATAGACTCATTGAAACTGTGTATTCTGACAGCAGATGACAAATGAATGTCTAGAGTGATGTGAAAAGTGTGTTATTGATCATACACACCCATTTTGGGCTCTGAATCGAAATATTCTGTTACAGTATGAGGTTTGTAACTTGAGATCATGCGGTGAACACAAATAGCCTTTTGCACATTCTCCAAAATGTCTGTAACCGATCTCACCTCTATTATCAAGTGCACACAAAGAGAGAGAGAAAGAGAGCAGATAAGATTGACGTTTGTAAAGGTATACCTGGAGAGCTGTTGCTCTGGTATGAACATTGACATGACTGAAAGAGCACAAACGGTGATGTCGAGGCTGGAATGAGTGGGATCTCAAAGCTCTCGCCCCGTAAACACTTGCCAGAGAGGTGTTAACATGGCTGCAGTAAATTTAGCACTATATAGTGAATGACCTCTGACCTTGTTTGTTCATTTCAGCTAGAATATCCTCAAAGCTGTGTGTTGAATACAGGTGATAAATATATACAAGTTTTTTATTTGGTACCGCAAAAAAAAAAAAACATTTTGTGACAAAGCCACCAGACAGGTTTCTATATGTAGCAGCTTCCTTTAAGAGAAATTCCTCTGCCAAAAACAAAACTATATGAATTTATGAACACAAAGACATCTGAAGGTTGTTGCAGTTTTTTCCACATGAAAAACCTGGGATATATGAGCCAGGCTGGACCTATAGGTCAAGTTTAGCAGGCATGAAAACATGCCTTGGGCTCATAGTTATAGGTCACGGCATTAGATGTGAAAAGGACGGCTACAGTCCCCTGAACACGAAAACATGACAAATGATGACAAAAATAACCTTTTAGAGATACCTGCCCATGCTCATTTTAGGAATTAAGTTCCTTTATATATCATCTCTCTTTGCTAAACTATCTCTGAGACCAATAATTAAATGTATTTAATATGATTTTATATAGACTGCTGTATCACAGTAGCTGCTTTAAGGTTTTCATCCAGTAGTCCAATTGCGTAAACGCTCGTTTTCTCTAGCAGTGTTTTTTATACACAAACTGAGAGAGGCACAGTATGTTGCATTAGATTGTGTTATTTGTCATATATGTTATCATGATATGTTATCATCACATATCGTTTATATGCTGTAATTTTATACAATTCATTAATTATGTTGGCTTGACAAACTTTATACAAGTGCATCTTAAACATGTTAGATCATGTGAGCAATATAATTCCATGTTATCAAACTATTAAAAAATGCTGTCAACATGTTAAAACATGCTAGCAACATGCTAATTCATTCTGTCAACATGTTAAAACATGCTAGCAAAACACGCTAATTCATGCTGTCAACTTGATAAAACATGCTAGCAACATGCTAAGTCATGCTGTCAAAATGTTAAAACATGCTAGAAACTCGCTAATTCATGCTGTCAACATGTTAAAACATGCTAGCAAAACACGCTAATTCATGCTGTCAACTTGATAAAACATGCTAGCAACATGCTAATTCATGCTGTCAAAATGTTAAAACATGCTAGAAACTCGTTAATTCATGCTGTCAACATGTTAAAACATGCTAATTCATGCTGTCAACATGTTTAAACATGCTAGCAAAATGCTAATTCATGCTGTCAACATGATAAAACATGTTAGCAAAATGCTAATTCATGCTGTAAACATGTTAAAACATGCTAGCAAAACACGCTAATTCATGCTGTCAACTTGATAAAACATGCTAGCAACATGCTAATTCACGCTGTCAAAATGTTAAAACATGCTAGAAACTCGTTAATTCATGCTGTCAACATGTTAAAACATGCTAGGAAAACACGCTAATTCATGCTGTCAACATGTTAAAACATGCTAGCAACATACTAATTCATGCTGTCAACATGTTTAAACATGCTAGCAAAATGCTAATTCATGCTGTCAACATGATAAAACATGTTACAAAATGCTAATTCATGCTGTCAACATGATAAAACATGCTAGCAAACATGCTAATTCATGCTGTCAACATGTTAAAACATGCTAGAAACTCGTTAATTCATGCTAACGAAATGCTAAAACATGCTAGCAACATCTTAAACATGTTAGATCATGTGAGCAATATAATTCCATGCTATCAAACTATTAAAACATGCTGTCAACATGTGAAAACATGCTAGCAACACGGTAATTCATGCTGTCAACATGATAAAACATGCTAGTAACACGCTAATTCATGCTGTCAAAATGTTAAAACATGCTAGAAACACGCTAATTCATGCTGTAAACATGTTAAAACATGCTAGAAACTCGTTAATTAATGCTAATGAAATGCTAAAACATGCTAGCAGCATCTTAAAACATGTTAAATCATGTGAGCAATATAATTCCATGCTATCAAACTATTGAAACATGCTGTCAACATGATAAAACATGCTAGCAACATGCTAATTCATGATGTCAACATGTTAAAACATGCTAGCAAAACACGCTAATTCATGCTGTCAGCATTATAAAAAATGCTAGCAAAACGCTAATTCATGCTGTCAACATGTTAAAACATGCTAGCAACATACTAATTCATTCCAACGTCATGCTAATTCATGCTAGCTATGTGATAAAACATGCGTCATTGCATTTAAATGCTTTGCTGTCAAAAAGGACAGTAATCATATGGAGGACACCATGTTTATTCTTCCAATTTATTAGGAAAATCTTATTAAATTCAAAATGTTATTTGACAACCATAAACATTCACCACGCTCTCTAATCAGCTTCTCAGATTCTGGACTTTCGGTCAAATACAGGCTATTTTCGTTGTGTATAAAACATACAATATGCTTCAAATGATTATTTATGTGTGTAAACATGCCCTACTGTAGCTCCCTGTTGAAAAATCTAGCATATGCTGGTAAAGTAGGTTTTGAAACTGGTATGCTGGTTTGAGCTGGTCCAGGACCAGTTTAGGACCAGCATGGACCAGCATACCAGCTTCAAAACCTACTTTACCGGCATATGCTGGATTTTTCAACAGGGAGCTACAGTAAACAGAATAGCAGTCACAACAGCAATCATTCATGTTTAAAGTTTATTACCCTATCTGTATGTAAATAATGATAATAGTATGTGCCTTTCCAGAGAAATCCTGTAGGACAGGCCATTCCACAAATAGCAGTGGTAATGTTGAGGTCATGACCACTTCAAACCTGTGAACCACATGAATTGTGACGATTTATTTGCAAACAAAGTGCCTGGTAAGTTAAGATGTTACTTTAAACGAGATTTATGTTTATGGATATTTGTCTCCACCTGGTGTTCAAAGGAGATCTACATGGTACAGATGCTGTTCAGATGTGACCTCTGGAGATTTAACCCTATAGTATAAGGCCTTTCAGTATAACTTTAAAATAGTCCACTTTTTTGCTGTGAAATCTTTACTAAATTTCTATTAGGTAAACATAAGATAACATCAGGAGAAGATAACATAACATCTCTAGAGAACGTTATTTGTTCATATAATCATCACTGTATTGCATTGCAGTATATGTTGTGAATTGTAATTATGTATGCATATACTGGATCTGTTCTGTACCCCAGGGAGGTTTGACTTGCTGCTTTCCCCGCTCTGTCTAAGCATGGCTGCATGGACAGGCGTGGGGAGTTTTGCCCCGAACAGAACCATTCCGCCAACACTAACTGTATATGCTATAATTGTAATAAATATTATTCTTGACAAAGTGGTCCTGACTGAAATGACTTTCAAGCCTGGAAACCCTTCCCAAATTCCCTTGGGATGGAAACACTGATTTACATGTCCACGTTAGCAGAGCCCCAGGATCCCTCGCTTATGACAAGAGGTGATTACTAAGGTCCCTGCATTCCTGAACACATAGATCACATGTTGACCACTAAGGCTCCAGGCCTTTTTAAGTTATATTTTTGACCTTTTCATGGTTTTATTGGATAGGACAGTACAGACAAGACAGGAAAGCATGGGGTGAGGTGAGGGGAACAGGATCGGCAAAGGACCTCGAGCTAGTGATGTTACGTATGACACTGAGACTTTCATGACGTCGATGACGTTTCGCTTTGCGTGTCAGAAGGTTCGAACCCCAGATCTTACTATTTGGGGTTAGGGTGGGATTAAGGAAGAGGGGATAGGGGTTGGTGTTTGGTGAAGGATTTGTGTTTAGAGCAACAGCCAAAAAAAGAAAGACTTCCCCTATCTGGGAATATTTCGAGCTCATACCTTCCAATGTATGTATGGTTTTCTTAAAAAAAAAAAACATCAGTTTTTGTTCTCCTATGTAATTTCTTCATTTCATATAACTTTATTCAGAAGGTGAGATGCTCGGTGTGTGACAAGGAACTTATGTATGAAAACATCATCCATGCTAAGGCATTTCAGAGCTTTACATGAGACTGCACAGCCCCAGAACAATCCTACAAGCACACAAAGTAGGACTGTTGCTTCATGATTTTTATTCAGAATTGTGAATGCATTATCATGATTTAAATCAATACATGTATATTATATAAAACTTTCATTTCAATTCATTATAGCTCCTCGCAAGCATCAACATGGTCAACATGGTCATGAAAGACTCTCAGCCATTTACAGTGGTTGAGGATGAGGGTTTCAGGGACCTCATCCATGCCCTTGATCCTTCCTATATAATCCCAAACAGACAGGTGAGTTTAAAAGAGGTCAATTTTGATGTATAATCCATACAATACATCTATATCTATAATAATATAATTGTCTCTGAAACAGCTTTGATTTCTCAATAAAAATAATTAACACAATTTTACCCCCTTTGTGTCTTTTCTACAGTTACACAAGCACTATCAAAGTGTCATAAGCACATTTAAAAACAGATGATCCTATCACTCAATGTCCTTTTTCACTAGTGAATGCGTGTAGAGATAAATAGTACATTACATCATATTAAATCATGTAAGGTCATATTATATTTTATTGTCACACTTTAAAGCAGTGGTCACCAACCTTTTTAAGCCCAAGATCCCTGACTTCGACCTTTATGAAAGGCAAGATCTACTTGATAGAAAAAGACAGCCCAGATTGTATTTAGTAGATGGCCAATTTAGATTCTGATTTATTTATTTATTTTTACAAGCAAATTAGCTAATTCTGATACTGGTTGCAGATATTTATTATTAATATTATTATAATAAGCAAAAATATAGCCATTTCAAATTAGAGGAATCACTGCTTTTTAATCACAATCCAAACAAAGATGCCACACACGTTGCATGAGCAGTTGTTTTTCATTTGAATTAGATTTAATTTTAAGATTTAAAGCAAAAACAAAACGGTCTGACTTTATCTTTGAGAAATTATGCTACACAAAAAAAGCTCGAAAAACAAAAACAGCAGGCTGAATGAGACGCAAATTCACTCTCTGACAGCAGGTGGCGCTTATGGAGCAGCAGTGATACAGCGTTTCCTTGGTCACCGCTGTAAACAAAGCTGAACTGCGCTACTTTATTCTGAGGTAAGAGGAAAAACAAAATGCCTTTGCCATCGAAATTCCTTTTAGAGATGCATTCATATAACCCCTCACCCCCAATTCAATATTTATATTTTCTTCCTATATTTCGAGCATCGTGAACAGTGAGCTGCTCTGCCTGCTACAGAATTGTCTCCTCTTCGCGTCCGTCTTCAGCGTCTCTGGCCTCTTTTTAACGGCCGTTTACAGACTCAGACATGAGGTGGGCTATTTACTTTATCACTGTCCCAGTAGCTCCCGAAAACAGAAAAATAAATGCAAAAATACAGTACAAAGACTGGAGACATGTATTTTTGTGTTTCTGTTATTTTCGAGAGCTACTGGAACAGTGATAAAGATCGACCAGTCGATCGCGATCGGCGGGTTGGCGACCACTGCTTTAAAGGGTAAATTAATTTATTTAATGGACAAATGAAAAACACACATGTAAGGCTTTTATTTGTACACATAAAATTTTAACTGTGGAGCGTGTGGTGCTTACGTCGTCTGACAGAGCTTCTTCCAAAAGCTTCTGGCTGCTATGTTTTAAATAAGCACCAGATGGCGCTGTTCTCGACACTCTTGAATCTTTGAATCATTTACCCATCCCTACCTCGAGCCGGGAATTGAACTCGAGTTGCTGGAGGCACAGTCGCGCTATGTGTCGGTGCTGCCCACGAGGCTATCGTCACCAATGTGTGTCAGTGATCTTAAAGGTCCCGTTTTTCGTGTTTTTTTTTAAGCTTTGATTGAGTTTATAGTGTGCAACATAACATGTGTTCATGTTTCGCGTGTAAAAAAACACACTATTTTTCACATAATTTACTTATCTGTATACTGCTGTTTCCACTGTCATAAAAACGGGCTGATGACTTTCTTGTTCTATGAAGTCCCTCCTTCAGAAATACGTAACGAGTTCTGATTGTGCCAGCGGTTCCTGTGTTGTGATTCGACAGCAGTTTAGCGCTCCTTGCCCGGAAAGGTCACGCCTCTTACCATAACGTGTGCTGCACATAGTTTTACATGTGGATTATTGTGGTGTTGTGCCGAATGAACACAAAAGACAATAATTCCCGAGAGACTGAACTCTTTAATCTCCACAAGCAGCGACAGAAAATGTACAACGTTAGCACTCACTCAGAAGAGTACCTCATACGGAAAACAGCCATATACATAAACATAGTCCCCTCTTGTGGCCATTATGTGCACTGCAGTCCAACATTAACTATTGCAGTAAGGATACCACAACTATAATTTTCGGGAACCGAGTTAAACATAAATTGTAACCATTGATCTCTAAGTACAGCGTCCCTGGGAAGGCCAAACAAAGGTGATTGGACTGCGGGATGAAAATAACACCGTTTCGACGACATGGCGACAAACACACTCTACACACGCAACTCTTGCTCTTCTCCGTGGGAGCGCAACAAGACCACACCCCCTTTTTTGTGTATTCCTGTGGGCGGAGGTTAGTCAAAAAACTGTTTTAGTGACGTCATTAAAGAAGGAAGTAGAGGGATGTAGTCAAAACTGGCCGTTCGATGTAGGCGACTTCTGTTAAATAAAATATCTCGCTTGGCATTGAACTTTGAGCTTTAAAATTTTACAGATTTTATTTATACTCTAACAACAACATTACACACTAACTAAAGTTTGAAACATGGGATCACGAAGAACGGGACCTTTAAGGAATATTTTATCTTGCAGCAACGAGCACTGGAGAGGAGAGACGTGAGCATATCTCTGTTCCCAGGGTTAAATGTTCCCAGAGCCCAAGAGTCTTGGCTATTTGAGAGCATGAGTACATGATAGAAAAAAATGCCAATGCTCAGTCCCCTTAACACACGGTAAATCCATATTATCTCTAATACAGCTTCGGAGTGGTATATGAGGCTAGGCTTTGTCAAACTAAATTTGTTCAACTAGTTTTGTGTAACAGGCCACTGTTCTTATGTTCTGATTCCTGTGTTTTCTGTACATTAAAGAATCTGCGTTTGGTTCCTGCGCTCTCCTGATTTGAGAGTTACAGAAGACCTGACCCACAATAACTTGAGTACAGTGTGTGGTGTAGATGAACTCAGTGCTTTCTGCTAGTAATAGTAATGTATATTATTGTATACTGTATATTGTATTCTGTCAGAGATTAATAATAATAATGTAAAAAATTAGGTCCCACTTTATATTAAGTGGCCTTAACTACTATGTACTTGCATCAAAAAATAAGTACAATGTACTTATTGGGTTCATATTGAATTACAAAACACTTTTGCTGCTTTTGGGGTGGGATACGGGTATAACGGGTAGGGTTAAGGTGTAAGGGATGGGTCAACAGTGTAATTATAAATGTAATTACAGATGTAATTACATGCAGGTGTTTTTAAAATATAAGTACAATGTAAAAACATGTACACAATAAGTGCACTGTATCAAATGATTAATTTAAATGTAAGCACATAGTAGTATAAGGCCACTTAATATAAAGTGGGACCAAAAATGATCTAGTTCTCTGGCTCCATTATGATATTAATGACTCGGGGAAGAGTTAACTGACCAAAAATGTACTGTAAAAGATTTGAATTAATTGATTTAAATCAGAATAGCTAAGTTAAGGACTAAGGAAAGGGTTAACCGACAAACGCGATACTGTGAAACCTTTCATAAATCACAATAGTGAAGTTACGGAACCAAGGAAGAGTTAAAATGACCAAAATTGCACTGTGAAATGAGTCACAAATCACAATAGTCCATTTGAGCTCAGAATGAGCAGGCTAGATGACCATTCTTTAAACACATGAGATGATTTATCTAATGTCTTGGACTTCTATTCATTGGAACAACAGAAGGGGACAGAGCAATGACAAATCACTGCAACGCGATATTATATGATTGTGAAAGTTTTCACAAATCAGGCTCAATCTGAAACAAGTGATTTTGTATTCCAGCAGTCTGCATGTTTATATTAAATATGAACGCCTATTTGTTCCCACAAAAATAAGCACATTTGTATGTATAGAGTACATTTATTTTCGTAGCAATGTTACATGTAAATAGAAAACATTTCATGTCACACGTATTTATGTAATACACATTCATGTCTGACAGATTTTGAGAATGAAATGGATAATTTTGCATGCAATGGCTCACAGTGAAATGTTTTAAGCTGTTTCACTGAGAATCCATTCATCATTATTTAGTTATTGTGCAAATTCTAGACAATTGTACATTTTGCAAACGTTCAATTTGCTTAAATGAATAATTGATGTGAACAAAAAAATACGTTTTCAGAAATATCAACTGAAGCTAAAGTGATTGAGAAAAAAAAATGTGTTATAGCTATTAGTTGTATTACTTCACCCTCTAGTGGCTATAAAGCTTCATCACATCCCAAGCATATAAAACTGCTGCATTAATGGAAAAACTTTACAGCAGCTTAATAAATTTGTGTTGTGGATTTTGTTTGTTTGAAGAAAAGAAACACCTTCATATCACTCATTCAGTGAATCTAGGTCAGAAGAGGTTATGAGCAAATAGACTTTATTATATGGCATGTTTTCAATGCAAGCTAAAATCAGCATCAAACATACCTAAACATTGCCAGATTGATATTTAGATGATTTGAGGGGGGAAAAAAACACAAATTAGTGTTATAAAGTCAAGGGTAAAGCAGTCACACAGATATAAAACCTACTATACAATCCTCACTCTTTCAAAACAAACTTAAGACAGTCAATTCTTACAACAGATAAGTCAATAATATCAGGTGAAACCCCTACCAAAGAGAAGAGTTAGCATGTAAATGACTTGTTAAACGTGGTGTTCATTGTACAAGCTGTCAGATAGTCACATGTCCCAGAGAAAGGTGTGGAACGGCAAGGCCACAGTTTAAGAGATGGAAACTAAGGCAAACTCAGTCCAGAAAACACAGACGAGACTAGAAACAGGAGTGTAGAGCAAATAAAAAGCATTTCCTTTTAAAGTCTAATTAAGAAGGCTGACGGTGTAACTTCTGAAACCAATTAACGAACAGAAACTTTATGACAAAGATATGATTCATTAAACAAGAGGGTGAAATTCTGCTCGCAGCACGATTGCCTCGAACATCACGTCTAAACGGCTTTCTGTCGCTTTGCACTGACAACTCATGACATCTTCACAGTCATTCCAAAGAGGTCGTTACACAATTCTGGGCGTAAATAATGGCAACAGGTTATACCTGCTTTACCAAGAGGAGTGACGTCTGATTTGCTGGGGAAGAAAGTTAGACATTGTTTGCTAAAAAGGGGGACATTGATTATTTGTCATAAATGGCGCAGATTACACTACATATATGATAACGTTTAGACCCTCTATGCAAAGTGCTCGTGTTCTGTCAGTAGTCCGTTTGTATAAATATCTGCTACTGTCGTTCACACACGTCTATACTGCATCCCATCCTTCATTGTGTTAGGTAAGAAATACTATATTACACCTCCACCAGAAGATCTGAGTATGTGAATATGGACAGGGTACACTGAATTATTCTTGTGAGGAAGATCTTCTGTGCGATTAGGTCTTCTTCTTGAGCTCTTCGAAGCGTCGTGACAGGTCGTCGAAGTCGATGTCGTCTGAGGTGCCGGCGTTCGCTCCGAAGGAGGAGGCTGGGAGTGTGTCGGGAACAGACGGGAGCTCGGGAAGGTTGGAGTTGTCGTAGATCTGAGCAGATGGAGATGGGCCTAGAGAGAAAACAAGAGCTTTTAGGAATAGGATTATCATAATGGGAGTGGAGGGAAAATCATATTAGTAGAGAGCACATACCTGGCATGACCTGGGAAGAATCAGAGGGTTTGAATGACATATCGTCGATCTTAATAAAGCACATGAAGACATGTTAACAATGATTCACACATTTACAGCAACTAATAATCAATACTGATACTGTGAAGAATTAGTATTAATTTGCTTTCATTAGTGTGAAACAATCTGGATGTGAGTTATGATGAGTTAGAACAGACGCTGTAGTGAACATGCGGACCTCATTTATAAAGACGTGCGAAGAAGAACTCTCTCCTAACAACCATATGCAGAAAAGATATCCTAAATACATCCCACTATATATGATGACGAATCGTAATGGAGAAATAATTAATTTTGTTGTTTTATTAAGTGATAACAATGAGATTATGTGTTTTTTTTTATAATCAATTAACACTGCTTTTGTCATTTTTTTACAAGATGGACAAAATTCGTCACCAAAAAAGTTATTTGGTTTAACCAAAATTTCGGTTTCACCGAATGACACTTTTGGTTATACCAAATGACGATATTTTCAATCAATGCTAACAGGCTGATATCTAGCTAGCTAGCAAAAGGACAAACATTTTATATTTAGTACAAGTTTTTCAAATATTACAACATTTTCCATGTTTTATAGCGGTTGCACCGAATGACCTGATGTTTCGGGACATGCGTATGAACAGGTATGAATTTTTCAGATAGTTAAGAGAGTTAGTTACTTTGCTTCACGACCATGTGGTCCTTTGCAGGTGTCTGAATGATGTCACATCCTGTCACATGATATTGACCACATGACTTGATCTAAAATGGTCCTTTATATTAGTTACTCCGAATGACATCAATGAAATGAATTTATCCGGACATTCTTTCTCATAACAAAGCAATGACTTCTACACATAATTTTAACACCATTTTGCACTATGTTGATATATGATGTTATAAAATCATGCCAGTATAAAAAATATATACATTTATTACATTTTAAGATATTTTAATCACTAATGAAATGGATGTATTGGCCTTTGAACAGCTAAACCGAATGACGTTTTGACACTTCAAAATCTTTAAAATAACTTTATATGAAGCAAAATATAATTAAAACCTTTAGGATTCAATGAAAGAGATCTAGTTGTACTACTTTAAATGTCATATCTTTGTTTTTTATTATTATTAATGCCTTATATATATATTTTATGAAAATCATTTAGAATTAAATAACTTCAGTAATGTAATTATCACAAAGCAATTGTTAATTTGCATATTGTGATATTTACTGCATTATTACATTACTGGTACGAGCGCAAAAACTTTGTATATATGCTCTTTAGTTGATGTGCGCATTAAGAACATTTTTGCCTTTATAAATTCCAATTTATATGTTCCTCCCTTTGACGTAGGATGAAATCCAATTTATGATCAAATCCGCTCATAAGTTCACTTGATAAATGAGGCCGTTTTTTCAGTGCGGTTGGAGTAGAAAGGTTTCCTGTAAGCATCTCATACACAGTGGAGGAGATTTTGGGGTAAATGCTTCAAGATGAATGCCTCAAACAGCAAAATCAGAAGAAAAATTATTGTATTTTTGTATAAGGGCAATGAAACATTTTCCCCCTCAATTATAATAATATTCATATCTTACCAGTCCAAACAATAGATATTTTCTTCATGCAAAATACAATTGCTTCATTTTATTCTCATTTTGAGGCGACGCATGAACTGGACATGTTCTTGGCAGCCCATGTGCGATTCACCTTTCTAGTATATTTTTCTGCATATGACTCTCATACAGCATATGAATGTCTACTTAAATACTTAAAAAGCATTTCCCCCAAAAAGTCAAATATTTGGTGCCCGAGAGATCAGAATGCAGTGTTTTCGATCCGCTGCACATGCCTGTGAGGCTCCCTGTGTGAGATCAGAGGCCGGCTGCTCCAGCTGGACGACTAGGCGGGATGTAACTAAGCCTAGCATAGAGCAACTTTTTTAGGTCCAGCTGGTGCAACCGGCCCCGGAGGACTGACAACAGACAGCATGTGAACTGTAATAAACTGCTCTTCCCTGCGAGGTGAACAGGTCGTCTCCGTCTGTCTGGAAGGGTGGGGGGGGTGCTGAACTTGAACTTACAGACTCATAGGTGGGGGGGCAGCTGGGGAGCTGTGGGGGCTGCCCTCCTCTCACTGGAGGCTGGAAGTTGCTAAAGCCATCATAGGTGCCAACGGGACCATTAAAGGGCTCCTGTAGGGGAGAAAAATGATTTGAAATGGACTTTTTTCAGCTTAACAGACAGATTTTTTAGACTGGTCAAGTAGAGCTGCATGATTAATTGTTAAAAGATCACAATGTTGTTTTAAACACAAACTTATCTTATTCCTAACTGACAATGATTCGGTTCCATGTCTATTAAAACTTTGATAAGTGTATGATAACAGCAAACATTCAGATCTGTGATCTGAGCCAGAGAGAGCCGTTGTCATGTAAAACAGCTTCACAAACAGTCTTTTCAACCACACAGTATCATTATTTCTGTCTTACAATAATTCAGATCCTCACAGAAGTACTGGAATAAAAGTTTATAGTTCAGATATAAACACTGATGTCTACGGAAGCGATCAAAATAGAATAAATCACCTTTGAAAATATCTTAAGGCTTCAAATAAAGATGGTATCAATTACATCATTACACCAGTAGGTGGCAACAATTGACTGTAAAAATGTATTGGTCATTGAATCATTGATTGAAGAGATTTGTTCAAAAACGCTGATTCATCCAGTAATGAAACAAGCAAAGTTTTTATGAGTGAGTCATTGAATTATTCACTCAACTCAACTTTTCCCATAAATAAGTAATTCAGATTATTTTTTTAATTCAACTGCAGAATTTAACATTTTTATCAGAACCTCTAGTAAATTACATGTTGTTTTGTTTAGTTGTCTATTTAGAATTGTGTGAGAATCTCTATTTTTAACCAAAAAACTTTGATTCTCAATTTATCCTGAATCACTCAGCTCTATGGTCACGTGATATTAGCTAGATAGATGTTTGTCTTACAGCTCCTTTGGGCATTGGGTAGTTGAAAGCCGTGGGCATGGGCATGGGCATTGGCATGGGCATAGGCATGCCGACAGCGGGAGTGGTAAACCCTCCTCCTCCACCGCCTCCGCCACCTCCTGGCTTCTTGAAGTCGCTGTTCACATCAATCAGATCGGCCTCTTCACCCGGACACACCTCTGGCTGTGAATGTTACAGAAGCGTACGGTTTGAAACAAGTGTTGCTTATAGAGATGACCGAGTTGGAAAGGAAGTGGAAATTGATTCTTACCCGAACCATGGCATCAGGTTCATAGGGAACGTTGTAGTTCTTGGCGATCTCGATGAGGTAACGCTCCACCAAAATCTTGGGAGGGGCTTCCACGCTCAATTTGTGCATAAGCTACAGAAAGATAGCTCAATGTGAAAAATAAAACAGCTTATAGAGTCTACCGCTTAAATATTTATGATATCCGGAATATGGTTTGGTTTCTCCATCAATTTAAGATTAGGGAATCAAAGTAAAAGGAGTATCTCTGACTGCTTAAAGCTGGAATACACTACATCTGAACAGATTTTAAAACAAATCTTGGCAAAAGTTCAGATCAGGTTTTCTGTTACATACCAAAAAACTAATACTTAAAGCTTTTAAAATGCCTTAATCAAATTATGAGCAATATTAATATGGGTTCATTTAATGCCCACCACCTCCAAACAAACATGTTTCATCATACCCTGTCATTAACTGTTCCAATCTGGTTTGTTCTACACAGCTTTCCATACTCTTTGCTGTATTTGGCACACAGCTGATCTGAAACCTGTGAAAGAGTGGGGAAAAAGGCATGAATGATTCATTCTAGATCTCCAGAGACAGATTTAAGAGACAAGTTATACCCACAATCTTCAGTTCTGCCACTTCTGACTGCAGTCGAGGAGCAGCCCAGATGAGTGTGGACACTGCTTCCTGTAGACCAGGGTCCAGTTCCCTGAAGAGAGGATGGAGAAATTAGAGAACATGGCTGCATCCGAAATCACATGCTTCCCTACCATATAGTTGGTGAAAAACTGTGTGTGCCAAAAGAAGACAACCTACTACTTCCGGGGAGATTCTGAAGTGTACAAATGATGGACACTTTACTATCCCATGAGGCCATGAGAGAGGATTTGTGAATGGCAGTGAGCCGTCGTCGTGTAGGGGTATGAAACAGCTTCACAAAACAGTCTTTTCAACCACACAGTATCATTATTTCTGTCTTACAAATATTCAAATTATCACAGAAGTACTGGGATAAAAGTTTATAGTTCGGATATAAACACTGATGTCTACAGTAGAGATCAAAATAGAGTAAATTACCTTTTAAAAACAACTTAAAGCTTCAAATAAAGATTTTATCGATTACATTGTTACACCAGTAGGTGGTGACAAGTCACTAGCCACCCTGTTTTTTGCACATTTTAAAGTATCGCATCAGAAATTAGTGATAGAAACGGCAAATAAAAACAAAATCCCTTAATTCACTAAAAAGTTTTTACGCTCGCTTTAGGTAGTCTTTGACTTGTGCTAAAAAGAGTTCATGCAAGTAATGGGAGATTACGAGAAACGCATTTGCCGAATAAATTCTGATGTAACGAACATTAAACCCACGTGACTAATCGGCTGTTTCAGCTGATGCCGTTTTATTTACAACTTGATGGAAACACACCTAATTCGCATTTGTTTGTTTTTTTTGCAGACTTTGAAAAGATTTGCTTCACGTTTGGATGGAAACCCAGCCTCTGAATCATTCATTCAAGAGATTTGTTTAAAAATGCTGATTCATCAAGCAATGGAACAATATTTATGAGTGAGTCATTGAATCATTCACTCAACCCAATTTACAAAAAAAAAAAAAAAAAGTCAGAACCACTAGTAAAATTACAATTACATCACCAGTAGGTGGCGACAAGTGACTTTTAAAGAATGTGTTTGTCACTAGCTATGTTTCCATCACCCCGTTTTATGCGCATTTTGAAGTATCGCATCAGAAACGAGTGATAGAAACGTCAAATTTCTAAGAAAAAAAATCCCTTAGTTTGCAAAAAAGTTTACACACTTGCTTGAAGTGGTTGAGTTGTGCGAAAAAAGTTATTGTGAACAATGGGAGATGAAAAAGCATTTGCCGAATAAATTCCGATATAGCGAACATCAAACCCACATGACTAATTGGCTGTTTCTGCTGATGCCATTTTATTTACAACTTGATGGAAACGCACCTAATTTGCATTTGTTTTTTGCAAACATTGAAAAGCTTTGCTTCATGTTTGGATGGAAACCCAGCTTCTGAATCATTCATTCAAGAGATTTGTTCAAAACGCTGATTCATCCAGCAATAAAACAAGTGAAGTATTTATGAGCGAGTCATTGAATCATTCACTCAACCCAATTTACAAAATAAAATAAAAAAAGTTTGTCAGAACCTCTAGTAAAATATTGTTTAGTTGTCTATTCAGAATCATGGGAGAATCATGATCTCTATTTAAACAAAATAAACATAATTCTAAATGTATCCATAATAATGCAGCTCAATCGTGAAGTAAATACTCATTCAAAATAAGTACCTACTGAAGAGTATGCCATTTCGGATGCAGCCCAAGAGCATAACGTCACATTTAACGAGAAAAAACAACAGGTTACTCACTTCATGGACTGTATTAAGCCAAATCGGGTGAGCAGCAAATCACAGTATAACTCCAGGATCTCCATGGCCTCCACCAAATAATCTTCCCTGATGATGTGCTCGACTCTGATTCTCGCACGCTCATCTTTGCCCGCCGACAAGTAGTCTGCAATTTCCTTGCGAGCCTTCTGGGCTAATTCAGCTAATTCAAATCAAACAGATTAAGTTAGATCAACTTAGCCCATTTAAAACTTCAAAATATGTGCAACATGTAGACAACCAAACTTACTTTTCTTCTTCTCGAGAAGTTTGAGGCGGTTTATGACCAGCCTGAGATTGACACGGAGTCTCTCGGATTTGAACCCTCCACCAAGCATGACGGGGCTCTGCGGACAAGAACCAAACATCAGGTTAAAGCGACAGAAAGGACTCAAATTGAAGGTCATAACAGTCTCTCATAGGGCTGGGTAAAAAAAAAAAATTTTTTACAAACCGATATTGATTCTTAAATCCCAAGAAACGATTAGTCTAGTCTGTTTTCAGTTGATGAATGAGCAGAATATGTAGCTCCTCCCATACAAAATCATAAATCGCAATAATCTTTGTTTTGTGATACTTTGATATGAAGAAAAGTCTCAGATTACAAATGACGTCCATTTTATTATGAGATTCAAAAAATAAATACCGCTTTGGCGCTGTTTAATGTGGCGTGACAGATCGCTTTAGTGCCTCAGCCAAAGAGAAGCATGTGATCATCCTCTCCTCCACTTTAATACCAGTTACAGCGAAATAAACATGACTAAACATCTGAAGGTATGTTAAAATATACAGTACAACTTACTTAAATCCGTATCATGTCTCGTGTAATCGCTCAATCAGTGTTTCAACCTCAGAAAGATGTCAATAAAACACTTTAATACCAGTTACAGCGAAATAAACATGCATGAACATCTGAAGGTATGTTAAAATATACAGTACAACTTACTGAAATCCATTTCATGTCTCGTGTAATCGCTCAATCAGTGTTTCAACCTCGGAAGAACGTCAATAAAACAGCTTGTAAACAATGTCACGTGACGTCACATTTACCTCAGAAAAACATATTCAGTGACCATAAACTCATTAGTCAGCTAGAAAAGTGACTCTAGAAAGCAGCATTCTGATAAATATAGCTATGCACTGTTACATATTCATTATAATTTTTAATGTTATTCAATATTTAATGCATGTTTGAATAAATCAGTTATGACAGCCGCGATTTAAATGTTTATATTTCAAAAAAATGAATTGAAGGTAGAAATATGATTATGTTACTCTAAACTTTATTTATAATAAAAACATAATTGAGTGTAATTTAAGTGTTTGTATATAAATAAGTTCATTTAACCTTCGATATTATTATAGTAGTACCAGCTGACTCCCATCATGTGTAGTTTACAGCATTAGTTGAGAGATTTTTTTCCTCTAGAAAATTTGCCATGTACTGTAACTGAAATACTACATCCAAAATAAGCGATATTGAATCGTAATCGAAAGCATGTGAATAGTAATCGAATCGAATCGTGAAAATTGTGTCGATACCCAGCCCTAGTCTCTCACATGTTATTGAAGATACTCAGTCATACACAAAGATCTGTTAGAGATACGCCTCCTGTTTGGTGAGTGATGTCACTGCCATATCATGACAACAGTGAGCAATTAGAAACCTGATCATTTTAGATAAAAGTAGTCCCTTATGTTCAAAAAAGCATTAATAGTACCACGGTATCTGATCAAAATACCGTGGATCCGTTACTTTTGTTCTGAATGATAATTACAAGTACAAGTACTACACATTATTTTCATTACTGTACTCTGTAGTACTTTACAAGTAAGAATACCAAATCACGTCCAAAGATATGGTAATAATCTAACATTTTGTTTGTTGGTTACACTCTTATGTGTTTTAAAAACACTGCCTTATTTGTCGGATTCCCACACATATCCGACAGCTGAGTCACAACAGCCAAAACAAGATTATAAAGTGCGATAAAACAAAGCCATAGTCTATCTGACAAGCAGTCACTTGTTAATATTTACATGGATAGATTAAATTAATCTACATTGATTACTTCAGAAGACATAAATAATATTTAAACCCGTTTTCGAGTCGTTAGAAATCTGACTGTTCAAACCAGGAAGTCTCGAATAGCGGCTAATGAGCTAATTCAGTAAACAAACCCTACAGACACGTTAACAAATCATCATAAAAGCCTAATAAACGGTACATAAGATATAACAAAAGTCATATTTACATGTGAATTCCTCTTCAGACGCTGGAAATAGCTCGGTTTCGTTGAAGGATTGACGGACAGCTCTGTTTGCGTTCACTTCCGCATCGGACGTGACTTCATTCATGACGAAACACGTCACGTGGTCGCCAGTGGAAAATCGCTTATGATGGGGAAACCCCGTCACTAGTCTATAGGGTGGACAAATCACATGCTTTTAATGATGTCATGTTTATGATATTACATGACAAGGCATAAACGCCTCAAATAATGCCTGACTGAAAACATGTTATACTGTAGGATTGTAAGGTTAAAGTGAGTGATATGATTCATTCATACATGCTTTTATCTGCATCAGTGTTCTTGCAAATATTCTAATGCACCATGATATGATAATCCTGTTGCTGTGATATGATTGGCTAAGAGAAAATATCATGTTTTTTTTTCAGGACTTATCTGTTAATTTGCATATCTATTAAACAAGTAGAGAGGTACCAGGTGAAAAAATACTATAGTAAATTATAGTAAATGCTATAGTGTTTTTGAACCATACTATAGTAAAGTACTTGAATTAATTTGTTGTGGTAATTCTATAGTTGCTGTGATAATATAACAGCTATAGTAATATTAACAAACTACTTTACCCATTACTGTAAGATTTCTACAACTACAGGGTATATTATACTACAATACACTAGTTACTGTAGTAAAAACTGAAGTATACTACAGTATAGTTCACTATAGTTAATATTTTGCATGCTGTAGCATTCACTAACAAAGTGTTAAATACTATAATATATATACAGTATACAACAATTTACTATAATATGGTTCAAAAACTATAGTATTTTTTCACCTGGGGTGTTTTTGGAGAAAGTGAGAATAGCAGCTGTCATTTACAGTCATGAAGTCAAAACTGAGAGTTTTTGACAGTTTTTTTAATGGAATATTGCGATGTATTATAATTGATTTACATCATTATTATTATTATTATTATTTTTTCATTCACATGCCCTCATGACCTTTAACCCCAATGCACTGGTCACAGCCTGTATGATCGGGGTCAATTCGAACCTAATTAGATTCAAAACAATTCCCCAAAAATCACACTATGAAAAAAAAAAAAAAAACATACAGTCAAAGAATAAATATCTTAATTTATGATTTATAAAAATGTTTTTAATCACTATTTTTAACACTGCCCCTCCCTGCACCTGTGGGACATTTACCATTATACATTTATAACATGTAAACCTAAAGTAATCTTGACAAACTATATATCATTCGAAAGCGTTCATACTCTAGATTTCATATTTGGTGATTTTGACAAAAGCAATGACAGATCAATAGATAAATAGTGATAGCCAAACTAAAACATGCTCTGATTCGTTCTGTATGTTTTTTATGTGTTTTAGTGATTGAATTCAAATCAAATATTAACATTACTGAACACACTACTTCTGAATAGGATGTTAACTTCATAAATATTTAGAATTGTATGGAAACATATGGCTCAAATCACTAACCATATATGGAAGAGTCCTTATATGGTCACCAGTGGAGTCTGGATGTCATCTAGTGGAGAAGTTTGGTACTGCACACAAAACTTACTGAAAGTTGTTTTTTTGAGATATCTACTTGAAGTTTTAGTTGAAACTTCTTTTCTTGAAGTTTTAGAGTTGAACATGTTTTGTAAAATATATGTTTTATATAAAATATAGTATATATTATATATAGTATATATTTTAAAATTTTCCTAAACTTCTTTTTTAAACTTTACTTTTACAACGGTCTTTATCTGTGAAGTGTTCCCTTTAAAAAGATACCAAACTTAAGCTTGATTAAAATTTTGAACAATTTAAGTTCGAAAAGTTATTTTCATATCTATGCTCAATAAGTGGGACAGACAATTAAAGGGATTTTTTTATATTTCTAAAAAAATTAATTTATGTTTGTGAAAATATAAATCATTAAAAAAAAAATAAATTAATATATATATATATATATATATATATACAAAAAAAACCTTTAATTGTCTGTCCCACTTATTGAACCATATATTTCCATACTTTTCAAAATATTTACAAAGTAGACATCCTATACAGAAGTAGTTTGTTCAGTAATGTTAATATTTGTTTTTGTATTTTGTATTATTTGCTTTTGAACGAACAGTACGAATGTATACAATTTCTGTATGGACATTTCACAGCGTGTTGAAACGCATCCTAAATGAGAAGAAGTCACAAAATGTCAGGTATTTTAGATATATTGAAAAAAGAAACTAAATGTGGCTGACAATTTATTTATTTATTTATTTTTTTAAATAAGTGAGGAAAAACTCCTTTTTAGTTTCATAGGGTAGTAAAGAACTAAAATAACAACATATAACCAATAAATATTATTTAGGGTCTGTACTGTTGTCTTGGAGCATTAAAACATCACAAACGTAACAGAAATATAGCGTGTATGTGTCAAAACTCATCAGCATGTTGAAACTTTGCATGCATGTTCATGACCCTAAATGAGAAAGAGTCACAAAAAAAACCAAAAATTTACAAAACCGGTCAAATTGGCCTGCAACAGTACATGAGCTTAATTTAATTAATTTTATTATTATTATTATTATTTTAATTCTATTTATTTAGTTTATTTTTTATTTGATTAATTTTTAGATTTTTCCACTTATTAGTCTACAAAAATGATTAATTCATCAGACAGACATCACTGGCTGTGACAACATTTGTCCAATGGCTCTGACTGACACTGGATTCAGGATCAAAAGATTGGTAGATTCAGATTGGTACAAGTTTATTTCCATTTCAAATAAGGAATAGAAATAATAATAATAATAATAATAATAAAAAAAAAACAATGACAAAAACAGTTCCCTTGCTTTGCCAGGCTCGGTTCTGTTGTAGTTCTGCTTGACACATGGAGAAAACAAAGAAACAACAACAACAACAACATCATGACACTGAGATGAAACACTAGATAGACAGGAATGTGATGCAACAAAACTCCACGTACAAATGAGATGAGTTACGGTTCAACAAAATCAAATCATCAAAAACTTTCACATTCCAACAATTTAAACTTCTTCCTGTGATTCTGAATCATTGAGTGCGAATCGTTCAACTCTGAGCGAATAAACTATGATATTGAGCGGACAGTTCAGCACCCCTCAGCGAATCACCGATCAGTGAGGTTAAAGTTTTTATGCGGATAGTTTGTCACAAGACTAGACTAACGAGAGGCATGAGATGCGTCTGCTAAGTGGACAGGCGATGGCTCTCAAGTGACTGTAAGTGGGTACATCACTAAAGCTTAAACTTCATTCAAACGAGGAGGAGAGACATGATGTTTAAACATATAAACTATGGACAGAGTCTCCCAGCAACATCTGTGCATAGAGTTTGGGTTCCCCAAAACAAAATACATGTATAAAGTCACAAAAAAACTGAACACTTCAACAGTTAAAGCACCAAGATGACGTCTTCCCTGGGAAAAGACGCAGTGACCACATTGGCCATGCTATGAGATGAGGACCTGTGTGTTTAAAACTGCCTGGGTGAAATGCTAGGACGAGTCCTCCTGGGCGTCTGGAGCAGTGCCGTTACTGGCCAGTAGGGGTGCTTGCGGCGAAATGGAGATCTTGAACGGCATGGTATCTTTGGCAAGCATCTTTTTGGTGGCGCTGACGAGACGGGAATAGTTATCCCGGTTGTACTCGGAGCTGTGCGGTTGTGTGCGCAGTAGGGGTGGGTTGTCCCGGTTCACACGCGAGAGGAAGAGAGGAGGACGCCGCTGCCGCTCTCCGTCTTTCAGGGAGTCCGGCAGCGGTTTGTGTTTGCTCTCTGGCAGCAGCATGATGCACAGGACGGAAAGAACAGCAAAGGAGGCGAAGACCACGTGATGCAGGAAATAGCCGCCGTTATTCTGCAGCTCCATCAGAGACGACGCAGCCATTCCCACGCAGCCGGCGGCCATGATCAGACCCAGAGTCCCGCCACTGAGGGAGACACACAGTTAAAAACACTTAAATAACAATCCGTCTACTATGGGTTAATGCTCAAGTGATATAGGCTTTTTTCTTTCATTTTAAAGGGGTCATGACAGGAAAAGTCAAATTTGCCTTGATCTTTTGACATATAACAGAGCATTTATTTAATCAAGCTCCAAAAATGTCTAGTTTTGGATATTGCGGGATATGTATGGAAGCTTGTTTCCGCCAAGAAATAAAAAATAATAAAGGTAATTGCAACTTTTTATCTCACAATTCTGACTTTTTTCTCAGAATTGCGAGTTATAAAGTCGGGATTGCGTGTTATAAAGTCAGAATTGCGAGATATAAAGTCAGAATTGAGATATAAAGTCAGAATTGCGAGATATAAAGTCGAAATTGCGAGATATAAAGTCGAAATTGCGAGATATAAAGTCGGAATTGCGAGATATAAAGTCAGAATTGAGATATAAAGTCAGAATTGAGATATAAAGTCGAAATTGCGAGATATAAAGTCAGAATTGCGCGATAAAAAGTCAGAATTGCGAGATATAAAGTCAGAATTGAGATATAAAGTCAGAATTGTGCGATTAAAAAGTCAGAATTGCGAGATATAAAGTCGGAATTGCGTGTTATAAAGTCAGAATTGCGAGATATAAAGTCAGAATTGAGATATAAAGTCAGAATTGAGATATAAAGTCAGAATTGCGAGATATAAAGTCAGAATTGCGAGATATAAAGTCGAAATTGCGAGATATAAAGTCAGAATTGCGAGATATAAAGTCGGAATTGCGCGATATAAAGTCAGAATTGAGATATAAAGTCAGAATTGCGAGATATAAAGTCGAAATTGCGAGATATAAAGTCAGAATTGCGAGATATAAAGTCGGAATTGCGCGATATAAAGTCAGAATTGAGATATAAAGTCAGAATTGTGCGATAAAAAGTCAGAATTGAGGTATAAAGTCAGAATTGAGATATAAAGTCAGAATTGCGCGATAAAAAGTCAGAATTGCGAGATATAAAGTCAGAATTGAGGTATAAAGTCAGAATTGAGATATAAAGTCAGAATTGCACGATAAAAAGTCAGAATTGCGAGATATAAAGTCAGAATTGCGAGATATAAAGTCAGAATTGAGATATAAAGTCAGAATTGAGGTATAAAGTCAGAATTGAGATATAAAGTCAGAATTGCGCGATAAAAAGTCAGAATTGCGAGATATAAAGTCAGAATTGCGAGATATAAAGTCGGAATTGCGTGTAATAAAGTCGGAATTGCGAGATCTAAAGTCGGAATTGCGTGATGTAAAGTCGGAATTGCGTGTAGTAAAGTCGGAATTGCGTGTAGTAAAGTCGGAATTGCGTGTAATAAAGTCAGAATTGCGAGATATAAAGTCAGAATTGAGGTATAAAGTCAGAATTGAGATATAAAGTCAGAATTGCACGATAAAAAGTCAGAATTGCGAGATATAAAGTCAGAATTGCGAGATATAAAGTCAGAATTGAGATATAAAGTCAGAATTGAGGTATAAAGTCAGAATTGAGATATAAAGTCAGAATTGCGCGATAAAAAGTCAGAATTGCGAGATATAAAGTCAGAATTGCGAGATATAAAGTCGGAATTGCGTGTAATAAAGTCGGAATTGCGAGATCTAAAGTCGGAATTGCGTGATGTAAAGTCGGAATTGCGTGTAGTAAAGTCGGAATTGCGTGTAGTAAAGTCGGAATTGCGTGTAATAAAGTCAGAATTGCAAGATATAAAGTCAGAATTGCGTGATGTAAAGCCGGAATTGCGTGTAATAAAGTCGGAATTGCGTGTAATAAAGACGGAATTGCGTGATCTAAAGTCGGAATTGCGAGATATAAAGTCAGAATTGCGAGAAATAAAAAATCAGAATTGCGAGATATAAAGTCAGAATTGCAAGATATAAAGTCAGAATTGCGAGATATAAAGTCAGAATTGCGAGATATATAGTCAGAATTGCAAGATATAAAGTCAGAATTGCGTGATGTAAAGTCGGAATTGCGTGTAATAAAGACGGAATTGCGTGATCTAAAGTCGGAATTGCGAGATATAAAGTCAGAATTGCGAGATATAAAGTCAGAATTGCGAGATATAAAGTCAGAATTGCGAGATATAAAGTCAGAATTGCGAGATATAAAGTCAGAATTGCGAGATATAAAGTCAGAATTGCGAGATATAAAGTCAGAATTGCGAGATATAAAGTCAGAATTGCAAGATATAAAGTCAGAATTGCGAGATATAAAGTCAGAATTGCGAGATATATAGTCAGAATTGCAAGATATAAAGTCAGAATTGCGTGATGTAAAGTCGGAATTGCGTGTAATAAAGTCGGAATTGCGTGTAATAAAGACGGAATTGCGTGATCTAAAGTCGGAATTGCGAGATATAAAGTCAGAATTGCAAGATATAAAGTCAGAATTGCGAGATATAAAGTCAGAATTGCGAGATATAAAGTCAGAATTGCAAGATATAAAGTCAGAATTGCGTGATGTAAAGTCGGAATTGCGTGTAATAAAGACGGAATTGCGTGATCTAAAGTCGGAATTGCGAGATATAAAGTCAGAATTGCAAGATATAAAGTCAGAATTGCGAGATATAAAGTCAGAATTGCGAGATATATAGTCAGAATTGCAAGATATAAAGTCAGAATTGCGTGATGTAAAGTCGGAATTGCGTGTAATAAAGTCGGAATTGCGTGTAATAAAGACGGAATTGCGTGATCTAAAGTCGGAATTGCGAGATATAAAGTCAGAATTGCAAGATATAAAGTCAGAATTGCGAGATATAAAGTCAGAATTGCGAGATATAAAGTCAGAATTGCGAGATATAAAGTCAGAATTGCGCCGATATGAAGTCGGAATTGCGAGATATAAAGTCAGAATTGCGAGATATAAAGTCAGAATTGCGAGATATAAAGTCAGAATTGCGAGATATAAAGTCAGAATTGCGAGATATAAAGTCAGAATTGCGAGATATAAAGTCAGAATTGCGTGTTATAAAGTCAGAATTGCGTGTTATAAAGTCGGAATTGCGCGATCTAAAGTCGGAATTGCGAGATATAAAGTCGGAATTGCGTGATCTAAAGTCGGAATTGCATGATGTAAAGTCGGAATTGCGTGATGTAAAGTCGGAATTGCGAGATATAAAGTCAGAAAGAAAAAGTATCTTACCTGACACTGATACTAGAATGGGCGGTCTTTGCAGTTTCTGTGATTTGGTTCTATTTATTAATTTTATAATAATATTTTTTTCGTCAGATAGTAAAATGAATGTATGCGGAAGATTGGTGTGCAAACGGTAGCTCAGGTGGGTCAAAAACGCACAAGGAGAAGCGTTAGTATAACACAACATCAGCATTCGGGCGGGATTTGATTTCTCACAGGACTGTTGAGTTTGCCAAAAAAAACAGCAGGTAATTTGCCCTGGAATTTTTACTGAAGTTGTGTGAGAGAAAAAAACAGACAGGGCAGATTCAGACAGGATTAAAATCACAAAGTACACATGAGAAACACACATTTCTCTAACGTCCTCCATTCTAAAATCAGCTGGTATATTGTTGGAGCTTACCGCACAACAGTGGGCATGACTTCACTGCCGAAGAACACGCTGAGCATGGCCAACGCCTGAGAGGAGAGGAGACCCACTACTGACAGAACCAGAACCAGCCCTCCATGCAGGTCTGAGAGAGAGAGAGAGAAATTTAAAAGGCTTTCAAAATTTCCACTGAGTTTGTTGCAAAACATTCTGAGATTACCTTTTCCATGAAGGATACATTCCATATAGTATGTTTGATTTCTGCTAAAATGTGTGAATGTTTGAGTGGACAGTGAATCAATTAGATTCATGACTTGAGAAGATTCACAATTAGATGGGATTTGATTAAGTGCATTCATAAAATGATTTAACCCTCAGGTTGTGTTTGTGTCATTATCACATCAGACTAAAACTTACTGGCTTCACTCGCCCAGGGTATAACTACTTCCCCCAAGATCTTTTGTAATTTTTGTGTTTTTTTTTCCCCACCTTGTTACACTTGTGGTGTTCCCAGCCTACAAAAATAGCTTATAAATCTCTCACTACTCTATATTATCACCAAATATTGGATTCAATCTTTTTGTCAACTTGTTTTCTTTCGATTAAGACAAGTTTTGTATTTCTTTTTTAAACTGATTGATCGTAAGCCTCATTGATCTGAGAATGAATGGAGGAGTTGAAAATCAGAGAAACATTTAGTGTTTAGGAGCTTGTTTATCATGTTCATGTTCACACGTGTGCTTGCAAAGATAAAGGCCTTGGACCTGTGCATGTGTCGATACATGCGCACTTTCATGTACACAAACAAACTATTTTGTGTATTACAGAAAATGAACTTTATCCTCAGATCAATGAGGCCTACGATCAATCAGTTTCAAAAATGAATACAAAACCTGTCCTAATTGAAAGAAAACATGTTGACAAAAAGATTTATTTTTGGTGATAATATAGTATAACAAGTGATTTACAAGGCTGCTCATATTTGACCAGGAACACAAAAGGTGTTACAGGGTTTTCAGCACAGGATAAGGGTTAGATGCTTCCCCTAATGTGTCTTTAAGTCAGGTGGCGAATTACACAGCGACCTTCAGGCGGTCAGAGAGTCCACTGTTAGATCATGTATAGTCCTTAATGATGTTATATCACTTTATTTTGATAGCCTATAAAAGTAGTTATATGTAGAAATTTAAATAAGACCAAATTTAAAAAAGCTTTAAAAGCACTGTTAGTTCATGTTAACTATTGTGTAGGATCATGTATAGGCTACACAACCTTAGTAACAAACGCAACTTTCACACGCATGATTGGCAGATAAACCACACACTCTTTCAGTTTTGTGGTCATTTCAGCAAACGGTTTGCTTCGTACGCTCAGTTTAAAAGGTCAAATTTCATAATTCGACAGAGCTGTGCGTATGCAGTTTAGACACTTGCAATAAATGCACGTCTTTGAATAAGCAGGCTTTTCACCAAAACAAACAATTCAAAGACTGAAGCATATGCATCATCAGGATTTGTAATCGATGCATGGAGAAAACGAGTGAATCCTTACACAGTTTCATTGATCAGGCTTTTGGAACAGCATGGAAGAGGGACTTACACTGAGTGAGGGCCAGCAGCAGCAGTGAAGACAGACCCGTGACGATGGCCGACAGCAGCAGCATCCCCCTGCGGCCGAAGCGGTCCACAGACACACAGAGGAAGATGCAGGCCAGAGCTCCGGTCAACACGCGCAGGAAGTAGCTGAAGTAGAAGTGAGGCGAGTAGATATGCAGGTTACGTGTGAAGCAGTACTGGATTCCTGTGCCGATGAAGCTGAGGGTGACAGGAGAACATTTTCTCTCGAATCAGAACGAATTGAGTTTTTTTGAAATCACATTTTTCAAAAGGGGTCATATGATGCTTTTTAACGTTCTGCTCAAGAAAGTTGGTTCATCCGATGCGACGACATTATTAACTGTTTGTTTACAGTTGCTTTAGAAGGCTTGGAAGCTGAAACTCACGATTACAATAAGGGGCGTTACATTTCCGACACGCGCTTGAGGTGTTTGGCCAATCACAATGCACTGGGCCAACTGGCCAATCAGAGCATTCTGGGCTTTTGGGGGCGGGGCTTTGTAGAAACCAGAACGTTTCAGACATACTGGGAATAGAGGTGCTGCAATAATGCATAGTATGTGAAACACTAAAGCATGTAAACCTACTCTATTACACCCAATAAACAAAATAATAAACTTTATAGCATCATCTGACCCCTTTAAAGCAAATAAATGTGTCCAAATATATCTGGACTAAAACCGTGAAGCAGCAAAAGCATGTTGAGAGGTCTGTGTATGACACACGACAACTGATTTTTTCCAAATACTTCAAATATGTTTACAAAATAAAACATAAAACACACAAATCAAAGCTATTGTTGGCAGGACCCCCATTTGCATATTATTTGTGCAAAATGCAAATCAATTCCAAATCATGTGATGCTGAAAATGCAGAAATTCAGAAAGTTCATGCTTTGTTGGCTAATATTACCCACAACCCCTTTCTCATTGGAAGAGGAGGAGTTTGTGTTGATTCATTTGTGTCCAATTGACCCTTCGACTGGAGTTTGATTGACAGGTGATCTAACCAATCATAACGCCGAATCCGCCATTTTGTCCGACAAAGCAGTCAGGAGTTAGAAGATTAACCTCGGTGGACTCGAACTTGAAAAATGGTGTGTATTTACATCTTTCCGTGTTTTAAACAACATTCCTTCTCATGTTCATTCATGTTTATTTGATTAAATTAACTAGTAAACAAAGCAACAGTAACTAAGGAGGGCGGGTCTTTGTGAAGGGTCAATTGTTAAAAAAAAAAAATAGCGATTTCTTCAGCACTTTTTATTATTACATACTCAAATGTGCAACAAGTATGAGATTGGCGTGCAGCCACGGTACTAGTGTAACTCACAGAGTGAAACCCAGAATGAGGCAGTTTTTCCAGATGACTCTGGTGTGACGCAACTCTACCACATGATGATACTCCGGCTGGACGTCTTCAGGGAATGCCTCCTCTATCTCTACAGAGAGAGGGAAGCAATTAGAGAGTTAAAGAGGAAAGAGTGATAGCGGAGTTGATTTCGGATCAGTACATTCCAAGGATAATACTCAGGGAGGGATGGGCTCGATTCCTCAATTTAAACACCCTAAATAGATCTATTCACCATCCATGATTTGTCATAATGTGATTCAGTTATTGAGCTGGGATATCATTATTGCATAAAAGAAACAAGAAACAAAAAGCAGTCTCATCATGAGACCATCGATACCCTCAAGAGCTTCAGTATCTCCTGTGAAATGTATAATCACACCATAACAGACGATTGATTAGACAGTGTTCTGTAACTAAGCCATAAAATATCTCTGATAATCACTAGGATTGTCTCTGTGTTTATGTTAACTGTGTGTGTGTTTGACAGTGTGTATAAGACGTGAAAGATAACTTAGTTTAGTACTCGCACGCTGTCTGACAGGCTTTTAGTGTGTGTGCTTTATGTGTATGTGCTCAGATAATAAAATGTTTAACTGGCAAGGCTTCGTTCATGATCAAAAATTGTGATAAAGCACACCCCAAATACAGGAAATACATTATACAAGTAGACAAGTGGTCAAGTGTGGGTATTGGGACAGGCCCACTGGGTCTCAGGCTACAGATATACAGTATACAAGAGAACGTGGCATATTTAAAACCCACAACATGAGACCATAGTTTTGTTTTTTGATGTTTGGGAGGCCGAGATCCGTACCTGAGAGGAGTGTTTCAGCAGGGAAGAGCTCATCACTCACACATAACCCATTCCGTACGGAAAAAGACTGGAGACACTTCTTTGCTTGAGGAATTTGAGACGTGGCCAAGAGCCAACGAGGAGATTCTGGGAACACTGAAGCACAGCTTGTGTGCGCAACACACACACACACACACACACACACACACAGACAGAGAACAGTTTAAGTAAAAAAATACAATGAATAGGCAATATAGTGCATATATTTGTTTTATATGACTCACCACCAATAGGACAGCAGTAGCAGCAGGGGCAGTGTGGTGACAGCCTGTAGTACTGGCCAATCACGGCAAAGCACTGCAAGCCCCGGCAACAAAAGCTCTGCAAACACCGCAAAGAAGCCACTGACCATAGACACCATGAGTCTGTGAGACGGGTCACACCATTCCAGTCCTGGACCATGTAGAAAAGAGAGGAATAAACTGAGAGAGAGACACAAGTGACACTGTTTCAACCAGACACAAACAAATCAATCACAAATCACGCCAATCAGAAGAGCAAGTGGGCAGAGTCACTCTGCACTCGCAACCAAATAGATCCAAAAATCACAGCCAATCAGAAGCATGTGGGCGGAGTCACTCTGCACTCGCAACCAAATAGATCCAAAATCAAGCCAATCAGAAGCATGTGGGCGGAGTCACTCTGCACTCGCAACCAAATAGATCCAAAAATCACAGCCAATCAGAAGCATGTGGGCGGAGTCGCTCTGCACTCGCAACCAAATAGATCCAAAATCAAGCCAATCAGAAGCATGTGGGCGGAGTCACTCTGCACTCGCAACCAAATAGATCCAAAATCAAGCCAATCAGAAGCATGTGGGCGGAGTCGCTCTGCACTCGCAACCAAATAGATCCAAAATCACAGCCAATCAGAAGCATGTGGGCGGAGTCTCTCTGCAAGTCCAGTGCACTCGCAACCAAATAGATCCAAAATCACGCCAATCAGAAGCATGTGGGCGGAGTCGCTCTGCGCTTGCAACCAAATAGATCCAAAATCAAGCCAATCAGAAGCATGTGGGCGGAGTCGCTCTGCACTCGCAACCAAATAGATCCAAAATCAAGCCAATCAGAAGCATGTGGGCAGAGTCGCTCTGCAAGTCCAGTGCACTCGCAACCAAATAGATCCAAAATCAAGCCAATCAGAAGCATGTGGGCGGAGTCGCTCTGCACTTGCAACCAAATAGATCCAAAATCAAGCCAATCAGAAGCATGTGGGCAGAGTCGCTCTGCAAGTCCAGTGCACTCGCAACCAAATAGATCCAAAATCACAGCCAATCAGAAGATCATGTGGGCGGAGTCTCTCTGCACTCGCAACCAAATAGATCCAAAATCACGCCAATCAGAAGCATGTGGGCGGAGTCGCTCTGCACTCGCAACCAAATAGATCCAAAATCAAGCCAATCAGAAGCATGTGGGCGGAGTCACTCTGCACTCGCAACCAAATAGATCCAAAATCAAGCCAATCAGAAGCATGTGGGCGGAGTCGCTCTGCACTCGCAACCAAATAGATCCAAAATCACAGCCAATCAGAAGCATGTGGGCGGAGTCTCTCTGCAAGTCCAGTGCACTCGCAACCAAATAGATCCAAAAATCACAGCCAATCAGAAGAGCGTGTGGGCGGAGTCGCTCTGCACTCGCAACCAAATAGATCCAAAATCAAGCCAATCAGAAGCATGTGGGCGGAGTCACTCTGCACTCGCAACCAAATAGATCCAAAATCAAGCCAATCAGAAGCATGTGGGCGGAGTCGCTCTGCACTCGCAACCAAATAGATCCAAAATCACAGCCAATCAGAAGCATGTGGGCGGAGTCTCTCTGCAAGTCCAGTGCACTCGCAACCAAATAGATCCAAAAATCACAGCCAATCAGAAGAGCGTGTGGGCGGAGTCGCTCTGCACTCGCAACCAAATAGATCCAAAATCACAGCCAATCAGAAGAGCGTGTGGGCGGAGTCGCTCTGCACTCGCAACCAAATAGATCCAAAATCACAGCCAATCAGAAGAGCGTGTGGGCGGAGTCGCTCTGCACTCGCAACCAAATAGATCCAAAATCAAGCCAATCAGAAGAGAGTGTGGGCGGAATCTCTCTGCCATCGCACTGCACTCAGAACAGAATGGATGAGTACATCATGAAATTCATAAACATTATGCTATATTAACTTTATTAAAAATACATACTGAGTAACTGAAACATTCTCATTTCCTTTCATTTATTTTCATTATCTGAGGTGGATTATCTATTGTCACTTTCAGTACGGCTATAAAGGTCACGCAAAATGACATTCAAACTCACGTTAGATGCATTTAACCCTTTCCCCGCCATTGATGGATTTACCAGCAATCCATGTTCCCACTGTTATACGGTAGGGGGCGCTATTACGCAAATTGTGAAAAAGGGTACAGAATCTCCGGATCAAAACAGGCAAAAAAAGGAGCAGAAACAAGTGATAAAAGCATTGCTTATGCATGTTTTGATCTTTTTGGAAAAAAGATAAAAAAAATAAATAAAAAAAAAGCAATTTTCGCATTTTTTTTTATGAATCTTCAAGTGTTGATAAAAATAATGCATGAAGCTAGAATAAATACACAAATATTCACACAACAAAACATTCTGGGGTCAGGAACGTTTTGTGAAAATGAAAAAGAAACGCTGGCGGGGAAAGAGTTCACAATAAATAAAGCACATGATCTGTACTTGAGATTATCATCGTCATACTTTGCATGTAGTTGTTCCAGCTGCGACATTGAAAAAAGCTGAAAAATACATTGAATAAAACAGAATCGTCGCAGCTGGACAGAACAAAAACTCTAACTTGGAAAAGGTGCCTTTCCAGACTTGACCCCAACCCAGCAGAGGAGTGATGCTGGAAACTGACGCAGGACTGAGGTCAGCGATGACTTCTGTACATGACCTCACATGCTTGGCTGGATTAAATGAACTTTTATTATGAACTCCATTATGATGGGTAAGAGCGACCTTAACTCTAGGAAAAAGTCTGTCACTTCCTACAATCCTCTACACAACAGGAAGTCGTTTTGTCCTCCATCCGATTATTGTTCCTGAAGTCTTGCAGCACAACAAATCACTGAAACTACTCTCATTCTTTTCCCATCTGGCTTCAATTTTATAAAATACAAGTACAAATATTTCAAGATAAAAGTACACGCACACACATCTTTAACATTTTCAAATAACAGTAAACAAATATATAAATATAAACTTATAAAGGAATATTTTTTTTCATTTGAATGTTTTTGAAATCTTTTTATTTGGTAAATATACAGTAAATATTATTACAATTTAGTGTACAAAAAAGTGTTTTCTATGTGAATATATAGTACGCTGTAATTTATTTCTCTGATCAAAGCTGAATTTTCAGCATCATTACTCCAGTCTTCAGTGTCACATGATCCTTCAGAAATCATTCTAATATGCTGATTTGCTGCCTAATATCTTTGTAGAAACCACGATTTCATGTTTATTTGATGAATAGAAAGCATTTATTTGAAATAGAAATCTTTTGTAACATTATAAATATCTTTACTTTTACTTTTGATCAATTAATGCGTCTAAATCACAATTTACACAAAAATATGAAACAACATTGATAATCAGAAATGTTTCTTGATCGTCAAATCATATTAGAATGATTTCTGAAGGATCATGTGACACTGAAGACTGGAGTAATGATGCTGAAAATTCAGCTTTGATCACAGGAATAAATTAAACTTTAAAACATATTCAACTGGAAAACAGTTCTTTTAAATTGTAATTTTTTTAACTGTTTTACTGTATTTGATCAAATAAATGGAGTCATGGTGAGCAGAAGAGACTTCTTACACTAATAAACTAAAAACTGTCAACAAGAGTCCAGCACACATGGAAACTGTAAACTGTGGAGAACAGTAATAAAGACTGTGTAGGGATCTGACTGGTACTATATATAAGCAAAACATGTTAAATATGTGGACGGGTCGAGTGTTTACATCCAGCTCTCTCCAATTCCTCGTCACACCCACACTTTTCTGCGAGAGCTCACTAAAGGGGTTTGCGTGTTGGAAAGACCATCAGCACAAACATACACTCTCAACTAACAATCACAGGAAGTGCGGGACGAGAACACAGACCTCTGGAAAGAACAGAGAGCAGATCTTGTCTGTTCTTCAGAATGATTCACTATCAGCACTATCAGAGAATCGGGACAGCAGACAGAGCGCCCTGTGAACTCTCCTCAGACAGTGATGAAACAGAGACAGATCTGAGGTTTGGAACAGTGTGTTCGTGAGATAGAACTGGAATGCCGCGCACTGCTGTTCCCTGTCAATCGCCTGACCCTCCGCTGCAAACGGAGAAACCCCATGGAACATTCCAGACGGCCTCCCGCTGACGCTCCAAACCAACATCCAGCAACAAGTACGACACTCCTTATCAAAAGTGTCCTATTGATCAAGAACTTCTGCACACCACCAGTCGAAAGTGTAGTGTATCTACTCAATCTTTATCATCACTGATGTCCAGAGTTTAGAATAACAGGGTTGAAGGAGTTTCCATGTGTGATGGACACAGTCAGCTGCTTTTCTTTCACTTTATTTAGTTTGATAAAGAGTATGAATGTATCGGGGTTAAAGTATTAAATACATTTCTGTTAACTGAAAAAGCTGATAAATAAAAATAATAAAATATAAAAATGTTGAAATTATACTAAAATGAAAATAAGAAATGTTGCCAACAATAAACTGAAATACATTTTAGATGAAGCACTAAAATTATTAACTGGAAAATTAAAATTAATTACGATTAAATTAAACCTAAACAGCAATATATAAAAACGCAAAATAAAACAAAATAAAATAAACCCTAATAAAACAACAAAAGCACATATCAAAATGACTAAAAATTAAACTAAGATTAACATGAAAACTAAAAACGTAAAAATAAATGGTAAATCAAAACATTAATAAAACTAAAATAACACTGGTATGTTTGAGATTCTCAAATTCCTACTATTTATATTTGGCTAGTGTCATTTCAAAAGTTTTTTATTTTTATTTTTTAGATTTGTTAAAGTTAGACTTCTTAATATTCTTCTATTAATATTCTAATATTCATCTATTTATTATAAACAATACAGCAGGAGGAAAAAAAATTCTAATGCATTTTTTTGTAAAAAAGTGCACAGAGTCGCTATTAGCGACCCAAAGTATGTAATTTTGTCACTGTCACTTGATGGAGGATCTGGTGAAGAAGCTGTCAGCGATCAAAATATGGATTTTGAAGATGAAAATTATAGTTTTGAGAATATGGTTGAGATGGCGAAATATGAGCTGATGCTGAATGTACGGGGAAATGAGCTCTGATGAGGACAGTGATGATGGGAAAAAACATCTGCTCAAATTAATCCCTTCTAAGTTTCAAAAGGTAATGAAATGTGATTCATTTAATTCATCCGTAGTTGTTATTAAAACATCAGAAGAGTTTTATAGTAGAGATGCACCGATTGCAATTTTTTTTTTGTAAGTGTGACCCACCGTTACCAATTTTTGCAGATTCCGAAATATAATTAACAGCATATACAAACAAAAATCTACTTCTCTTCAATGCAAAATTTTATTTTCATAAATAAACCACAAGTGAAAAGTCAGTAATAAAATAAGAACAAATAAACAAGTTGGAAACAACAGCACAAATAAATACAATAGAATAAAGAGAGCTATGAAAGTTTTTCACGTGGGTCTTACAGTATATTCAGGTAAGAAATACTACAGAAATTAAATGTAAAATAACACTGGATAGTCTTCAATGTAAAAATTAAATGCAGATTAACGCTTACAATTAAAGTTTTTCAGTCATAAGCAGCGAGTGATTTTCTCAGCAGGTTTATTAGGCTGCTGTCACTTTAAGAGCTTATGCACAGATCCAATATACTGATACACAACTATTTACGTTCCAAAACTGACTGTGTTTAACTAAATATGGGCATTTTGACAAAAGTGTGTGAGTATTTGATCGTTTAAGGGCAATACGCCACAAAAAACAACTTAATTTGACACTCGCGAGCTGTTTGAGAGACGCCCCACTTACATAGACGGTGTGAATGTGAAGCCTGCGGGAATGAGTAAAAATTCGCAATACAAGAACTATTCAACCGGAGCGAGTGAGAGGCGGTGGGGTGTGTGTCAATTCACCATCGGAGAGAAGAAAGAGTGAAAACGAGCAGCTGGTATCGGTGTAGCGATACTACGAAAAAGGATATCGTTTCAGATATTTCAGTATCGATACGTATCGGAATATTTATATTTTTGACAACACTAGTGTCTAATTCGGTTTGTTGTTTCGAATGTTTTCCTGGTGGTTCCCCTGTGGTTTACTTTGGCCTTACAAGTATTAATTTCACCGCTGACAACAAAACGGACCGGCTCGGAATCAGAAAGACGTGAGATTGACCGACCGGTCACTGATCATGCGGGAAATCAGCCAATTCTGATCTCTAGCCGGTCGATCGGTGCATCTCTATTTTATACTAAATGCAGCAGTTAGAGATCCGGGTCGCTAAAGACCCGAATATGTAATAGTACTTAAAAAATATTAGTACTTGTATTTTATGGAAATTGATGGACAAATTCAAAAAATGAAAAAGTAGTTTCTTGTGCTGCAAGACTTCAGGAACAATAATCGGATGGAGGAAAAGAGGGCTTGCTGCTGTAGAGGATTGTAGGACTTTTTGCATAGTCAAATCTATCAAATATTGACCTGGAGTGAACAAGTATCTCACAAAACCACCTGTGTACAGCAAACAGACTTTTAGTCCTTTTGAGTCTTACAAAACGTATCAGCTGCAGACTCAGGAAGAGGTCACATGTACTTACGTGCGATGTAAGATGACAAAAACACTCCGGCTAACATTGAGCCTTGGCAGAGGCGGAGAAACGGGAAAACAGAAGGACTGTTAGAAAGACAAGCCATGACTCCCAGCAGCCCCGAGAGAAGCAGTGACAGCAGCAGCGCACACCGGCGACCCAACCTGAACAAACACAGAGCGTCAGCATGATACAACGGCACATGTTTCACTCAAAATAAAGAGATTTCTGTTAGTGGTTATTCTGCTAGGACACTCGTAAACTTGACAACTGACTTTGATCACATTTAGAAAACAACTAGTGTAATAATAATGTAGGAAGACCCACCAGTCACAGAGAGTGCCGAGCAAAATGTATCCCAGAGTCCAGCCCGTCATGAAACAGATGTGCTGGAGCGGGATCTTCCAGTAGTCGGCACACACTAAGTTCCACTGTCGGCATGAAGAGGAAACAGAGACACTTTAATTTTTTTTTTTAAAATACCCTGTTGAAAAATCAGGCAACGATGGCTTACGATGGTCAAGGTGTTTTTGGAAAATGGCAGCTGGTTGTTTCCAGCCCTAACAAGCTTGACTGAGATGCTCTACCAAGTCAAAGTCAGCTGATCAACCATCTATTAGACCAGATAATGACTATAAACCATTTAAAACTAGCTAGAACCATCAGAAGGTGTTTGAGTTGGATATTACAAGGTAAATAAATGTAATGTAAAAAAAAGTATGGATGCATGGTATATCGGCCACCATATCGGTATTGGCCAATTTATGTTCATTTTTAATGTTATCGTTATCAGCCCAATAAGAAAATTTGGCCGACATATTAAAACCGATAAATAATGGATTATTTCCTTCAGCTGAGACACTGCGCACTGTTCACCGTGATGGCTTGAAATGCTTGAAATATGATTAAAATAACTATATAATACATTTAAGTGCAACATGTCATATAAGCTACATAAAATTATAATGAGAACATTATTATTGTGTGCTTGGGACATGGATTTTAAATGGTAAAACTTTTGTTTTTGTATTCAGACTCTCAAAAATTACATAAAAATTTGGATTCAGATTTATCGGTCAATATATCGGTTATCGGATTTCAAATATAATGAATTATCGGTATCTGCCAAAAAAAAAGTATTTAAAAAAAAAAAAGAAATACATTTCCAATTAAATAAAAGAATATGGAGTCGGTCACTGACACTGTGCTGATGTCAATCGAATGTATCCTTTTCAAATATTTGAAAACTAAAATCATTTAAACATTTGGGTCATTGACAAATAAGGTTTTTAAAAATGTAAAAAAAAATAAAATAATGGAGATATTAATTTTGAAGTTTTATTAAGTGATAAAATGTTATGTGGTTTTTATAATCAATTAGCACTGCTTTTGTAAATTTTATTGAAAATTTGTCACCAAAAAAGTCATTTGGTTTAACCAAATTTCGATTTTTACCGAATGACGATATTTTCAAACAGTGCTAACAGGCTGATATCTAGCTAGCTAACAAAAGGACAATCAAACATTTTATATTTAGTACAAGTTTTTCAAATATTACAACATTTTCCATGTTTTATAGCGGTTGCACCGAATGAACTGATGTTTCGGGACATGCGTATGAGAGTGAAAACATTAATTTTTCAAATAGTTAAATGAGAGTTAGTTACTACTACTCCTTTGCAGGTGTCTGAATGATGTCACATCCTGTCACATGATATTAAACACATGACTTGATCCAAAATGGTCCTTTATATTGGTTACTCCGAATGACATCAATGAAATTCATTTTTCCAGACATTCTTTCTCATAACAAAACACATCATTTTAATATCATTTTGCACTATGTTGATATATGATGTAATAAAATCATGCCAGAATAAAAAAAATATACATTTATTAAATTTTAAGATATTTTAATCACAAATGAAATGGCTGTATTGGCGTTTGGACGGTTAAACCGAATGACCTTTTGACACTTCAAAATCTTTAAAATACCTTTATATGTAGCAAAATATAATTAAAACCTTTAGGCTACAGTAAAATAGATCTAGTTGTACTACTTTACATACGTTGAATGTCATATCTTTGTTTTTTATTATTATTAACGCCTTTGTTCACTGACCCAAATACAAAAACACCCACTAAATCTTAAGGCGGCTGACGAAGTGTAGAGTAGATGTGACTTTTTTCATTATATAATCAACTCCTATTATTACATTATAGCTAATGTGAAGCCATGCCGCTCCAGTTTTACAATCTTCCTCTGTCTTGTTCTGCTTCCAGAAGGATATTCCAACAAGCAAATCCATACAGACACAGAAAAAACTTATTTTTTCCATCATGGAAAAGGAAACATACTGCTTGTCAAGGCCACATGAAAAGCTCCTGGCTCTTTACGTCCTGTGGAACAGGAACTCGTTCACCGCCGTTCCCTGTGCTTCCAATGATTCGTTCAGGGTCTCATAGATTATATATGCAGCTTTATGACTTCATAATCTTAATCACAACATTCTGAACCATATAGTTAGCCAACAACAAAAACTACTAAGCTGTATTTTCAGACAATTTTATATGATTTATTACTGGATCATGTATGGTTAATACTAATCTAGATGGGTCAGACTAAGAAGTATACAAATTACATATCACTATTATTTAAATTTAGGAGGGTTTCTGGAATCACACCACATTAATTTAGCCATCTAAATAGGGACATTCATTTGGGAAGAGTCACGTCAACGAAGCAGTTCATAGATCCGATTCACTGATTCTTTTTTTGAGTTTTCGCTGAAACTCTTGCACAATAGTGTTTCATTTTAGTAGGAAAAAATCACAAAGGTTGATCATCAAGTTCTTGAAAATTGTGGCCAATGTTATGTTGTTTACAACACTGTTATCAAAATATAAATTAATACTGATCGTTGACACTTCAAAATCTTTAAAATAACTTTATATGTAGCAAAATATAATCAAAACCTTTTGGAATCAATAATTTCTGGAATCACACCACATTAATTTAGCCATCTAAATAGGGACATTAAAGAGACTTCTATTGTTTTATACTATAACCTAACCATAATCATAAACTTCCAATATTTTTATATAAACAAACAAACCTTTACATACTGTTTTTATAAAACAGGGATTTGCAGGTATGAATTTGTCCACCAAATATGGTTAAACATGAATATTGTTCTCGCAAATCTACCACACGTGTCCCTTTTGCTTCTTTTTAATAAAAAAATCTATATATTAATAGTCAAAATAATTAAAGGAATAGTTCATTTTTTCCAAACCTGTAAGATTTTTTTCTTCTATTGAACAAAAAAGAAGATATTTTGAAGAATGTTTGCAACCAAACAGTTGGGCCCCATTGACTTCCATTATATTTTTTTCTTCTTCTCCCATACTCAACTGTTTGGTTGCCCATATTCCTCTTTTGTGTTTATTATCAGAGAAAAGAAACTCATACAGGTTTGAAACAACTTGAGGGTGAGTAAATGACAGAATTTTAATTTTTGGGTGAACTGTACCTTTAAATCATAATTCTGCGGTTTAAAGGAGAGGTTCGCGTACTAACCTCGGTTACTAGATTGTTCTGGAGTCCCGCGGGTTTGGCGTACTCCCATCCTCCAGTACAGGGCACCACGTCCCGCGGCACATTCCCCGTCAAGTTGCTTACATTCCCCGGGTACTTGTAGAGCTCGCAGTGGCTGAACCCGGAGCCCTTCTGCCAGGGGACGGTGAGGTTGAGGTACGCCTGCCTGGAGAGGTTTCCGAGCGGCAGTAACGCCAGATCAGGTTTGCAGTGGTAAGACTCGGGGACGAGCGTGAAGAAAACATCGCTGAAAAGATTCAGCGACACAGCAAAGTTCGGAAACCAGCTGAAAAGCGTTATGATCCTGTTGTATCGCCCATATCCGCCGACCTGAGGGTATATTTTAGTTTCAAACTCCATAACTAGAGTCCTTATCGAGGAAAACAGCTGTTTTTCACAGACATTTCACCCTGGAGCGCTGAGAAACGCACTGCTGTCCACAAACACACGGACTGATAGATGAAGCACAGGAGAGTATGATTCATTTGGGAAGAGTCATGTCAACGAAGCAGTTCATAGATCCGATTCACTGAATCTTTTGTGTTCTCGCTGAAACTCTTGCGCAATAATGTTTCATTTTAGTAGGAAAAGTTCAAGTTCTTGAAAGTTGTGTCAAATGTCATGTTGTTTACATCAGTGTTATTGTTATCAAAATATAAATTAATCATTATTAGCTCTTTTCACAGACTGTGATGACGCGTTTTAAACGTCATCAATATCGTAAATCCTGCAAAGTTTTTTTATATTTTCATTTTTTTTTAAAAAACGTATGCATATTTATAATACTTAAATAACATCTTTTTCTCTTCTGACTGCCGTTATCAATCGCTTTTTATTTTTTCCTCCACTATTGTGGAGTTTTTCTTTTGCTATTTGAGCAAATGGAAACACATATATTTAACGTATTCTCTTATTCACCGCTATATAATTTAGCCAACTATGACAACTTACGCTTCTGAGAAAAGGATCTATTCTTAGTTTTCACACATCACAGATTTAAGGCCTGTTCACACCAAGAACGATAACTATAAATATATAACGATAGCAGCGACGATATTCAGTTTTGTGTCTGTCTCTTTAAATGCTCGAGCTCGTTAATGTATGGCGGATTCTGATTGGCTGTCATTTGTTTTTATCATTTTTTTTTTAAACTATCGTTTTCGTTTTTCTGTTCTATTTTCGTTAATTGTGGTGTGATGCTATTCCAAAGTCCCTTTAAGACAAGCATAGAAGACAAGTCATGTCACTCGGCGGCCATCTTTGAAACGCCTCTCGGGCATCCTGGGCCTCATGCCCTATCTCTTTGAATGGGGAAACATCAAATTCTCCAAAACTGTTCGCCAACCTTACGATTACATTTCATATTTGAAATCACCAATGAAATCTGACAATAGCTGTCTCATAAATGTTTTATCCAAACGCTCGAAACATGACAAAAAAACTGTATTTTTAGGCTGGATCAAGCTAATGCGCATGCGCAGACCTAAACGCGCGTCTCTTCTGCCATGTTTCAGAGGCGAGCATCTGACCGTTTCTATAGAAACCGGTGCTTAACGGCTGCTGCAGTGACGCGATGACTTTACCAGTCGGCGATTGGCTCTTATTTAGAAAGGCGGGACTTATTCCGCCATATTACACTTACACTTTCTCCCATTCATAACAATACGAGTGACACGTCTTGTGTTATTCTGTAGTCTTTGGCTATTCTTTCATATTTAGAAAGATTATATCGTTATCGTTCATGTAGATTGTGTGATGTAAAAAGGTTTTGATCAAGTATCGACTCAAAAGAATAATTTGCCCGCGAATCATAAGTCTGTATTTCAAACGTTCATGTCATTACATGTAAAGCAGATGAGATAGTCACTATCTATTCAAAGATGAGCCATCTCGTAACAGGAGGACCAGTGAAATCACAACACCTCTGCATGCTCGCTCAGTCGGTGCAGTTTTCTTGTGTGTGTGTTTTGGATCAGAAACTAAAAGGTTATGTTTATGAATCATGTCCTCCAAACTAAAATTAGAAGGATCATATTTTTATCGCTGCTGAGCAAACATGAAAAACCCGCGATGACTCCGTGTGCTGTACACACTGCATTTCATATAAAATGCATTATTTTTTATTCGTTTTATAATTATTATTTTATATAATTCATTAAATATTAATCAATTTCTGTTGATCACAAGGGATTTATTGCCATTTCATAAATATTTAATATTTCAGGATAAAAAAAAAAAAAAAAACTTTTCAAATTAAAGTCCCGCCTTCTACGTAAATGAGCCATTCGCTGATTGATAAAGCCATTGCATCACTGCAGCTGCGGTTAGAAGCTCCGGTTCCCATAGAAACCCGAGACTCGCGCTTAGGACTGCACATACGCATTGGTTAATGTAGCCTGAAAAATAAGCTTTTTAACGCTATTTTTGCTTAAGAAACAACATTTATGGGACAGTTCATGTCAGATTAATGAATAAAATTTAAATTTAATTTGTAGTACGCTATGGGTTCAAGTGTACTATAAGTGGCAACTAAATACCTTTTCTAAATACAGAGATAGTATAATAAAAGCACATTTTAGTTCATATTTAATTGTATCCCAAAATAGCACAGTTGAGTACACTTGGATGTTCTTAATATACTAAAAATTCTTCAGTACAGAATTAGTGCGTAAAAAATAAGTACATTATAGAAATGTACTTTTCACCTGGGAAAACAATCTGATGAGTAGCAAATTAATTTACTGTTATTTTATTGTGACATTTTTAGAAAATCAGGTTGTAATTGTGACGTCAAACCTCATGTATCATGAACCTGGTTAGTGAGTGTTGACTTTTTTTTTTTTAATTTGCACTGAAAACAAACAGAAATACACATTTTTTTTTAATAGTCAAGATTAAAGAATGTCCCTATTCAAAAACATGAGATATTCAGTACAAATTGACACGTTAATCTCTCTGTGGAATGTGCTAATCAAATATTTTAGTTTGTGGTTTAAAGATATGCATAGTTTGAATAAAATATGACATTTGTTAACATGATTGACATGACACTCAACATCTTCATACTACAAGAATAGAGCTTTTATCATCACTCTGGTTCCCTCTTGTGGCAGATGTGTCATACTGCAGCTCACAAAAACAAATCACAGAAGCCAAGTCATTTCAAAAATTTATTTACGAACATAATCTCTGAGGAACAACAGCAGTTCTCGCGCTCTCTGTACATGCAAGTGTAGAAAATAACAATTTTGAATTTTTCCTCTCCGTTAAGTTTTTTTTATTTTTTTTATTTTTAGTTTCTCGCTTTTTGAATTGCAGGATATCAACACAGCTAAAGGTGAAAGTACTGGATCTTTGACAGCACTGACATAGCATCAACAAACCCCACCCTCCCATAGCTGCTCCAACAATATGTACACAATTGAACTACATTGTACAAATAAAAAAAGATACATTGTTACATCACCGGCAGCGAGTGCGACACGTCTCGTTGCTGTTAGAATCTCACATTCTACGCAAGTTTAGACTAGTACAAAGAGGAGGGTGCAAAACGTCCTGGAATATTATTTACATCTATGTACAACGTCTCGTTTTACGCATTACAAGAGGAAAATTTACACAGCGGAGACCTTCAAACTCAAACATACCACAGGTGTCAGAAAGATAATAAATAGGTTATTTCTCACTATTTATATAGAGTTCAACATGTGTTAGAGGAGCTCAGTTCCATTTCAGGAAGGATCTGTTGGATTTTTGGAAAACAAGCGTTTTAAAACAAGGCTTGAAATTGTGGCTATCTATAAATGGAATAATCAGTAATGTAATTAGTAGAGGTAATGTGTTGCAGACAGAGGTCAGTGAGTCAACAGGCAAGCATGTGTACAATTTCTGTTGTCCAATCTATGGAAGCTGGTTTCCGCCACTGAATAAAAAATAAAAAAAATGTATAACTGCGACTTTTTCTCCCACAATTTTTTTTCTCAGAATTGCATGATATAAAGTCGCAATCGCAAAAAAAGTTTCTTATTCTTGAGTTAATAATGCGCAATTTATGACTATTTCTTGAAAAAGTGACTTTATATCTCGCAATTGTCTCACAATTCTGACATTATATCTTGCAACTGCGACTTTATATCACGCAATTCTGACTTTATAACTTGCAATTTTAAGTTTATATCTCACAATTCTGAGAAAAGTCAGAATTGTGACAAAAAGTTGCAATTGTAATATAGTCATTATTGCAATATAAAATCGCAATAACGAGTTTCTCAAATTTTTTTCTCAACTTTTTCTCTAAATTATTTTTTGCAATTCTGACTTTTTCTCTGAATTTTGAGTTTATATCTCGCAATTCTGACTTTATAACGCAATTGTGACTATACAGCAATCTTGACTATATTGCAATTGTGACTAAAAAATAAAAAATGTATAACTGCGACTTTCACAATTCTGACTTTTTTCTCAGAATTGCATGATAGTCGCAATTGTAAAATATAAAGTCAGAATTGCGATATAAAGTCGCAATTGCAAAATATAAAGTCAGAATTGCGATAGTTGCAATTTTTTAAACATTTTTTTCTTATTCTTGAGTTAATAATGCGCAATTATGACTCGCAATTTTCACATTATATCTTGCAATTGCGACTTTTGATCACACAATTCTGACTGTATAACTCGCAATTTTAAGTTTCTCGCAATTTTGAGAAAAAAGTCAGAATTGTGACAAAAAGTCGCAATTGCAATATAAAGTCGTTATTGCAATATAAAATCGCAATAACAAGTTTCTCAATTTTTTCTCAGACTTTCTCAAAATTATTTGTTGCAATTCTGACTTTCTAAATTTTGAGTTTATATCTCGCAATTCTGACTTTATAACTATATCGGAATTTTGACTGACTTTTTTGCGACTTTCTCTCACAATTCTGCCTTTTTCTCAGAATTGCGAGTTATAAAATCAGAATTGCAAGATATAGGTGCAATTCTGATATATAGGTGAAATTTTTCTCAGAATTGTCGCAATCCTGACTTTTTTCTCAGAATTTAGTTTCTTATTCTTGAGTTTATAACGCACAATTTTGACTCTCGCAAACGTGACTATCTCATCATTGTGTTTATATTTCGCAATTGTAACTTTGTATATTGCAAATGTGAGTTTATTTCTTGCAGTTGCAACTTTATATCACGCAATTCTGACAACTCGCAATTGTGATTTTATATCTCACAATTCTGAGAAAAAAAGAATTGTGAGATAAAAAGTCGCAATTACCTTTTTAATATTTTGTTTAGTGGTGGAAACAAGCTTCCATACCAATCTCATGGTCAGTTAGTCCCAATACAGTATATTTAGAGCGAGTTTTCAATAACAATGTAACGAACCTTATGGCTTATGAGCACTGAATAGTGGAAATTGGTTTATACTTTCTATTACATATCACAATTTCAAGCCTTTTAAAACTGAATCAGTTGTGTGGGAACCCAAAAAGCCTTCACCAGGCCAGAGGACAGTGGAAATTCACATATCTTGTAAACAGTAAGTATACAAGGGCTTAGTGATGATACATAAACAAGTCACTAATTCAATTTCATGTGGGGCAAAAACAAACAAACAAACAAAACAAAAAAAAATGCACCTAATAACATCAAAAGCACTTATCTGAAATCAAGGGGGTTTGTTAGAAGAACCACCACGCAACACAAAAGAAAGCACTGGAATTTGAATGGAAAGCTATTCATTATTATGCACTGTTTGTAGACATTGTGTTCTGCACTGCACAGTACTCACAAAACACCAGGACATGAGTCATCCAAAACAATTACCTGCAGAACTAGTGACACCTGTTGCACCCAGACTCAATGCACACATACACAACTGCGTCATGTGGGATTTTCACAGACTCACAACCACACATGGAAACAAAAGAAAAGAAAGAAAGAAAAACACTAGCCTGGATGGTTAAGCAAACATCACACAACCTCACACTGAAGTACAGGCAGGTAATGAGAAAGGGTAAAATATCAAAACACATTTCAAGTTCCCCTCCCCCCGAGAGAAAAAAAAAAAAAAAAAAGTCTAATAATTAGAAATTAAAACTCTTTAAAAAACAATTCTCTTGCACTAGTCCCCTCTAGGTTGAATTTGAACATCTAAATGTACTGTAAAGTTTACTCCGATGGTAAAGGACAAAATAAAATCAGAGTTGACATTGGTGCATTTTAAAAAATACTGTGAGGGGAGATTAACAAGGATGTTAAATATGAAAAAACAGTCAGCGAGCCCATGTATACAAATAGTGAGTCCAAGAACGGAAGTGTGTGTTTTTGTGATTTGTAAAAGTATCATTTCTAAGCTTCAGGCAATAAAAGTCACCTACAAAGAGTCACACATTAAAAACTCAATTGCTTTGGGACTAAGAGAAGAACTGTAAATGCAATGCATTTCCTTCTATTTGCAGATAAGATTTAGACTTACAATATTACAAATAAAACAGAACAAAAGCTGGAATGGAACTAATGAGAGGTGATATCTTATTTCCCAAACTCTTTTAATCGCTAAGATTTTTAAGAACGGTTGTATAGTGCAGAAAAGAGGGTGAGGTGGGAGATTAAAAGAAACTTGCAGTTTCGTGTCTTAATAATGACTGTAACATGAGTAGAGGGCATGACACAAAAAACTCCCAAGGTTACAAATGTGTAAAATTCATTCATGAGGTGCTTGTATATTTGGAAAGACCCAAATAAAGTAAATCGTGTCCTATCCTACTACCTATGACTTGTGCGGCTTTAGAAAAAAAATCAGAGACGTTAACTGTATAAAGGCATTTTCTTGGTTTATACTTTTTAAAGATATATACTTGTGTAATAAAACGATGAATAATATACCTCTACTATTCTTTAAATAAATCCATAATCACTCTGCTACATCTGGAAACTATGATCGTGGCCCTGACAGAGTAATCAGGAGAGAGATGGTGTTGCCTCATGATGGTGGTGATGACAATCTAGATTTACTTTGACTAGCCTGGGACAGAATCTTTAAAGGTACAGTTCACCCAAAAATGGAAATTCGTCATTTATTCACCTTAAAGTTGTTCCAATCCTGTATGAATTTCTTTCTTATGCTGAACACAAAAGAAGATATTCTGAAAAATATCTGTAACCAAACAGTTGATTGGCCCCAATATCTTCTATAGTATGGAAAAAACAAAATATATATACTATGGAAGTCAATGGGGTCCCAAAACTGTTTGGTTACAAATATTCTTCAGAATATCTTGTTTTCAGCTTAAGAAATTCATAGAGGTTTGGAATAAGTTCAGGGTATGGAAGCTTGTTTTCACCACAAAAAAATCTCACAATTCTGAATTTTTTTCTCAGAACTGTGAGATTTAAACCCACGATTGTGGGTTATAAAGTCAGAATTGCGTTAAGATATATATATATATATATAAAAAAAAAAAAAAAATTGCATGATATAAAGTCGCACTTTTGAGTTTTTAATCACGCAATTCTGACTTTTTCCTTGCAATTGCGAGTTTTTAATCACACATTTCTGACTTTAACTTGCAATTCAGAGAATTGCGAGATATAGTCACTATTGAATTTTCTCAGAATTATGAGTTTATATCTTTTTTAAAGTTTATATCACGCAATTCTGAATTTATAACTCACAATTGAGAAAAAAGTCAGAATTTCGTGATAAACTTGCGAGAAAAAAGTAAATTGCAACTTTATATTGCACAATTTTTTAGAATATAACTCGCAATTATGACTTCATAACTCCCAATTGAGAAAAAAGTCAGAATTTCGTGATAAACTCGCAATTGCGAGAAAAAAGTCGATTGCAACTTTACATCGCACCATTTTTTATTACATAACTCGCAATTCTGACTTTATAACTCACAATAGTGAGAAAAAAAGTCAAAATTGTGAGAAAAAGTTGCAATTACCTTTTATATTTTTTATTTCATGGCGGAAACGAGCTTCCATGTGAGGGTGAGTTGATGATGACAATTTTCATTTTTGGGTGAACTGTCCCTTTAAGGACTATTGAATGGAAGTCTTGAAAATACTGACGATGTGTTCAACTTTTGGCCCATGGGGATTGAGGGGGGAGGGGGGTGATGGGGGGGGGAAGTGCTGCCCGAAAGTGAACTGTACATACAATGATAACTTTTATTCATTTATTTTTTTTACACTTGACTGAGTGATGTTACAGTACATAAGTTATTTACAACTGTGCAGTAATGTGTGGCAAAATAAATTATCTAGAAGGCAGCGAGAATACATTGGTTAATGATTATAAAAACTGTACATCATTTACGGAATACTTTTTTTTTTCAGTTTTCTATTTTTTTTTTCCATTAAACTAATGTTGGCTCTGTAGTGTTTCAAGTCACTTCCTCAGAAAGGGAACAATGAAATGCCCGAGTAAAGAAAGACATAAACCAAAAACAAACATAAAAAAAGAAAAGAAAAACTATAACCTTGTAAGTCCTTGTCTCGTGATTTGTGACAGCAACATTTGCTCTTACATTATTAGTCTTTTTCCTTATGCAGTTGTTTGAAACCGGGCGTGGCTTAGGGACCATCCGTCCATGCGTTTAATCCAGCATTTGGGACCTAACACACTGTTGTCGCCATGTGAGGCCACTCTAGGTCTCATGCCCCTAAAACTGAATGCAGTCTCTCCTCCCCGCTCTGCTGCCGCCTGTATGCAGCTCCCTGCCCTGAATGTGGGGCTGCACGGGGCGCTTTACAGCAGGAAAGCCACTCTCTCCACTGCTGTAGGCATTTGTAGACTCAGGTCCAAACAAGGAGAAGGTTTCCTGTCGCACTCTTTTGTGTCTTTTTTGTGCCTGCACATCGAGGTGTTGGCCCTGTTCGGAGTTCTGTGTCCACCACTGTGCCGTCTGTCCCCTTGTTCTGGAGCACATAGGTGGATGAACCTGTCTCAAGCTTTTTGTTTGTTGTAACTGGGGTGGGACAGAGAAAAATGCTGTCCCATGTGTTCGCCCAAATAACCCAAAAACAGGAGGGACATGGTTCAAAGCAGTTTTGCTTTTTCAAATCCCAAACAAAACCATAAAAACTTGAGGACAAAAGTGCAAGTTGTGTTTTCTCCCGTAAAAAGACGGTTGGTTCCTCCTCGGGCAGAAAAGGATGAGTTTTATGCCATTTACCTTTTTTTTCTATATAATATATATTTCTCTCTCCTCAAAGAAATCTCCTCAAACCGGCTAGCCCTTACCGAACTTTGTTTGATGTCTCTTTGATAGATGGTTAATATTAGACCGAACTCTCAGAGTCTGAATGTTTGTCGTTGTCACGCAGGCAACAGTACAAAGTCGTCGTTGACGTCGACCATTGGCACGTAGAAGGAGGGGACCTCGTTCACACACAGAGATTTGTGTCCAGCAGGGTCCAGCTCCTGTACCTTGAGTTGCCACTCCATCCTTTGCACTGCATTCAGAGCGGCGGCCTCATGCTGCTGCCGCATTAGCAAACACGTCTGTCAGAAGAAAACGCTTATAATTAGACTTTGGAAAATACTACAATATTTGCACGTTTAAGGCATAAAATGACTCAAAGACCTAAAAATTTAACCATGCATGAATTCTGATTTTATAATGCTAAATATAAGAATTCTATCAATAAGAGTGTACTTCCATTTAACACAAAACTTGTCTCAAGTCCACTTAAAATATGAAAGTAGGGATGTCCCAATCAAGTTTTTCATGCCTCTGATCCGAATCATTGAATATGGAGTATCTGCCGATACAGAGTCCCTAACAATACATGTATTTTCCTAGTGCTTGGTGCACACTTTAAGCACATTAAAGTTAAAGATAAAGTCAAGACCATTTTTTTTGCCTTTATTGTGACAGGATAGTATAGAGTGGGCAGGAAGATATGTGGGGGAGAGGGGGACAGGATCGGGAAAGGACCACGAGCCTGGACCTGAACTCGGGTCACCCGAAGAGCAATGTCGCTATCGGCGCTGACAGTGTTGTCTCAATTATGAATATGGGCAGAATAATTGCAAAAAGAAGTGGATTTAAGGTTGGTTCGGTGTCCGAATGCCAATCTGTCAGTCAAGTCAGAAACAAGACGCAACCCATGGGTTATGGCAATGACGTCTCAGATAGTCTGACAGAAGATAAAAATAAACCGTAAATAAATGACATTCGAGTGATTTGTTACAAAAGTGTGCATCAAATATGCTAAACACGAAAGCTCAAACAGACCTCAATGGGTCATCAATGACACACAATTAAGATTCTTTTCCTTTTAAATGTGCATACCGCCACCTACTGTACACCACCTGTGTGCCAGCTGACGTAATATAAAGGATCACGCTTGCGATTGGCTCGGGACATCCCTACATGAAAGTGTACAGATTCTATACTACAACTCACCTTCATGCGGTCGTACTTATCATCCACATCTTGAATCCAGGAGATAAACTGCCGAGCATTGAAGCGATCTCTCACAGACTTGTTTTCATCCCCCTGGAGATCGCAATTTGTTAGAAATGTAATAAAATCTATATTCGTAGGCTTTGTGACATCTTTGAGGTATTAATAATAGTTCAAACAAAGACTCACCTGGCTTTCTGATGGCATGTTGTAGACTTCAGAATCCAGCAGCATTGTGCAAGCACTAAAAGGAACGGCCTGATTTGCGATTGTTCTTGCTGCTCTGCAATGAACACGCAGCACTTCCTGCTCACAAGATACAATAAGCTTCTCCTGTAAGGGAGCATAAAATCAGAGTGAGACTAGACAAGCAACTGATCCATTGATACCCTATGAGCATTCATCTAATCAAGGGACAAGGCTGGTAAACAGTCTTTTTTAAATAATCAAGGTCTGCAAGTCACAGTGAGAACATCAGAAGGAAATTAGATGAAATGGGGAGCATGATCATACTGTAATATGCTTACTTAGTCAAAATGTATATTGCATATAACTTGCTGTTCTATTACACAAAGCCTTTGATGAATCAAAGGATTTGTGCTGTGTGATCATTGCATACTAACGGGGTGACTTCTGAAATTAGCTCAGTCATTCATAAAGGGGAGGAAACAGAAAGAGAAAATAGAGAAAGACTAAAGGCAAAGAATAAGAGTTTACCCTCTCGATGCTGTGCTGCAGTCTTAGTTTTCCTCTCACTGCCTCTTGTTGTCTGAACAGCTCTTTCAGGGGCTCCGACAAAGATGGGGGTGGAGCAATCTAAGATAGTAGGGAAAATAGTCACGTCTTGTCATTCTGGATAACTCTGAAATTGAATGACTAATGTTTAGCAGGACATCCATATAACACTGGAAATGCATTAATGGAGACATACTTTGTCTTAACCAAGCATGATGTCCTAAATCTTGCTCCATATAGTATATTAAACATCAAATATGTTTTGGTTTTGGGTGTGACCCGTCTCGTCAGAATAATTTATCATGCTTCTGGTTAGGTATTAAGAGTCTTTATGCATTAAACACAAAAATAAAATTCTTACCACTGGAATATGAAGTTTGCTCAGAGGCTTGCCATCAAGTAGATAGGAGCCTGTGTATGTCACATACTCTGCGTAACACTGGGGAGCTTGAGGTGTTATGTAACACAAAATCTTCCGCTTTTCCTCAATTTTCTTGCGGATCTGAAGGTACTCAAAATAGGGGTTGGATCGGTCACTGTGGTATGGCTCTATTTCGTCCAATTTGATGGCATTCACAATGACTGCCAGAGTCTGCTGGATCATCTCCCGAGTCTGCTTCATTGCAGTGTTCACAAGCTGAACCTGCAACGGTTGCTGGCCTGATTTTGGAAACTTCCTCTTGCGTGGATGTTGGGACTGGTTGTCATCATCCTCAACAGGCCTGCCTTTTGATTTGGTGATTAGTGCAGGTGCAGAAGGAGTGGATGTCTGAGCTGTGGTTGAGCTGATGGTCTCTTTCTCCTTTTCTACAGTGACACAAGAAGTGGTCACATTTGTGGTGACTGGTAAGGAGGATACTGAAGAGGTGATGCTTGATGAACTTAGTGCGGCACTCTGCTTGCTCTGATTGGCCAGCATCTGAGCCTTTTTCCGGGTCATCCTCTGAGGTATTTCCTCAATTTTCTTGGGTGCCTCAGACACTGGTATAGTCACAGACAACTTGGCGGTTGTCTCAAGGGCCTCTGACACTTGGGTGCTGCCAGGCATTGAGACAGCTGGAACCTGAACAGAAGGATGAGGGCTACATGAGGGGCCCAAAGCTACTACAGGATTTTGTCCTAATGAATGTGGTTTTGTGGTGTCTGATAGTTCCAAATATGGTACCCTAACAGATGGCATCATTGCATCTGGGGTTGTTTCTTTTTGCCTGTATTCATTGTCCTTTTCACTGTCTGTAGAAAACAAATTTCCATTGTTTTCATCCACTTCTTCAAATTCCCCCCTCTCCTCTGGGATTGTTTCTTTCATGGGAGGAGCGTCTGGGATGTTCTGAGGCTCTGGCTCCAACTCACACTGCGGTCTATATCCATCCTCGCTTACTGGAGGAACCAAATCCTGACCAGATTCTGTAGGAGGCACAATTGCAGGAGAACAAGATGTTTTGGACAAACTTGGCAAGTCAACATCCATTATGTCAACATTTTCGCTTGTCTCAATGACTGGAGGTCTTGTCTGAGAAGGTGGAAGCTTACTCTCTGCAATCTCTGGGGCGGTTATATCAGGGTCCTGCATTTCCTTCTCTTGAAAAGGAAGCTCTGGTATAGAGAAGGGACCCATGTCATCCATTTCATCAGCTGCACCAGGGAATGGATCAGCCCATGAAACAACAGGTTCTTGGATGACTGGTGGGGCTACAGACATGCAGTTCTCTGCAGCATAAGTGGGAGACTCTTGCCTATTGTCTTTCATCATACATGGGGGCTCTAGGTCCATTTGTGCTTCCTCAGGATTTGGTTTGCAATCAGTGAAGAAAGTTTCTAGTCGTGGTGATTCTGACTCCAATACCTCTGTTACAGGTCTTTCTGGTGATGAAATGTCTTCCACTGTGTCTTTGTGGAGCTCATAATGAGTCTCAGATATTTGTGATGGACAGTATGCTCTGGAATAAGTAGAGTGAGGTGGTGTCACGGGCATTACACTTGGAATATGCTGCATTTCACAATCGGAGTGTGAATATGGACTGCTAATCTTTGACACAGCTGCCTCAACCTCCCTGAAACTCTCATTAGGTGATTTCATGATCACTTCTGAATTCCAGCCTAAAGACTGATCACATGAATTTTCCATGTAGTTGTCTTGCGGATGGGTTGGTGTTGTGGGAATTTCATCAGGATCTCTTCTATCTGGACATTCAAGCCAAGCCTTTTTGTCAGATTCCTCAATCCCAAGTGCATATGTGGGATCGTTTCTGGCCTGGATGGACTCGTCTGCAGCGTGGTGACCTTCTGTGTCATCCTCAACAAAATCATCTTCCTCCTCATCCTCTTCTTCTTGCTCTTCAACAACAGGAGGCAAGTAGTCACTCACACTGACAGGGTGAGCTGGCATTAGAACAGGTCCACTCTGCTGTGGCTCTGAGAGGTCATCAATATCCATGGGAGGCAGGGCAGCAGGGGCTGGAGTTGGGGGAGCAGCTATATCAAGACAAGGCTCCTGGGGTTCAGGTCTATGGACTGGAGTTGAAGGCTTCATGAGATAGTTGTTATAGACACTCCCCAAGTGTTCACTGCCATCGTTGATGGAATTTACAGTAGGCGCTTCATCTGGTACTCTATCATGTTGTGGTAGGTCAGGCCGTGGAGACATCATGTCAATAGGGGGTGAAAAGTATGCTGGGGAAAGGCAATTAAGTCTGTCAGCTGCAATCTTGTCCTCAGTAAGATGTGAGGCTGAAGACTCAAATGCTGTGCCTTCTTGTATATGTTGTTGTCGTAAAAACTTTTCTGCCTCTACTTTGAACTCACTCTCAAGTGGTCTTCTGACATCAGAGGTGACAGAGCGACTCACAAGGGGTAATTGCATGTTCTTCGCTGGTGTTATGCATGTTCCCTCCTGGAAGTTATTTGATGAGTTGGAATATCTATCAAAGAAGGAAGGGGAGCAGGCATTCATGGACATAGTGGTGGCCGAGGAATTCTGACAGTCAAGACCATCAAATATGATATCAGGATAGTCCTCTGCACTACAGGATGGAGTGCGTGGAGTTTGCATGACTTCCTCATAGCTTGGACATGAGATCACAGATGTTGGGGTGGGGACACCTGTTGGTCTGTTCTGGTCAGGTCTTGGAGATGCAGGAAGACTTTCCTTCATTTGGTGGCCAGCAAGCCAGTCTTTTGAGTTCTGACTGTCCATAGGTATTGGCTTTCTATCAGGTGACATCATTTGGGTTGGAAGGACAATATCTTTCTTTTTTTCTTTCAAAGCACTTTCCACTGAACCAGGTTTTTTGGAAATTTCACTGCGGTTCTTCTTTAGTTCTTCATTTGATTTAGGTTTATCTTTGAGTTTTGGGTCACCTGAACGATGCCTCAGTTTTTCCATCTGTTTCATTCTTTCTTTGTGTCTTTTATGGCGCTCTTCAATCTCTTGATCTTTTAAACTAAGCATTTTGCCAAAACTTGTTAGTCTGAGATCACCATCAACCAAAAGCTTTTCACGAGGCCGGTTGTCCTTTCGAGTTGTCTCTTTTGACTGGCTGAATTTGTCATTCTCATCTTTGACCTTTGCTTTGAGATCTTTGTCCATGATATCTTTATTCCTCTCCTTATTTTTCCCATCAAATTTAGAACTGTCGTCTTTAGATTTATCTTTAAGACTTGTGACTTGAGTGTTTTCCTTCATTCCAGATTTTTGTTCTTCTTTTGAGTGTCTGAAAGACCCAAATCCATCTGAATATTTATGCTTTTCCTCTTTCACTTTTTCCTTGTGTTTCTCTTTCTTCTTTTTGTCTTTTATTTTCTCACTGTTAATGACACTATTTGTCTTGTCTTTTTTGGACATCTCCTTCTCAAACTCAAGAGTCTTTTCCAAGTCATCCTCACCATCAACTTTGGAACCATACGGAAAAGTGTAAGGGTCAGCCTCCAAAGGCATGGGTTCTTTGTCAAAGGGCAAGCTTTCCCTGCGACCATAGGATTCTCTGATCTCCTCTGACTTATCTTTTTTATCCCCCTTTTCTTTCTTGACTTTCTCCTTTTCTTTGTCATGACTCTTTTTGGATGATGAAGACGAGGAATGTCTATGCCTCTCTTTTTCTCTGAACTTATCCTGTGGATTAGAGATGGATAGTGACTCTCTTCTCTCCTCGGACATGTCAGGTATGCTGATGTTGGAGGAATCATAGAAACTGCTTAGAACAGGCTCATGACCTCTGTCTGTGAAACTGTCTGATGAAATTTCACTATTTCTATCATTGGAATCATCTTTATAATCATTCATCGCCTCTTCCTCAAGTTTCTCCAACAAGGATTTCTCATTTTCACCACTCCCCTTTGAGAGTTTTCTGTCTTTTAAGTGCTCTACCTTGTCTTTGTATTTGTTTTTGCTCTTTTCTTCACTGACGTCTTTCTTGTCAAGAAGTTTCTGCTTGCTTTTCTTTTCTTGATTTGAATCCACAGATGCTCTGTCCTTACGTTCCTTGTGTTTTGTGTCAGTTGAATCTTTGTCCTTTTTATCTTTGTGTTTTTCCATGGAGGCTTTTCTCTCTTTTCCAGCATCAAATGTTGCCTTCTCCTTTTTCTTATCTTTATGTTCCTTTTCCTTTTGTTTTTCTGTGGAATGTGTTTTCCCCTCAGAGTATTTCTTATGTTTATCTGTTTGGAAATTATCCATTTCATCTCTGTCTGGTGTGGAATCTTTCCTGTGAGAATCTGATAGTCCAAGAGAGTCACTTAATTTTGCAACACCCCCATTATAGTTGTCATCTTCATCTTCACTCTCATCTGTAAAAATATCTGCAATTGTATACCATGTCTTCTCTCTCACCTTTTCAGGTTTTCGCTCCTCTTTCTTAAACTCCAGGAAATCTTTTTCTCTGTCAGCATGTTTGTCCTGGGATGTCTTTTCTTTCTTATCTTTATTCTGTTCAGATGACATCTTCCTTTCTTTGTCCTTGATATGAGAATCTTTATGCTTTTCTTTAGCACCATCCCGCTTGTCTTTGGGGGCCCGTTCTAGATCTTTCTCTTTCATTGATCTATCAATTGAGTTTTTCTCAGGTTTCTCTTTTTCCTGGTCCAAATTTCTTTCCTTAGGCTTGTCCTTGTGTTTTTCTCCTTTGGACTTCTCTTTCTTTTCCACACCATCCATTTTCTTCTCCCTTTCCTTTCCAGAGTGGTTCCTCTCTCTGGGGTCAGACTTACATGTTGTTTCATTCTCTGGTTTTTCTTTAAAGAAGGCCTCACTCCCATAGTCGTCTCTCAAAGATTCTTGTTTTGTTTTGGAGTCTTTCCTTTCTTTAGTAAACTCATAGGAATCTTTTCTGTCTCTGCTGCCATCCACAGAATCCTTCTCTTTCTTCTCTTTGACACCCTCTGTTGATTCTTTGCGTTTCTTCTCCTTTTCTACCGACTGACCAGAATTAAACTTTTGTTTGTCTGTCCAGTCTTTTTTCTTTTCAGTAATCTTTTCAGAGGATTCCTTGTCTTTCTTCTTTGATGCAGGTTCCTTTTCAGGACGCTTATCTCCATGATCTAGCTTTTTATCTTTGACTTTATTTTCCTTTCTTCGGTCCCTGCTTTCCTCCTTCACTGTTTCTACAATTAACTTGACCGCATTATTTGATTTATATTCTTTTACAGGGGCATCCCAGCTGTCATCTCCATAAAGCGAACTGTCAGAAGACATGTCTGACTGCCACCGATCATGGGGGTCGTCTGATGCACTCATTTTGGTTTCCTCTAGTAAGTGATTTTTTAAGTCATAGTCTTCATAATCAGGTTCCTCCTTGATGTTTTTATCCCTCTTAGACTTTTCCTTCTCTTCTTTTATGCTTTTCTCAGATTTAAAATGTTTGTCGTCTTTTTGTTCATTCTTTTTGTCAATTTTAAGAGATTTGTCCTTAGACTTTTTCTTTTTATCATCTTTATGGGCTTTCTGCTTCTCCTCCTTTGCCTTGTCTTTGTCTTTTATACTTCTCTCCTTCTCAGTCTTCAAAGGTTTGTCCCTCTCTTCTTTGCTCACCTTTTCCTTGTTTGACTCCTTTGTCTTCTTTGACCTCTCTTCTTTGATCACCCTTTGAGTTTCTTTACCTGGCCAGTCCTTGTCTTCAGATTTACCTTTAGACAGTCTGTCTTCCTTCTTAAAATGATCTTTCTCATGTTTTGAAAGTTTGACCCTATTTTCAGAAGGTGACTCTGTCTCAACAATTAAAGATTTCTGCCGTGTATCATCAAAGTCAAAAGAAAAGCTCTTGACAAACTTTTCATTCATGTCTTGACTCAAAACCACACTTGGAGCCTTATCTTTTTCCTTACTTTTGTGTTTGTGTTTCACTTTGTGTTTCTTCAACACCTTTCCATCTTTGTCTGTTTTAGAAATGGCTCCATCTGTGTTTGAGTTCTTGTAAAACTCAGAGTTCTTTTTGTCTACTGCACTGGCATGTGTGTTGTTTTTCTTTCGGTTATCTTGCACTTTCTTTTTCACCTGTTTCACAGACTCAACGCTGGAGTCGGCAGACGAGTAGTCCGACTCGCTGGAGAGCCTCGTTCTGACCGAGTCCGAGAGGGAGCTGACATCATCTGACCATGTTGGAGAGGACACAGTCTTCCATCCATCTGTCCTCCACTGCTTTGGGTGCTGCTCTGCCAGAGACTGTGTGTGTTTCTGTGAGCTCAGACTCCCATGCGAGGAGGACGAAGAGACTGACAGAGAGCTAAAGACAGAGGGGTCTTTAAGGCTCAAAGTAGAAGAGTCCTTTACACAATTTGCACTCTGCATGGATCCTTTATCGTCCTCACTCTCAAGGTCCCCAATCTCAGAGTCTGAGGTGCAGAACTTGTCATTCACTTTACCAAAGCGCACCTCCTTGCTGACATTATTTTTTGTCTCCTTCTTCCTTTTCTTCTTGACTTTACTTTTCTCTTTTTGCTGCTTGGAGCTTAGTGACGTTGATTCCCGGCTCTTTGCGTTGGTCTGAGGTGCAGGTTGCCTTGGTGTGGTCGTGGGTGTGAAACACAACGTCCTGTCGTCTTCATCCGAGCTGTTGCTGTCCGATAGGATCCTGCGCACAGCCTTCTTTGGTGTTAGCGAGTTGCTTTTGGAATAGGTTTTAACCTCCATCTTGGGTATGGAGATAAAGTTGTTTGTCTTGCTGACGGGATCCTTACGGAACTCTTTCTTGAGCAGGTGCTTGTCGTCCACAGGTGGGACACGCTCCTCCTCATCATCCTCGTCAAACTCGTACTCATCCTTGACTGGAGTGGTGATAGATTTGGGTGGGTCCATGCCCTTCCCTTTTAATTTTAAGCCCTTCTCAAACTCTGAGTCTGTATTATTGCCATCAACAGAGCTGGATGGGGCAAATGATGGGGCATCTTCCTCTTCAGAAGAATCTGCTGAGATGCAAAAAAATTCTTATTAACATGTACACATTTTCTGCACTTTCTGAAATGCATATACACACAAGAATGGCATGATACACACCTGAAGAACTCTCCTCACTGGAGGTGTAAGTGCCTTTTCCCAGCAACAGATTAAGCATTGTTTGTGAATTTGCCACTTTTAATGGCGTCTCTCCTCTTCTGTTGCTTTGACAAGGATCCCCTCCATACCGTAACAGCAGCTTCACAACCTACAAAACCAGAATATGGGTGTCAATGTCTATCAAGATACCCCTCGCCCCCAAAAAGGTGGAATGTCTGTGTTGAGGTACTTACTTTGAGATGGCCATTGTTAGACGCATCATGAAGAGGCGTGTCATCATCCAGGCCCTTGGTGTTAACCTCGGCCCCGGCTGCCAGCAGCTGCTTGGCCACATCATAATACCCTCTGTTACACGCCTCATGCAGTGCGGTCCAGCCTAAAACAAAAAGCATTCCATTTATTAATAAAAAGCTTTCTATTATGTCTGCTCATCTACATCATGGAAAGAATTTCATTAGCATTTTAACAGGATCAAAATAGTAATCACCTAATATCCTATTCAATTTCCACAGCATGTTACAGGACTAAAGTGGAAGTCAGGTGATCTCTAATGGCTGCCCTTACCTGCAAAGTCTTTTACATTCACGTCAGCCCCTTCGTTGATGAGCTCCTTTATGCGGCGTGCCTCCCCACGTATGGCTGCCCGGTGCAGCCGTGTTTCACCCCTCTCGTTCCGCTTGTTAACTTTGTCTTTGGTTTTTGAGGCAGAGTTTGGTGTTCCCTTCTGACCCAGACTTGACTGTGACTGATGCTTTGGTGTTGTGTCTGAATGAAAATGTAAGTATTAACAGTAAAATTACTTACAGAAGTGGTTCTCAACTGGCTGGGGTCCACTAGAGGGCCTCAGCAAACTTCAAAAGGGGGCCAACAAGAGGATTCAAAATTATTTTAAATAAGACAAAACTAATTTAAAACATTGGACAGGACAGTATAGAAAAGAAAGGAAACAACAGAGAGGAGAGAAAACGGGAACCGAATCGGCAAAGGACCTCAAGTTAGGACTCGGGTTGCCTGAGGCACAGCCACATTTCTGAGAGCTGTCCATAAGGCTGTCAAAGGCCTTCAAATACTATCTTGGATAATGGAGGGCTTCCGGGTTATTTTTTCTATCAAAGACCTGGGTTGAACCTTTTGGGTCATTATTATTATTATTATTTTTTTTTTTTCTTCAGTGTTTGGGTAGTTTCTGTGTTACCCAGCTCCTGGGTTAGACGTACCAACCCAGTGTTTGGGTAGTTTTTGTGTCATAACCCAGGGGCTGAGTTATTTATCGCAGACATTTTGCGACATCTTCAGGAGAGAGCAGTGCAGCTCTGTCAAATTGGTGCATATCTTCGGTAAAATTCAGGTTGGTATACATTTTATTTTATCTATGAATTCATTATTGTGCTGTATATAATTGTATTTTATGCAAAGCAATATACAGGGGTGCAATGCGAGTCGCCTAAACAAGTGTCACATCGGTCTTTTCGCCTGATGCATGCATAATTTTTTTTTTTATTTTATCCAAAAATATACAGAATATAAATACTTAGGATGTTAAAATATGGATGTTAAAATATGTTCTCAGAACTGTACACTGTTGGACAGGTTATGGAGTCAGTCACAAGATATTTCGGCTACAAGTGAAACGCAGGGAGGCAGTCTGAAGTTAGAAGTTCCCCTGATTAACATGATACAATCTCTGGCACGAGATCCAACACCGTTACGGTGGAAATGAGACAACAGAGACTGGTTGATCAAACTTGAATTACTTCTAAATTAAGTTTAAGTTTTACTTCTAATATTTGTTAAATGAGCTTAAATGTAGGCACTATGTATAAAAAAAGATATAAAATATGCTGTACTATAAAATACATTAGAAATAAAGGAATTATCATGCAAACCAGTGGTTGTGTGGAGCATTTTAAAAAAAAAGTTGAGGATTTAAGGTAATCCGTAAACATTAATTCATGTATAAAGTGAAAAAATAATAAAAGCTAGTATTCTAGTAAAAACGAATCAACCCATTATGCTTGGTTAAACAACCAACCCAATTTGCTAGGTAAAATTAACCCAACATGTGTTTTGTCCAATATTTACCCAGCCCTAGGGTTGTTTTTAAATCAGTGTTTTTTAGAGTGTTTGAGTCAAAAAGATTGAGAACCACTGATTTAGTTGAACACTGACCATGAGGAACTGACTGAGTATTATTTGCTCTGACCTCTAGGTGGCACTCTTATACAACAAACATGAGAAATGGACAACTTCGGCCTGTGCCAATTTGCGCCTTCTGGCTGTCACACATCTTTCACTAAATTACACAATTTTAACTGAATTTCACCCCTTGGATTTGGATGATATTGTCATCAACAAAATGAAAGCACACTGAATAAAACTACTATATAAACAAGGAAATGTATTAGCGATCACAGGGAAGACATACTACAGCTACACTAAATCACTATTTTCAGACACATTCAGAAGAAACTAAAGAGTGTGCACAACAATAGCTGGCATGCAAAAGTGCTCTGTAAGGGTGGGGTTAGGGGCATTTCCTGTAGTCTTTTGTTTTGGAAAAATAAACCTGGTGAGCTACTTGAAGAGGAGCTAAATTGTAAATCTAATAGAGACATGCATACTAGCTTTAAGAAATAACCCTAAAGCATGGAATACCATTGGTTTAGCTTAGAAAACAAATGGTCAATGGACCTTTGAAATAAACGCAATGCGCTTCAACATTAGACTTCAATACCACATGAGCCAATTCAATCAAATCCGAACAATTCATATTGGAACAGCACAACCAAGTCCCTTGATGCTCTATCAACAGTCCTGGAGGGCTGATGAACAACAGTGGATTAAGATTGCAGAGGTTCATTTCGCTGAAGTAATGGAAATTGATGAGGGTTATCTTGTTTAATTGAATTCTAATTAAGTGCTGTGGTGTGTGTTTAAATGAAGCATAGCATGAGAGTCCAGCGGGGACAGTGGAAGCTACTGAAGCCGCTGGCCCCCCTCCTGTTCGCGGCCCCCGAGACGTGGCGCCCATGACAAACACGCACCTGGACTGTTTACGGACTCCTCCGCCGTCATCTGCATGAGAAGAGCCACCTGCTGCCGCTCTGAGAGGGGGTACCCGGCCCGGATCCCTGGCATGCCCATCCCAAATGGCAGACCCGACTTCCTGGTGTTAGTGGGCTCTTTTTTAATGCGCTTCCGCTCTGGACCTTGTTTTTCTGTTGAGGAGAAAACAGGGGCATGTTAACTCTCAAACCAGCCTGTGAACGGACACAATTTGGTTTTGTGACCTCCACAGTCCGTCTAAGTAAGCTAGCACAAGTTGATATGCATTCAAGTGCATTGCCATCCTTAGTAGCCTGAAGGTCAAGCGAAACCTTGGGTGAATTCCCAGCTGCTCAGCCCATGTGAAAGCCTGCTGGTGGCAGCAGCCATAGTGTTAGATTACCCAAAAGCCTCATGGGGAGGGAGGGGCCCTCAGTTGCCAGTCTAGCGTGTGTGTGTGTGTATGTGTGTGTTTCTTTAAGGCTATGACTTGGCAGCCTGTCACCGATTACAAAATGGCCGGTGTTCACGTTTCAATGTGGCTGAGGCAAGGTCACCGCTGCGTTTGGACAAAAGCAGCTGCTCTTCACAGAAATGCCCATCAATTATTCTCAGTATGTCAGTGTCAACATATCTGCCTCACAATGCAGCCGTCCAGTTCATTACACAAGTCTCACCCATGCTATCGACTTACAGTAGGAGAGCCATCTTCGTGTTTGCCAGTTTCCACTGTATGACCCCCCCAAGCCTCAAACTGTGCAAACATGCCCAAATGTCACATAAGCATTCCAGTGCCATTAACACTAATAAAAACCCAATGAGGTACAACAATCCTGTCATCTAGATTTCTGCTCTTGCATAATCTATGGAAGATCTACAAGCCAGCTTGTTCTCAACATAGTGATTTGCTCAAGGCCACAAGCATAATTTATAGGGAGAGGAAGCCAGACACAACTGCTTCCAGTAACAAAGATCTTTCCAGAAATTATTCTACATGTCTAGGGCTGATGAATATTTGCTAACACCTGTAAACACTTACATGTAATGTACCCCAACCTCTCGAACACACACAGGCTTGCCATTTAGTCACATTCCTGTGATTCAAACCTTGAAGAGCATGAACAGCAGAAGCAGTCTAAACATGTTTATAACGGGTGGATGAAGGGAACAGAAAAACACAGCGCTTGCACTTTTAGTCTTCTAAAATAGACTCAACTGAGGTAACGACACTGGTACAGTATATTACAAAAGCTTTCTACTACTGTCAAGCTTTCTGTCCCCATTTGTCAAAGTGAATTTGTGGCTGCGGAATGTTTTACATTGTCTATTTTTCAATGATTACTAACAGTTCAAAAATGAAAAAAGCTTCACATTATGTAACTCGAGTTAAGACAAAATGGTTATTAAATTTATGTCTATAGAAGCACAATGAAAGCTATTGTATAACAGTTGATATTTGCACAGTTGAATGCAGCAATTTGCGACACAGCTTGACAACTGCAAACAACCTACAGTTACGACGTCTACCATAACTGCATTGCAGAGCAGACTAAGTTTTGCTTGGTATTGTTTTCCCAATTTCACTGCAGATATATAGTGGTATAAACAATATAACAGAATCTCTACAATAAATGTACCAGTACATAGCCTCATATCAATTACACCCTATTTTCAACTGCCAATAAGTGCAGGGCTCTGCGCTTACATTTCTTTTTAGGAGGCCTTTTTTTTTAAGGGCATTTCTTCTAACTTTATAAAATGTGTCATCTTTTGTGTCAAAATCATACATTTATATTTATAAATTGAGTTAGAATAGGAAGAATTTACCAATCAAACGAAATCAGTATCAACAAAATTCATCTTCCACTGCAGAGGTGGCCAGAACAACAAAAGAGGTTGCATTTAGGTATATTTATAGACTGTTTAATGAGTCTCAGAAGTGGCATGAATGCATTTCGATTCACGATAATGGTATAAGATTAATGTTTTAAATAGAAAGTTTTGAAAATAGAAATATTAAATTATTTAAATAACTGAAATGATACTAAAATCACCAGTAGGGGCAGCAAGTCACTGTCAATGAATCATTCATTCAAATGATTCATTCAAACAGCTGATTCATTCAGGAACAAAGTAAGCAGCTGTCTATAATATGAATGGGTCATTGAATCATTGACTTGCTAGATTAGTTTGAAAACTCAAATTAAAATCATAAAACAAAACTGTGTTCGCTCAGAGATGCACAGCGGTTCAGCTGAGATTTTGTTTGGAGCTGTTTTCATTGACAAAGTTCCTAATTCACTTAATATTAACCATGTTTATTGAATTATTGTATAAAATCAGTATTACATTTGCAAACTCCCTTTATAATATCAAAAAGCTGTCACTAATCTCAGTTCATTGCAATCTCACAAATTTCCGTTATATATAATCAATGAAGTTGTCGACACTGCGCAATGAATCTCTTATTTACATCGTGTCTGGCTCGCTTGCAGTTAGGGATGGGTATGGAGCTAAATTATGAAAGATCATCTTATCGATAAGCTCCGACGTTGACTGTTCTGCTTTGGATAATGGCGAAATTAAGAAAACATATTCTTCTATTTAATATTGCTACATAAATTTTATCTTGCAAATGTTATCTTACCAACCATTTTTTGTAATTTGCGATAATATTATGTAATTCATATATAATTCATTTTCAATATTTGCAAATCAGAAGAAATCTTGTTTATTTCTAGAAAATAAACAATTACAAAAACATAGATTTTTAATTTTAATGAATGTTTGTGGGAATTTCCCGCATTATAATGGCATAACTTGCAGGAAAGTAAAATTATGTGAAATTCAGGCCCTGTAAAACACAGCAAAGTTTAACAGACCAGTTTCAGAGCATGTGACCGTATCACTTTTTCATGTTGTAATAATTGCTGAAGCTTTTATCATGGTATGCGATATCACGCTATTGAAATAAATTGCAAAAAAAGTGTGGTGTTATACTATAACAGGTTTAAGAATTATTTTTCTTATAACAAAAAGAACTCTGAACATGTAAATACAACACAATACACAAAAATATCTAAAGTAAAACAGATTAAAAACAGATTAAAGTGCAAAAGAATGATAAAGAACAAAAGGTAACTTTACAATAAGGTCTCATTATTTAATGTTAGTTAATGCATTAACTAAGATTAAGATTGAGTAATAGCTACATTTGTTACAGAAGGTATTATTTTTTGTTAATGTTAGTTAAAAAATACAACTGATCATTGTTAGTTTTAGCTCACGTCCATTAAATAATAGTTAAAACTTTTGATTTTAGTAATGCTTTTAACTTTAAGAAATTAACATTAATAATTGCTTTATAAGTATTTTACATTGTCAGTTTGGTAAAAATTAATTAATATGTTAACTAATGAAGCCTTATGTCACTAAGTGTTACTGAACAATAACAAATAATAAGAACAATTTCAATCATTAGGGCATGTTGTAGTCCAAATTAAAATATAAAAATTATTAAGTCTGAAAGTAAATAGCCTATTAAGTCTTTAAGTATTAGGTGCTGTGATGAACAACATTGCGAATACAAAAAACTGAATGACTGTTTGAAGCATTTTAAATACTGTCAGAAGCGCAGCTGCTTTTACGGGGTTTCCGGGGTAACCGCTGCACTTCTGCCGTTCCATCAGCGGCCTCTGCTGTCAGAGAGTGAACGTGCACTTTCATTCAGTGCGTCTCCTTCACTAGTTCCACCATGTGCTTCTCATGCACGTCGGGCTTGTTTACATCTGAGTGCGCATGTTCTTTTGACCCAGCATACTGCGGTGTTGTGTATTTTATACGGTTGATAGGTAAAGTATTCTTAAAATGTGTTATAAAAATGTTAATAATACATAATAGTTATTCACGGTATTTTGAAGTTCCCACGATAACAATATTGTGCATATTTATTATCGTGATATATTGTATTACTGAATAACGGCACATATCTATTTCAGAGAGGAGGTAAATATACTAGTATAGTTCAAATCACCAACATAAAACTTTTTAATTAAATGTTGCTAATGGGTTTAAACTATTTATGTCACTGCTGAAAAACACCTTATGGAGGTGGTCTAACTAGTTTTACATATGCAACCCAAACCAGAAGAGCTGGTTAGGTATGAGGCCATCTGATGAACTCAAAATAGTGAGTAAAGATGGTACAGGCAAGTGTCAGCAGTTGATAGTGATCAGTCCTCAGTTTGACTGAGTCAAATTAGGCAAACGCAATATTGCTACAAGCATTTCTTGGTATGATGACTGAGTGAGCTTCTTACTGTGTGTCCTCTGAGACTGAAAGGAATCTATGTCAGGGACTGAGGGTTACAGGGATGACAGCACCACAGGCGAAGGGGAATTTTCAATGGTAAATGAGTAAATATGAAACAAACACATTAAGCGTTGTGTTATAGTTGCTATGGTTTCAGGGTGGTTTAATACTAGCAAATCAAAAAAGCCCATTAAAAATTGCTTGGCAAAGTGAAAGTAGAACCACACCTCTCTACGCTATTGTCAAATGAGATGTCCGGACCACAAATCATGCCAAATGTGTTATGCATTGAATTTTAAAACTTATGGTTAAGGGTTTGCACAAAATAGCAATGTTAATAGTGATGCTTCCCTTAAAAAGGGAATAAACCCAACATTACACATGGCTCCACAGTCAATCACCAAAACCGTCAGGCAGAACTCTATGCAAGCTGCCCAATGAAAACAGGAAATGAAGGCAGAAAAGACAGGAAGTGCCCGCAGGATGTTGTGTCAGTACTTTATACACGGCAGATGAAAGGACAGTATGGGGGAGGGGTTTAAAAAGAGTAGGGGGCCTTATTTCATCAGCCACAATGATGAACGAAGTCATCCACGGTGCACTTGAGGGTTTTGCTCAGAGAAAATGTAGATTATTAATTTATATCTGAGCTTCTCAAGCACAGAACACAGGCAGTGTGAACGCAGGCCACGCTTCACCTCTTCAGAAAGCTAGGGCAGCAGCACCGCAGGGAGACGTGGTAATAAAACCCAGGCAAAACAGACGCAGACAATTCAGGCACCACCAGATCGGATATATACGGTGAAATCAAAATAGTGAATAATTCATAAGAGCGCTACATGACAGAAAATGAAATACTACTTCCCAAAAAAAAAAAAAAAACATTCCTCCCTCTAGGATTATGAGTAAAGCTCCATGGCTTGGCCGTACGAAGGCCAAAAAACATCACTGGTCCGATCTGTTGGACAGCAGCAAATCTTTTCTGTCTGCCTAAAGGAAGCAGACACGTTAAAAACGCGAGTGTGTGCGAATGTTAGCCAGAGACCAATAGCGTGTGCTAGTGTACCAGCGCACATGCCTGCCAGCGTTAGCAAGGCGTGGGCAGCAGCGGAGCAGCAAATATTACTGTCTCTTATCAGCCAACCCACTCCCTTCACCCTTATCCACAACACTCTCCCTCCACAGCTCACGTCCACCGTCTGCTGTAGCCCGCATGCCCAAAGATATCAAATCATGCAGTGCATATCCCAAAAAAAGCATCTCATAAGCCATTCGGTCTCTGTAATATCCTCTGGAAATGCATTGTTATTTGTGAGCTAAATGCACCGCCACTAGCTCTTCAGAGCAGTGCCACTGCATTCTATTTCCATGCCAAGTTCTGCTGCCTCTAATACATAATGCAGCAAAGATGTCTGCGGCCTGAGAAAGCGCAGCTGAAGTAATGAGCAAACATAGAAGATGGAGGCAGGAAGACTGTGAGATGAGAGAAAGGATGGAGGAAGTATCCTGAGTGCTCTTGGGCCTTGTGGGTTGCTCCTGCACCACAGCTAAGTGGCACAGACGATCGCACGGTTTCCCTGAATGCAGAACGCACCAGAGAGCCCACGAGAGAGAGACGCAGAGAGGGAGATGTAAAAATATCAGCTGGATAAATTATGTATTTCAAATGGCATCTTCCAGAAAATGGAGGACAGAAAACACCCTCTCTTGTGACAGGGTCCATTTTACCTTGACTTCGATACACAATCACGGTTGATGATATGGTCGATGGTCGGACTAGAACGTTTTACTTGTCCTGCCAGAAACATGATATAAACAGTGAATCTTTTTCTCTATACCAGGTTTTCAAATGAACCCTTGTGTGACATTATCAAAAAAAAACAAAAAACTGAAAAACACAATTTTACCTGTGTTAATGCCAACATTTTGGTACAGGCGTGTATTTTTATTGGAATTTGACTATTTCATAGGGCTGGACGATTAATCGAAACCGAAATTCAGAACCTCAAACCGACGTAATTTTCCCATGTCGGTTATTTTGTTTTTTTTCAATCCTGTTAATACTTCCCCCTTAAAAAAGTACTACCACATGTGTAGCCACATGACTCTGCCCCGTCCAGTCAGTGGCATAAAAGCAACAGGGAGGCGAACGCCGGATCAATACATAGTGATGGCGCGCGAGCTGTGAGCCTTGCGTCTTTACTAAACTTTGTCAGTTGTACTTGTTTGAAAGTTTGCCAGTTTAGTAATTTAGACAATCATATGTGTATTATTATATCGAGCTACCATGCTCACACAGCTGCATTGTGGCACGAACACTCATGCAAACAGTAGCTGCACAAAACATGAAGATCACACGCACTGAGGGGAACGCAGAAACTAGTTGTCAGTAGCTTAGAAACTCAAAACTTATTACAGTACTTTTCTACTTTTGAAGGAACTATTTACAACCCACAGCTTCACAATTAATAGAGAGACAGTATGACTAATTCACACACGCAATTGCTTTCATTACATGCTGTTACGGTGCTAATTTATCTGTATCTGATTTACAACGAGCAGAAATCTGTAAGAAACGTTACAAACCATAGATAAAATAACTGCTGATACTGAGCTGTTATGTCAGATCACTCTTTCAAAAGGAAAAAATATCCCACCTTTAAGAGTCAGTCATTACAGTACAAACCTTGCCAGTGAACTATGAGGGTAAAAAAATAAAAATAAAATAAAAAAGTAATAATCGTTAATTAATCGTAATCGAGGTAAAATGTTTTGATTTTAGGCCATAATCGTCCAGCCCTACTATTTCACCCCCACTTCCTTTAATAAATCTATTTTGCACTAGTAACACAAAATAGTTCCACTCACGACCTTAAGGACAAAAACGTCCCCATTGAAACCGCAATTTTTAACCCCAGGGCCGTTAATTATAAAATTATGCAATCTTTGTTAATAGGCTTTCATTTCATTGGCGAGGCTTCAAAATTGACATTTTTTTTGAGATATCAACCACAAATTTGGAACAGAACTTGTTTAGATTTATTGCTTTGATTTTCTAGCAGTTTTAGAGATCAACACGTTTCATAAAATATATATTTTATATAAAATAATAAATTAAAATAAAAATAATTTAACAATAATAAACCAAGAGTCTTCTTTAAAATGAGACCAAACTTAAGTCTGTGCTCCCAAGCTTTAATTTTTTAAGATGATAAATCATTAAAATTTTAAAATTTAAGTTTTCACTTAGTGCAAATTATGTTAAAAATTAAGTTTGGTTGTTTTATAAAATACCAAAACAGTTTAGATTTATAATCATCAATTAGGGAAATTAAGTATTGGCCAAAATTTCAAAATCAGTGCATCAAATTTCCTTCCCATCTCAGCTGTTCTCATGCTATTCTTAGGTTTGCTTTCTTTGGGGAACCACGTCTAGCTCATTGCAGCCTAATAAACAATACTCTGTCTCCATCTGCAACGTCTTCCTTTCCATTTCATTCAGGCCAGGAATGAGTTGATAATGGCTTTCGTAGTAACTGCAAACGCTTCATAATTAAAAAGCTCCCATTGCAGTAAAACGTTAAATGTGCGTCCAACTTTCAGAAGCAGTCTGAAGGGTATTAGTGTGAGCTCATTGCGGTAACAGAACAAAGATCTAACTAGTCCTGTCCTGGAAACCTTCCAACTGGGGGAGGAGACCATGGAGAGAACAGCTCAACTACATCAAAACGTCCCAGTAAGGGTGCATGAGGTGGAACCCAGCCAAGAGCTGGACGGATTCCATTAGGAACAGACAATGATGCAGCATAAAAACATGGAACAAAATCCAAGCTACCTTCACAGAGGTTTTAGCACGGATTTGAAAAATTGGAGAACTGAATGGAATATTCAATGGGTATTCATAGATAAACAAATGCAAAAGCCACACTTTGCTTCAGTGTTTAAAGCAAAATGAGCAAACTGGACAGAGAATAGACGGCAACACTGAGACAGGCCAATCAAAGAATGGTCATGACCACACCCACATATTAGCATTACAATGAGCACTTCAGGCATTGTCTGATATGAGAGAAAATGGGCAAGATTTCACGCCTTACAGCCACGTCTCAAAAGGGGAGGAGGGGGTGTTCTGCCAACGGCTTGCTGAAAGGTTAAAAACAGCCATAAAATAAACCACACAACCCAAAATACATTCAAACTCCCATCTTTCTAAACAAGTTAAACACCACACAACAAATGGAAAAGTAAAACTAATAATTTGACCCTACAATCATGTTAAAAACAGCCACATTGCAGCATAAATGTGCAGCATGTTGAAAACCTCCAGTTAGGATCACATTAAAACACTTGAACTACATCAAAAGATCCCCATAAAAAAACTCACCCTTCTCAGCATGTCATATCCAACAAATTTCCAATTACTGGACTAACAGTTTCTCCATCAGCACTTCTGTCATTCCAGCACACAGTACTGAAGAAAAACAACAACAGTAGCCCACACACTTCCTGTTACCCATAGTTCTGTGCTGCAAGCTGGCCCAGCCCCCTTACCAGAGTCAGAATCTTTCTGATCTCCATTGGCTCCGACGGTGAAGGGCAGCTTCCTCTTAGGAGCTTTCTCTTTCATCTCTTTGACACCATCGCTGCGGTCCAATTTAGGAGTCTTGTTTGACGAGCCTTTGTCTTTATCCTAGGGGAACATGGGAAACAGTGTAAGTTTGGCAAATGATTCAGCTCAGAGTAAGAGCTGATAACAGTGCTCTAGGACAAATATAGCTGTCACAAAGAATAAATGTAGAAGATACAACTACGTAAGTTTACATTTTTGTGTACATCATATATATATATATATATATATATATATATATAATATATATATATATATATATATATATATAGCTATGGATCAAAATTTAAGGGTTAATTAAAAAAGTATGTTCTAGATGCTGTAGGACACATTTCTGTATTTCAAAGTTGGACAGACAGCACATTTTACAATTTAAACAGATTATTATACATTTAAATCAATATTCTTTGCTGCTCAGTAAAACGATTAAAGGGTTAATTCACCCCAAATTTAAAATTCTGTCATTAATTACTCACAGCGTTTGGAACAACATGAGAGTAAGACATTAGTTCATCTACGGAACACAAATTATGATATTTTTAATGAAGTCTGGGAGCTTTCTGTCCCTCCATTGACATTCTAAGCAACTAACTCTTTCAAGCCCCAGAAAGGTAGTAAAGACATCATTAAAGTAATCCACATGACTCCAGCGGTTTAACCTTAAAGGCCTGTACACACCGGGACGAATATTGTGTGCGATTATCGCCGACATTTAACGCCTCGTGACTAAACAAAGGTGGCCAATGCAAGTGTGCACACCGACATGAAAAACGTAAGGCGTAAAAGCGTCATTTTTTAAAAATGCCTCGGGTTTGTTTTTTTGGTTTGACGCGCCGCATTAAAAACTGGCCGACCAATGAGAGTGGCGCTTTTGTTCACGTGCCTGGAGCTGTTGAAGTTACAGTAAAACATGACTTGGTGGCGCTCATTTCTGTAATTTTACTGTTTGTTTTTTCTTTTACATTCAAGAAATATAGTTGAGAATGTCTATTTCATAAATATGTTTATTTGTACTACCGTTCACTTGCACTACTGTCATTATGACTTATTTGCACTACCGTTACTGACTATCATCTGTCATATGTCATATATATGTTCTCTCTGCGCATCGCCAGTGAAAATCGTTTGGGTGTGAACAAAAAATGCCTCGAAAAACGCTGGCGATAAACACGTGCGATATTCGTCCAGGTGTGTACAGGCCTTAATGTTATGAAGTGAAGTGAGCGCTTTGTTTACTACATAATTTACCTTAAAACAATTTTAAAATTTCTCCGACACGCATTGTCTTTTTGTGTCGACACAACACACATGCGTTGGGATGCTCTCGTGAATGCATGTTTGAGAATAATAATTTGTAAATAAAGTGGTAAATTGAGAGTTTTTTTGTGCAAACAAAGCATTCGTAACATTGAGGTTGAGCCACATGATTACTTTTATGATGTCTTTAGGGACAGATTTCATCTCTCAGATTTCATTAAAAATATCTTCATTTGTGTTCTGAAGATGGACGAAAGACTTACGGTTTTGGAATGACAAGGGTGAGTAATGAATGACATAAAATTTCATTTCTCAAACTAATTTCACCATTAATGTGCTGAGACATGGGAACATTGTGTGTTTTTCTACAAAAGATTGCCTAAAGTGAATTACACAGTAGATATACAGTGTGATAGATACTTTGAAATTTGAGGAGGGGTCTGAAACAGTTCCAGACCTTTCACATCAACAACTGGAACCCGTCAGAAACCCCCACCATCTTCAAAGCTGCACACACCCAGTCCTGCCAAAAGCCCACCATTAAAGGCATTCAATATTCAGATCTCAAATACAAAAACTCCTTCTAGACTACAAACACGTACATCAGGCACATGACATATAGGGTAGTTTCATACTGCCTGTGGTTTCTTACTACTTTACAACTAGGCCAATTTTCCATTAACAACCATGGAATGGATTTAATATGGTAAAATGTATTAAATGGAGCGGAGAGTACCTGAACTTTGTAACTGAAAGTATTATGAAAAAAAGGGCCTGCAATGGAGAAAGAAATGGAGATTTTAAAGCATTAATTCAATAAGTTTTACTTGCCTTCAAGCCATCCTAGTTGTATATGACTTTCTTCTTTCTGAAGAACGCAATTGGAGTTATATTAATAAATATCCTGATGCATCCAAGCTTTATAATGGCAGTGAACGGGACCAACAAGCTCAAGAAAGTGCCTCCATCCAAAGCAAAACATACTCCACACAGCTCCAGGGGGTTAATAAAGGCCTTCTGAAGTGAAACAATGCGTGTGTGTAAAAATAAATATCCATATTTAACAAGTTGTAAAGTAAAATATCTAGCTTCCCCCAGACTGCCTTCTAGACTTGTGCTGATATTCGGTAATGCGATAAATTGCGATCATGAATATGCACGATATTGTAATCGTTGGCACTTCAGAATACAGTAAATAATAAGTTATTACCAATTATTAATTTTTTATAAGGCTATTAAGAATACTTTACCCATCAATCGTATAAAATGCACAACACCGCTGTATTCCGCGCTCAGATGTAAACAATCCCAACGTGCATGTGGCACATGGCAGAACGAGTGAAGGAGACGAGCTGAATGAAAGTGTGCGTTCACTCTCTGACAGCAGAGGGCGCTGATGGAACAGCAGCGTGCAGCGGTTACCACGGAAACCTTGCAAACAAAGTAACTGCACTAGTGAAGTTTTTAAAATGTTTCAAACAGCCATTCATTTTTTTGTAATCTCAGTGTTGTTCATCACAGCACCAAATACTGAATACTTAAAAACTTAAAAGGATATTTATTGTCAAACCTAAATATTTTTATATTTTAATCTGGACTACAACATGCCCTAATGATTAGAAATGTTCTGATTATTTGTTATTGTTCAGTAAAACTTTGAAAACATACAGCTTCATAAGTTGACATGTTAATTCATTATCACTAAACTGACAATAAAAATACTTATAAAGTATTAATTATTATTAATTAATGTTAATTTCTTAGTTACTGTTTAATAACATTACTAAAATCAAAATAACTTATTCAATGGACCTGAGATAAAACTAACAATGATCAGTTGTGTTTCTAAACTAACATTAACAAAACAAATGATTAACTATCTTAGTTAATGCATTAAATAGAGTAAAGTGTTATCTGTTGTTCTTTATAGCCTAATCCTTTTGCATTTTTATCTGTTTGAAAATTTCAGAGTTGTTTTTGTTTTATTACAAAGAGAGTTCTTAAACCTGTTAAACTATGACAAAAATGGTTTTGCAACTTATTTTAATATCGTGATAATACCATATACCGTGATAAAAGCTTCATCAATTAATCACAACATGAAAATTTGATACCGTCACATGCCTACTGCCTTCCTTATTCAACTTACGAAATAAGTGTAACTGACCCAGTCGGTTATGCTTATTTCTAAAGTTGAATAGGGAAGTTGTAGGACGTAACGTAAGCATTTTGAACTGCAAGAGACATTACACTTTCTTCGTAAGCTGAAAGGAAGCTAGCTATTTTACTTTATAACTTGTTAAACATGGATATTTTTCTTACACAAATGCATCGCTAGAGCCGTATGGAGTATGTTTATGATGGATGGATGCACTTTCTTGAGATTCATACTTAGCTTGGAAGTGTCAGGATATTTATTAATATAACTCTGATTGTGTTCATCAGAAAGAAGAAAGTCATATACACCTAGGATGGCTTGAGGGTGAGTAAAGCTTGGGGTAATTTTCATTTTAAGGTGATCTAATCCTTTAACCAGATCTCTTCATGAGAACACATGTGGTTGTACAAATAATAACTCCGTAAATGTGCGTGAGCAGTCGGCTGATTGTTGAGAGAGGAAGTGAGACTGGAGCAGCTGGGGCTGTGTCTGCTACTGGCAGTGCTAATGAAGGCTAATTAAAGAGCTCTTAGAGCAGTGATAAAGCTAAAGCTGAATGCAGCGTGGAGCCGTTTCTGCTGTGAGGGCCTCTGCGTCCTGCCCACTTCCCCCTCTGTCATGGGACTATGATGTCATCCACGTACAAACACACACACACACACACACACACAGTGTAACTATCTGCCCCTAAGAACTGAGCTCAAAGACTCACTCTCACAGCAAGCCAGAGATAGATGAGAGCAGGATTTCTTGCAGCACGTAGAGAAACCAAAGCGAAATCAAGTAAAAAACTGTTTCACTGCTTTTCTCTAAAACCATCTGTGTGAGCAGCCCTGTTTACTTACTGGTCTCCTAGCAATGCTTTCACTCTTTCTCGCTCACGCGCTCGCTCCCTCCCCCTCGCAGAGTCTGATGCAATACTACACAGAATGATGTACATACACACACACACCATCTGGGCCATAAACTCTTCACTAACTCTGGCTAGTCTTGCACCAAAACACTGACCCTCAGATTCAAAAACACTCATAAAAAGAAAAGCGCCTCTATTTATATATTGTTTGCCATACTGAATTTCTACAGTGCTTTCATTGAAAATGCAGTAGAATACAACCTTCTACCACACTTCTTATTTCTTTTTTCGTATACTGAGTGTATATTGAGTGCCGCTGGTCTTGTTGTTTTGTCTGCATTCATGAATCCTGGGATGGATGCCAATGAATCTCATTAATCTCCATGTTGAACAACCTCAAGATGGCTAAACCTCTTAACTAAGGATTGCCATATTCTCACAGTTTTGCCTATGTGAGAGTAAAGGGTGGTGTGTTTATATTATAGCTGAGTTATGAAACCGATCAAAATCAGGTACTCTCAAGCAGACTCGGCACACAAAAGTATGCAGAGAAACAGCATTGCCTAGACAAATGACGCCAGAATTTATGAAGGACAAAGTCAAATAGCCAAGAGTGAAAAGCATGTGCTGTACAGTACACAGTATTAGAGGACAATATATGTAAATTTACTTTTTTGCTGTAAGTTTGTGTTGCTTACAACATTCATCTGAGAGCGCAATTTTATCAGATTTGTAAGGTAAATCATTTATTTAAACTTACACCAACACCCGAGAATACATCAATGTTTCTAAATATTCGAACTGTTCATTGTGATTTCAAAATAAAAGTTCTGAGTTTGCATGTTTTGATGTTCTTGTTCAAGAAATATCAGTGGCTGTAGTATTTCTATTGTAAAGAAGTAGACAAATATTAAAGATAAAGTAAACATTTTAATTAAATGCCATTTGGCCAATAATAAACAAGGATTTGATCTGCTGTAAAATGTAACAATAAACAGGCCGTTGGCGCCCTCTGCAGGCATTTGTTATAATACATAATGTACATAAAATATCTGATATAAACAATCATCTTAACAGTGATGTTCACTAAAATTATATGATTACTTGCTATTATATATGCATTTTAAGTCATTTTAAAGGCTTAGGTCTTTTACTACAAAAATATTTAATTACTCGATTAATCATCAAAACAAAATCGACCAATTATTTGATTATCAAAATAATTGTTAGTGATAATTATACCTTTACACAATGGCACACACTGTATAAAGGTCCTAGATCACATCATTTTCACAACTCTCAACTTTCAAAGTTGTTTCATGGAATTTTTGTTTAGTGAAAGTTTTTTCGCACCAAGAACGATAACTATAACGAAAACGATACAGTTCTAAAAATCATTCTAAATATAGAAGAGTACCAGTGTTCACAGCACAGCAAGGAACAACATCGTTGGGATAACTTTCAGAAAAAAATGTTCCCAGATGTTGAACAATAAACAATCAGAATCCATTTTAATTTAAGGGCTCACACATTTAAAATGGCAGACGACATTGCAAAGAGGTTAATCGCCAAGGTCCAGAGAAAGCCACCACTGTTTGACAAGTCAAATCCCCTTTACAAGGACACTTTAAAGAAAATGGATATATGGAAAACAATCAGTCATACCCTCGGAATAAATGGTCATTATGCCAGGCTAGAAAACAATGTAATAAAATTACCTCAGGTATCCAGTGCTAGTTTCGACAACATTGTCTTGATTGCTTTAAAGTTGCAGTGAAAAAGACAAGGCGTTGCTTTCATTCCACTATATTGACTACGCCAGCAAAATTTATTGTTAGAATAGATCGATTACACTAGCTATTCACTCCAAACATAGCATGCTGAGGACATCTGCTGGTTAAAGCCGTGTAAATGCAACAACAGCAGCAAAAACATGTTGTACACACTTTAAGGCCGCAGCGCATGAGCTTAGAATAAACACACCATTATAGTTAGTTGGCGTGGATGCTAATATAGATATCTTTATGGTTATTGTTCTTGGTGTGAATGGGCCTTTAAGTCTACAAATGTAGAGTGATTAGTTAGTATGACCATCTATTGACTGTAAATACTACTAAAATGTTTAAAAATCAAATAAAAGATGTCCATTCTTAGTTTGTTCGAATGCTGAAGTGAGCACACAAACGCAGCAATGTGCATGTAGCTCTTACGACAAGACTTGGGATAAACCTTATTCAATGGGTTGCTACTTATCAGCTTAGAAAGGTTATTGGAGGTAATACCAGCAGAGAGAGAGAGTGTGTGAGGATATAAAAGCAATTTTCCTTACCTTCTTCCCACCCTGCTTTTCCACCATGTCGGTGTTGAGTGGGAAGTCCTCCAGCTGGGGGGTTTTAGAACCCCCACCCTTGGGCATCGTTCAGCTATTGCCACGCCAAACCTCATTCACGCTTCCATCGCATCGTCATCGACCGTCTGTAAGAGAGGGAAGGACACATTAGCACTTTACTGTCAAGCTCCTTAACACACAAAGTATTTTTCCCCCCATTTTTAGCTCATTTGTCCATTTTCAAAGCCCTTTAATGAAATGGATCAAAAACAAATAGCATTTTTAGACACAGAACTGAGAAATTACATCTGGTAATGTTCCATATACAACCAGTCAATCTATTAGATGACGTAAGAACAATAGTAAAAACTGTAAAAAGTAGAGTTGTTACAATTACAAAATCGCCTGACCAGAGCACACTAGAAATTACAATCATAATGGCATCTGGCTGCATTTTATTTTCACTTCTCGTTTGTGTAATAAACATTTCTGGCATTTATAAATTACCATATAAATCTAATGACATGCTATGGCAGAGGAGATGACAGCATTTCCGAGATTTTGAATGAGGGGCACATTAAAATAACCAATGTTAATTACACACAGAAACTCAAAGGTCTTCATGTGAAAGAGACTCGGGGGTTCTTAACGTCACATGAAAATAAATAACTTCAGGCATAAATATTACTACTTCATACATACTTCATACTTTTTTCAATAAAGTGATACTCTCAAACAAAATTATATTACTCTGTGATCAAGAAACTCTTCCTTCTGAATGAATACTAAAGCTTTAAAAAAAGAAAATCCCACATTTTGTTTCCAAGTTCATAAATTACTTTTTGTAACTGATATGAACACAATCCTTAATTTCTATAAAATCAGTCACCAGCACAATTAACAGTCAAAATTTTGTATACAGCCATATTGCCAACAAATTACATCATTCAAGCCTTCCATTGTGAGGATAAGGTAGACCTGTTTATCTGATAACACTGATCTGCAATCTGTTGTAGATAACCATTAAGCAACCTAAATGATGGAATCTTTTCATAAGGATAAATGACACATTCAATATATGTTTTGAATGCAACACCAACATTGTTGCAAAATTTGGATCATTCCCCAGAAGGCATTTGATCCAGGGAAGCAAGAAAACAATTATAGAGGCCAAGATTTTTATGTAGTCTGGCTTTGACTGCATTTCCATACACCCCAGGTATTTGCAAATTTAGGCAAAACCTTAAATTACCAATATAATTCAGTACATTTCTGGAATACTCATTTACAATCCAAAAGAAAAGAAAAAATAAAATAAAACGAAGCATGGTGATTCTGAAGCTTATTAAACAAAACAGCAACCCGGACACAGTCACGTACACAGATCAGAGCTACCGGCAAAACGATAAGAAAGATATAAAACACTAAAGCGTCTGAGTGCACTGCAATTCATTAGTACTGCAGGGTGGAGACGGCTGCTGCAAGAGATTAGAAGGAAAAAAATCAATTCGTTATAGTATTGCAAACTTAGTGCACAGACAACCGATATCGATGCAGTGAAAGTTTTTGCATCAAGGCTTCGACAATATGGTATTTACAACAAATGCATTGGTTTAATGTCTGAAAGACAGCACAGTCATCTTTTTCATCTCATTTTGGGAGCAGTTTTTATGAGGAGGATGCTCTGTCGCAATTTAAACCAAGCATGTGGGTTCACTTTGGAGACAAACAAGCTTTATAATACACTTTCAATTTGCAAGCGACGTCACATAAAAGCCTCTTTCGTACAGGGAACTATGAACTGCAATATGCATTGCATCATACACAAATGTTTTAAAAGTACACATGACAAGTGACAATCACCCTCAACACCAAGATGTGTACAGGTAATTATGTTTGGATCAATGCATCGGAACATCAAGGCTTAACGTGAGGGCAGTTTTACACTATAATCCTCCCTCCATAATGTATGTTTTAGTCTTTCTGCCCATTGCCTGCTCCTCATCCTTCTCTTGCCCAGGAAAACTGGCACTCACCACTACTCTGGTGCCAAAGCCGTCTCTCTACAGCCCTCCTATTCAAAGACAGCTATTTATATCTCCGGCTAACGTACCACGCGCACATGCAGGCGGAGAGTAATACTGCTCTTCTGTTATTCAGGCATGTCTCCCACACCCCATCCTCACCCCACAAAGCAGTTCCACACCTCAAAGTGGTCGAAAGGTCAGGCTCTAATGGGGATAAACAAATGTGGTGTGGAGGAGACTAAACCCCTAAAGTGGGTTGATGTATGTTACATGCCCAAACAGGTCTGTTTTAAGATCAAAACAAGCACAGGTCATTGAACTATTTCCATGTAAGCTGTGAGATCCCACAACTCAACTAGGTGAAGGGAAGAAAGTCCACTCTGCACATGTATGTCCATAGAGTATAATACTGTGTAATGCATCTGCTTGTGAACTTGTGCAAGCATTTCTGCAGGAAAAGAAACACACAGTGGAACGGCACCCAGAGAAGAAACACAATAACATCCATTCCAGAAACACGGCTCATTTCCTCTGCTTTCCACCCCAATCAAAAGCTGCTGCGCATCTGCCATCAGTGTGGGTGCTTGTGTCAGACAAAGCATTTTTTTTTGCCTGCAGCCAGCTGTAATTCATCACATATGAGGTCTACTTTTAGCACTGTACTCTACTGTAGCTGGAGCAGACAGCACAAGGCCCAGGCTTAATACTGACATCTCCCTGCATCCGTTTCCTGCTGCACAACCACACAACAGCAGCGAGAACACACAGCGTTTATACATATTCCCTGCAGGGGTCTCGCATACATCTGGATCCTGGACTTTCACTGAAGCGGACCTCTATTTTCAAGACTGCATATAGAGCAGAAAAAGATGACATGTCCTAGCCAGGTGCAATGTGAGATAGCAACAAGCGCCAAATTTCTTATCGATTAGACGAACACCTGCAAAAGCTAATGGCAGCAATGCCACTTTGTTTCTTTATCTTCCAATGGAATGGAAGACGTGAGAGACCTGGAGACCAGTCCGGTTTTAATTAAGGACATCAAAAGTAGTCAAGTCAGTTTTATTTGTATAGCGCCATTTAATTTCAGGACAGTTCTGAGACGAGACACAAGACGATGATGAAATGCGTGACTAAAATACTCTGCTGGTGCATTTGAAATGTTTTAACTAATCATCTTGTAATGAATGTCATTTCAGTGCTGAGCGTGCATTCTGTAAGATCAGGCATTTGTCAGACGCTTGGGCTCTGTCGTGCAATGAATGCTCCGCCATAGTCTTGTCAGTCATCTCGTCGCTTACTCTCGTCATGTGATCAGTGAACTTTGATTCCTGCTGCACTACGTATGACTCTGCTGCTCGTGTTGGATGAGCTGGATGGGATTGAAGCGACTTATCACACTGAATTAAATGTTTTTTTATTTCTATAAAAAGCAAAACGACAGTGGAGGCGTAGCGGTGGCTTATTCTATCCTAATTTTACCCTCACACTCCGTCATGGCAATATTGCGAGACTGCTTTTCACCTCGAGAAATCTTGCGAGATCTTGACGAGATCTCTAACATAATATAGTAGGGGTGTGACGAGATCCCGTGTCACAAGATAATACGAGACTAAAATGTGACGAGATTTCTCGTCGAGGTGAAAAGTAGTCTTGTGATGTTGCCATAACAGAGTGTTAGAAGGATGATTAGGACCTTTACATTACGCCTCCAACATTAAAAAAACATTTAATTCAGTTGGATAACGGCTGGGCAGTGTAGTTGTAACCATCTCTTAGCTCTATCAAAAAAAAATTGTCTTATTTGCACTTTGAATATTGAGAGTGCGTTTATGGTTGCACTTATTGTAAAGTGTAACCATAAAAATGAACAACAGTTTTCTCTTAATCTTTAAGCACAAACAATAAGGTTTCATTTGTTAACATTAGTTAACGCACTGAACTATCATGAACTAACAATGAATGACTTTTTATTAACTAACATAAAGACTAATAAATACTGTAGCACATATATTGCTCATTGTTAGTTGATGTTGGTTAATTCATGTTAATAAATGAGACCTTATTGTAAAGTGTTACCATTTTTATTTATACTGTTTTTATTTCTATGATCAGTTTGTGGAAAGGAGTTCAGTTAGGAGGTCAAAAGTTGTAGAAGCTCATAAATCATGTACAGTAAGGCCTGAAGAGACTGAAATCATACAGAAGAGAAGTCAGTCAGTTGAGTTAGTGGAAAACCTTTTACAGTACTTGAGTATTGTTGTCTTTTATTGCATATGATAATTCATACTCAGAAAGTAGAACTGAAATGACATTCATTACAAGATGATTAGTTAAAACATTTCAAATGCACCTACAGACTATTTTGTCATTGAGGATTTCTTAAAAATAGTGTGTAAAAATCTTGTCACGTCTCATGAACTCAATCTCGAGTCTCGTCTCGTGAGCTACCTGTCTCATCACACCCCTATAATATAGTTATTGCTATCTTTATATTTATCGTTCATGGCGTGAAAGATTTAGCAGATTAAAGCTGGCCGATAATACCGTTTAAATTGTGTTATATAATTTTTCTGCAGTATCAGAGATGTGCAGCAAATTTCAAGCACACAATTGTGATCCACTACGAAAGGTGGTATCAAAACTTTTGTATCGCAACAACTCTAGTCTTTATTAAAGTGATCACGGGCTTCACATACAGGCTCAACCGGCTGCATTTTTTAGCTAGATGATGGGCAGATAGACATGCCTTGTTAGTGAATGGCTGGCTCTGGGTCATAGGATTAATCTGAGAGGAATGTAGGCCCTCTCAGTTTGCTGAGGCTGACCCTGGGTCAGCCGACCAGTGCTTAGACAGCTTCCTCCTGCCTGCTGACGGTGCAGTCCTGCCTTTGCTCAGTCAGGAACACAAAGCTCCCTCTAATCTCCTGCTTCCACTGGCCCCGGTCACAAGCACATGTGCATACTATACAGATTTGAATAGGAAACCAGCATAACATGCATGGCTGTTCTCTCAGAGAAAAATAAGACTACGTTTAAAAAAACAAAACAAAAAAAAAAACAATCTGTGTGTTGCATGACATGCTCACACAAATGCAGTATCGCTAGATCTACAGGAGCTGCTAGAAAAGAGTAAACGCAAAGCAGGTATGCTGTTTGTATGTTCAAACAAGTCAGTATTCTCATTTACTGCCTCATGTAGGGCTCTGCGTTATATATCGAAGATTAGCAACATTTAAAGGGGCTTTCGCACTGGGTAGTTCTAGGAACTAGCCACCAGGATGGTTCCCCAAGAACTAATAGTTCCCCTAGGGATGTTTTCCTGGTTGCATTCACATCGTCAGTAGGAACTCTGAAGTGACATAAGCAACACTTGTTGTTGTGACTTATTTTGATGGTGCGGTAAACTTTTATTTTGACAGCGCTGAGAACTGCAGAGCCTGAGCGTGCAGTGCTCCTATTCTCCATTAGTTTATGATCGATTTAACAGTCCTAATACATTACTAGATAGAACTGTTATACAAAGAAAGTACAGTATATGAAAACGTATTAGTGTTTGCCGTGTGGTTGATGTCAAATGTTGCTAGCTGAGCAGAAATACATAATCATGTTTTGCTTGGTCTAAAGTTGCATTGGATTTTCTCCTTAGCATAAAGGTTGAAAGGTCCATCTATCACTGTTTGTGGAGTAAGTAAATAAGCTATAATCTCCAATAAGCGTACACGTACGTCACTGGTAGTTTTTATTGTGCTGGTTTAGACCCTACTCTGAAGTAGGAGCTAATTTAGTTCCCCCAAAAGGAGTTCCTAGCTCCTGTGGTGCAAACACTGCAAAAATGTGTATTTCTGCCAATAGTTCTTGGAAATATGAAAAGGTTCCTCTGGTGCAAAAGCCCCTAGAGTGATAATTTTGCTGATTATATAAACTTAGGGAATTGTAAATATCAGAATAATGTTAATTTAAGACTATAAAGTCTATAAGTCATTTTCTAATGCAAAAACAGACATTTTCTTCAAAATTGGGAAAAATTCATATAACTTTTTTAGCTAGCCTAGCCCTAGTGTCACATCAGGCCTGCAGGGTATGTGAACCTGTTCTGATACACCACATTACAGTTATTTTGTCAGCACATATGGTCATTACAGCATTTCCAGGCATTTCCTGTTGGCAAAACCTATAAACTGTCAGCATGGCTGGCGAGCCACTAAGAAATAATGACTGTGCACCTGAACTCTCAGCTCAAACAAATATTTCTCCATCCATCGATCAATAGGACCTCTCCTCTCCCCTCCTTTACTGTAACGATCCTCTCTCTGCGGTCAAACAGGGGCCATCACAGTATGTTGCTACAGGAAGCCTCAGTCCAGTTCTTCCTCATTCCTCATACAATCGCTGCTGCACAGTATGACTATTATGGGCTGCTTTGGTAACGGTGCCTCCTGCTGAGATAAAAGGGCCCACAACCCCCTAGCTCAGCACCATGGTAACGTAGGGTGCTGTCATCACGTCCACTGGTATTTAGTGCAGCTGTCTGTCAGCGGAGAAGAACTGCACTGCATCGAGTCAGTGTGGAAATTAGTGTGTTCATGTACATTACATGAGCTCAGGCCTCTTTTACAGTGTCTATGCACTGAAAGCTTTCTCATCTCAGAAATATTCACTAACAGACCAGAAATTTCCACTGAAAAGGTCCACTGTCAATAGCGTAGAAGTGCATCACTGCTAACAGAAGCTTTCTGTTGGTTAGCACAGCCAATTCATATTACCAATTTGAACAAACTAAATTTGCATTGTGAATTTCTTCACCCTCACGCCCAATTTCTGATCGCGAGAATTCCTACTGGAATGACTGGATTTTGACAGCACCTTAAGCTTGACTTCACCAAATTCAATGAGCATGTGCATCTTTGCACCAGTATAGTTGCATCAGGAACATGGAGATGTGTGGGGCATAACGAGGGCCGTGATGGAGACTTGATGGTTCCCAGGTGTTGCAGAGATCAGCTTAATGAACGGAGCTCCGAGGCGTGGCGCGCTAGTACTGTAACAGCCTATTTACATTTCATATAAGAGCGGCCGCCGCGGCGAGCCCTGTTTGGTGTGCAAATAGAACACTGCTGAGGCCAGCCAGGCCCACTGCCGTTTCCAAGCAACGGCGGGATGGGGTTGGCTGAGCAGCCCCTGACCCACACCAATTCATTTGATTAGAGGCTTTTGTGCTGAGGAAAGAAGACAAACAAGTGGAGGAGAGAGGCGGCAGGCCACGCTTTTCTTCCTGCAGTTACCCTTTATTATTCCACAGTGACGTGAGAAGGCTGTATAATATTTTATAATATTTTATATATATATATATATATATATATATATATATATATATATATATATATATATATGTGTGTGTGTGTGTGTGTGTGTGTGTGTGTGTGTGTGAGCGTGTGTGTGTGTGTGGTGTGTGTGTGTGTGCGCGTGTGTGTCGTGCTGTCTTTCCCTATATAAAAAAAAAAAGAAAAAAAAAAGAAAAAAAAAAGGCAGTGCTGTAGTGGGAGGAGTGGTGAAGGAAGAGCAGTGATATTCTGGGAATGTTTAGTTGCTAATGAGGAGGCCCAAATGGAAGCAGCGCCTGCAGAATTGCAAAGAAAGACTCTTTAGATTTCCACAGAATGGAAAAATCCACTGCACCTTGCATTTTTTTATTCTAATTGTATTTGGATCAATTTTTAACTCTTTCCCCACCAATTCCGTCAACAGTGCCTCAGACTGCTTCAAAGTGATTCTCAATCAATGAAAAGCGCAGATTTATGCCAAGCGATTGCTAATGAACTCAAGTTGATGAATTATTACAAAGTCTACTTTATGGCCTTTATATAAAATGTTTTAGACTATTGTAAGAATCTGAAGCCTGCAATAGTACAGACATTTCAAAATAAGAGTCCCGGTGTATTTCGGGCTTGTTTATAATTAAAAGTCACACGCTAAGTTTTTTCTTTTTCTTTTAGGCATTGTTGGTATTTTGGTTACACAATAAATTGTATTTAATTTGATTTCCATTTAATTCATGGTAAATTATTGTAGTCTCCCCCACAGGAAGAAAAGACTAAGAACATTATTTGACATTCATTTTATAAATTTTACTAGTAAAATCTGTGTCCCAATCACTGAGAGAGACACTATATGACAGCAAGGAGAACATACGAAAAGGTGAACCATTTAAATGTTGTAATTTTGCATAATTTACAATGCATAATAATGCATAATATTAGTATGTAATTAAATGTAATATGCTATGTAATTAAAATTAATTTCAATAAATAAAAATACTGTTAAAAATCACACATTATTTGTTTGTCACATGTAGTAATCGATTTTTGTGCCGTGGGTAATCGGAGGATTTTTCTCAAAATGTTCCTTTTTTTTTTTTTTTTTATGAAACTTGCCCACATTCAAATGTTGATTGGAAAAAAAAAGAATGCATGAAGCTACAATAAATTGGTTCAAAAGCAGAGGGTGTTCTTTTGATATATTGCATGTTCAAATATTCATACAACAAAAATATTCTGGGGGCCATGAAACCATTGTGAAAATAATCAAAAATGCTTGTTCAAAAACGCTGGTGGGGAAAGTTAAATAAAAGGTTTAGTTTACATGAGTTAATTTGATGCTTTGTTACCAATAATAGTAACTTCAGCACTGATTAACACATTACTATATTTAAAGACCTCATGATATTGTTTCACAATTTGTTTGTGCCTGTCAACATAAGAAACAAACCCAATCTCGCAGACATCCTCTTTTTTTAAGCCAATAGCCTTTAGCTTACATCACAGCTGTGAACAATTATTTCTTACTTGCTATTAAAAGTTGGTGGTATTGGGGGAGGGGATGCTCTCATGGAAATGAACTAAATCCACAAAACTCTAATTTTGGTCATTAAATGCATTCCGAAGAATTCCACAGAATTCCCCATACAATGAGAATGGAAAAATGTGCACAAATTCAATGCGGGCCGACAATTAAGGCAACTTTTGAAGCTTTGCGGCAAGAAACGCCACTCGCTCATTTCTGACAGCGAGGTGAAAGTCTAATCCGTTCTCAAAAACAGAGACTCTGACTCATCACTCTCCCTTTTTCCGGACATGTTATTCTCTAACTAGAGACAGGTCTTTATCTCTTTCTCCATCGCTCTACTCCTCCTCCTCCGTTTCACATGCAGAAATATATCCGGCTATCTCAGAGACAACCAGAGAAATGGGGAAGATCATAGCGCGCCAGCTGACACGCATACATACGCGTTATGCACACAAGTCCTGTTGCCTAGCGACGCATGAGCAGGGGCACGTGTTTCTGAGCAAAGCGAGAGAGAAACAGGGAGGATGGTGCGGTGAGGAGGTGGACTGGAGTGCTAATGAACATGGACATGCATGTTTGGAAAACCATTCTCAACCTTCTGCAAGGACGATTTTCCCAACAAATATGCCATCACATCTGGTATTCACAACATCAGTCTGTGATCTGAGACCGAATGCATCTGAAACGCATTAAGTGACAACTTGCATACAGAATTCATTCAAGTTATGCAGTCCTAACGCTAACGAATAATCGCAAGCCTCAAGATACTAGCAGTGCCACTGTATTTTTCAAATGGTATTATACTAAAGAAATCACAAACAAAACACTATTCTTTGTTTGTATCAAAGTTTAAATAAAAGTATGCAATAATACATTTTAAATGAACAAAAACAACGACTTAACCTTTCAGTTTTCCTTTCTGGATTCTTATGAATTAGCTCAATGTGGCGAAAATCAAAATAAAGCCTTCGCATTGTGATGCTCAATAGTTTCATAAGAAATGACTGAGGTATTGTGACAACCCTATTGGGGACATTGTCATTATTCAGTGCATTTGTATGCAGGGCTGTTGTGAAGTGTTGGTAAATCAAGGAAACATCACAACACAAGAGCTGATTGTTGGAATAATAACATTCCTCCCCACTGATTTTCAAGGCAAATGCCTGTGGCGGCTTATGTAAGCATCATGAACGTTAGCAAGTGATTTTTATATGCCTGGTTTTAGGTTAATCCTACAGTGAATCTACAGCCGCCATGTTGTGAAAAAACTAGATAACAATCAGGGAGGCCTGCATCTCAGGGAAAGAAATACCCGAAACACAGTCCACAGTTACGGTCAGCCAAACCACTTTCCCTTAGAGACTTCTTGCAAAATGTGAATGGTTTTCATCACTTATGCCTGGCTGCAAAACCAAAACAACAACCGGTAAGCATGTTTACAATGGCTGTCTAAATGCTTTCAAATGAGTGCTGTGTGTATGAGAGATCTTATCCAATGAGAAAAGCCTGCAAATTGATGGATCTGTGTTATATGGTGGTGGTGGAGAGCGGTTTTAACCCTGAATTTCCTTACCTACCAAATTTAAACTTAATCCATTTTGCTAATCAAACAATGAACAAAATCTCTCAAAAGCAGTGCTGGAAGGGCCACAAACAGCGGTCAACAACGTAAACATCTTTATAATGAACAAAATGTGAATACTCTTGCTTTCCTCCAGTGAGAGAGCAGATGGGGGCATAACAGGAAGAGGAGGGAGCATAATCTGGATCCTCATATTGACAGGACAGCTACAGTAGGATTAGTCCTGAGAAAAGATTCACACTAGCCCTCATGCGCATATAAAGAGACCTGCAGGGTAGCTATACACCGCTCAAGTTAATGAAGCCATTTGTCACATCCTTCCAGTCCCATATACTCAGGGTCTAAAATTAACTTTTTGCAACATCTGCCAATGTTAAGTGAATTGAGAAAATGTATTGTCCATTAAAGTTGAGACAATACCAAAGTTTCAGTCGGTACCAATACAAGTTCATAATTCTCCAAAACAAATTTCAATATTATAGTTAGGGCTGCACGATTAATCGCATGCTATTCTCACGCGCATTTCGTCAGTAAAGCCGGTTCCCTGATTACCGCTAAATCGCCATCACCTGCTTTCAAATGAAGCGGCATTTAATAGACAGAGCCGTAGATCACTGAAAAGCCACGCAATATCGCGTTCATATCGCAGATGAATCGCCTGCGATAATGAACGCGATATTGCGTGGCTTGTCTGTGAACTACGGCTCTGTCTATTAAAAGGCGCTCCGTTTAAAAACAGGTGATGGCGATTTAGCGGTAATCAGGGAACCGGCTTTACTGACGAAATGCGCGTGAGAATAACATGCGATTAATCGTGCAGCCCTAATTATAGTGGAAAATAAATAAATAAATACACATACACATACACACACACATATACATACATACATACACACATACTACTGAACACTGGAAAAACCCAGCGATTGGGTTTTGTGGGTAAATGTTTGCCTAACCTGCTGAGAAGTTTTATTTAGCTCAAATGTTTAAAAATTACTGTATTGCTTGCTTAAAATGAGCCCAAAATATGTTGGAAATTAACAAATATGTTTAATAAATGAACATTTAAGTTAAATTAATAATAAACAATAAACATTGCTTATTAATAAATGTTCATCTTTTGATTATTATTGTTACCTCTAGTAATTATGGGCCTGATTTTTAATGTCCAAACTTTTCTGTGTTCATTTTAAGCCAGCCATACAGTAATTTTTAAACAATAGTTAAATAAAACTGCCCAGCAGGTTTGTCAAAACAACCCAATCGCTGGGTTTGTCCATTTTCAACCCAACTTAGATTGTTTTTAACCCAGCATGTTTTAGAGCGTATGGTAAAAGAAAAAAAATTACAATTTAAATGAAAACGAATTGCACAGTATTTCTCAGCCAAAAAGCACTGCTTTTGAAGTAAATGGTCAGTAATAAAGAGGACTGAGCAGTTTTCACTTTTGGCCAGTATTGTAGTTTGATAAATATTAATGATAAGAGGGTGGCAGGTCTGTAAGGCTGCATTTATACTGCAAGGGCCAATGCATTGACATTTTGACAATTGTCTTCCTTTTTTTGTAAATCTTTGGAGCTTATATACACAGGGTAAACATGAATGAACAAACTTCAATTCCAGCAATGGTTGAATTGGACTGAATTAGTTATATTTCTCTAAACCTCTCAGATTTTCTACATCAGAACAAAAATGATTCATGCTGTCAAAGCTGACAAACTGCAGGAAATCTAAGCTGTGAATGTTTTCAGCACTTGTATGCATTAGAACACAGCTGCCAAAGGTTGAGAAATCACGTGCCATTACCATGCATAACATACTTAGTAACAGGCACTGCATGCTGTTCCAGCAAGACACTATTGTGGTAAAAAACAGATGCAAGCCCTGCCAATGCAGCCATGCAGTGCCACAGCCCCTGCCAAGCCAAATCATGTCACAGTAACTCTTAAAAAAACGTGAGCGTGGGCGGGTGGGATGCAGCATGTTTCTTCACCTTTCATTCAGTGTGCTGCATTCAGGTTCTCAGAAGTCAGTCTATATGTCCAAATATTTGTGTTATTTCATTTCAAGAGGACAAATAACCATGGCCTATGCATTGTGCACAAATGAACTAATGCCAATTTCATTCAAATGAAGAAACATCAAGTATGAAGGTCAAAGGATACGGCATACTGCAAACCTTAGTGCTCAATTCTGATTTATCATTCATATTAAATTATTTTTTGTTTGGCTGTTCACATCATTTATCTTGCCTTTTGACTGCAAGGACACTATTGGATAAGAACTGAACCGATCTGGATGATGACATCACTGTTTTCTGCAGAGCTGCTTTATAGCTGAATTGATATTTGATGAACTTTACAAAGATATTAAACTGAACTGAATCTTTTGGAGCTGCTTTGCAGCAGAATTGAATTCTGATTGTATCATTGATAATTATTATCCTGTTTATCACTGTAAAGTTGATTTGAAACGACTAGAATTGTATAAAGTGCTATATAAATAAAGGTAACTTGACATGGCCAAAACACTTGTTAATCAAATTTTACTGGCTGTCATCATAATACTAATGAGTTCTAACATCTTACTGTTCTCCACTGACTAACACCATCTTTCATATTAACCGAGTGACAAAAAAAAAAAAAAACTAGGTATGTAAAATTTTTGACTCCAGTCAGTGCAGAATTGTGATACATGTCACATTATTTTGGATATGGCTGTTTAGACTGAGGTTGCATTACAAAACACTGAACCTGTATCTGATTTAGGACCACAAAAGCGTGCATTGGTGCTGTTCAAATAGTTATCAAAAAAAACAAAAGAAAAAAAACAAACAAAAAAACCCCAGATCTGAGTAACATATGAGCAAAAACAAAAACAACAACAACAACATCATTTGGGCCACTTTTGCACGCAGTCTGAATATACCAAAATATTCAGCTCAAATGTAGCTGTTGTTTAAAACTGAACCAAATGACAAGTGAATGCCTGTATAATTCAAAGTTTCAAATCCAAAACTGCTGTCCACATCCGATTGTTTGGGCTAATTCAAAAACGCCATTCAGAGCTGATGCCCTTGGTTAGCTGGCATGCTATAGCATTCATGTGACTGAAAAGCTTTTTAAGAATCAAATCAAAGTCAAAGTAAAATAGTTTCTAAACAAACTATATGAAGATTCAAAAACCTCAACCTTGATTGTTACATCTCCTGATGGGAAAAAGGCATGTGAACCAAAGACAGCCAGGTGAGAGTTGTTCAAGTGAAAGCCACTGGATGTGATAACAGCAGGGCACATGAGAGAGGCAGCAGAGAGCCCACAGGTGTCAAGAGCGCCTGTCATCTGTACCCCGAGGCTGGGCCGCAGGCACCACGGTCAGACTTCAACACAAAGACTCCCAAACAACCAATCACTCTAGCACTGCAGTCTGAACGCACACACACACACACACACACTTCCTTTATCTAAGACTGCAGCCCTTCTGAAACGAAAGGTTCTATGACTGCGTTGCCATGCACTTAAGCTAACAGTCACATGGCTTCACGAGAAACAGACTGGCTAAGTTAACTATTTAGAAAGTGTGCTAACAGTAACAGCTAGACTGTCAGCATGTTAAAAGCCTCTCTGAGAACTTCATAATTTCTAAGCTTAACCCCTTCAAAGTGTTTCTTTTAGATTGTCTTGAACAATAAATTATTCGTATTACTGAGACTAAATAGGACTACAGGATTAGACCATAAAATTATATTGTAATGATAATATTGTATATTGCACTTTAGGATACATTAAAAGATATGGTGAAATGCTGGTGAAGTGACTGTCAGAGCAGCTCTGGAGATGAGTATTCATGTCTTCATATAAGTGAGACGGCAGACGCTGAAAACACCATGAACATCCACACCTGCTTAAGTATGTGCGTAGTAGACAAAACGGCACCATTCATTCACACAAAGACACGCAGAACATGTAGACTTCATATTTAAATAGCAGTCTTTTATTTTGTCTACATTTTGCCAAATTCCACGATAGAGTAAATTCCATTTTTAGGACTGGATTCCACAATTTCATCTGCATTTTTCATAGAGGAAAACATAGGGTAGAGTAAACTATATTTGCATGGACCTTGTACATGAACATTTTATCATTATTTCTGGTTTTATATTTTGTGTCAGGTAAACATGGCCCCTTACCTTAAGATCGACTAGTCAACTAGTTGCTTAGGCAACATCAACTAGCATATGGACCAAAAACCTAAAGCAGAACAACCAATATACCTGAAAAAAACTCCAGATTAATTTTGGGGTTAGCAGTGGCTGTGCAAAGGCCCGGGTATACTTTGTTTTCCACGTTCAGCTACATCTCGTGCACAGCGCGAGCCTTTCAAAGTATACTCCTTTGGCCATGAGCATGGAAAGATGCATTCGGCACGTGCACACTATCTAGTGGACTGCTGTTTTCAAGCACCCAAGTCATGCGCACATGTGCTGTTGTACACGGACTGTCCACGCGCAGCCTAAGTTGAGCCTGTGCGGATGTCCGTGGACCGTCCTGATGACTGAAATTACGTCATGTGGATGTGCGCAAACGCAGACGGCCGAGGTATACTTTGAGCTTTAGCGCTACAGTGTCTCTGGGGCCCAGGCCCTGAGTCCAGACAGAGTTCGTGGCCCCTGGCTAACAGAGCAGAGATGCCAAAAAAGTGGGTATCAACAGTGGGGATGGGTGGGTGGAACCTGATCCCCGAATGGGGGGAAAATGCACACGCAGACAAAACAGCAGAGCAAACACCACCCTTTATTCCAATGCACTCCTGATGGAGTCTCTGTGGCGGGGGAACAGAATGGCAGGAATTACTGCACATGCACACAGGGCGGGTGTTGGTGGGTACGGTGCAGACAGGCTATGGAGTGGAAACTGGACCCGAGCAGTGGCATGAATAAAATATCAGGGAGGGGGATGAAAGTGGCCAGGCTCACAGTTCGTGGGGTGGTGCCCCTTCTAACATACTCGCTCTGTCTGATCATACTTGGCCAGAGATATGGAGCACTGATGTGTGTGAGCTAAATAACTACATGAATGCCACAAGCCTATAACACTACAAAACAGGCATAACCTTCTCAAAGAGTATGTTCGGAATGACATACTACTCTATACATATATAAATGGCTGCAATATTTTTGCAGTACTCGGTATGGATAGTGTACACAGAACACACATTTTCTGACTGCATGTAATACCTAACTAGTATTGCACAGAATGCTACATTTGGCAAAATGTGCAACACATTTACTTTAGTCAATTATTCAAAAAACATGAATTAAGAGTAGTGATTTTCACTTTATTATTTATTGATATTGTTTGACTGATCTATGAAATAAGAATGCATGTCAGTCAGACAGTACTGAATACTTTTAGACTTTTTGGTTCTTTTGACATGCTTAGATCTCACTGTTGAAAGACATTACAAGATTAAAAATAATCATATTTGTGGATACCACTGGCTGAACTATTTAACATAGCACCGTTCTACAAACTCATAATGAGTTACAGACAGTGTAGCATAGTATTCTTAGAAATGTTTATAGCATTCAACATGTTTTATATAACAATATATAACACGTCCTGTTCAAAATGCAATAAGCTAGTATTGCCTTCAGAAAAAAATACTGATTGCATTGATATGGTGTTGAGAAAGGAGCACTGTGTGTATCTCCAGCACACTGTGTCAACAGATGGCCAGCTGCTCATCGTGATAATCAATATTCTCATTAGGCAAAGTAGAGCTGCACCAATTAGCGGTTTTGGACTTATGCCTTCTAGTAACAGGGATGCTGAATTCGTAACACCGATATATTTAATCAATGCATACCTGGCTGGAGATCTGGAGGAGTTAAAAAAATTAGGCTTTTATAATACTATTGCTAAATGTTAGTGGATGATACAAACAGTCACTATGATTAAATAGGTTTCTAAAATATAACAAGCATTTTAAATTGAGATATTACTGGCCTGTACTACTGTCATAGTTGTTCTGCACTCAATAAAAGGCGAAAAATTATGTGAGAAAGAAAAAACTTGATGTTCAACATAAGCTGTTTCTCCACCACAGAACTTTCTCCAGGAACTGGGGACTTTGGGGTGGTACTCTGTGTGTTCTGCCTGCAGGAACCAGGGTTTAAATGAAGTTCAGCTTAAAAATTTCCCCCTCAGAAAGTCCCTGCTCATGATGTAGTACTTTTTCAAAATTCAGGAAATTTTCTTGGGTGCTTAACATGCTGAATGGTTGAGTTCATGCAGCATTCTGTTTGGTTTACTCCACGCAGCATTTTATTTCAACCACCAAGTCTATTGTGGTGCGTGTAGAGTTGTCTGCTGTTCTAATCAACAATGTAGTTTTAAAAATATGACTGATGGAGTGACGACGAGGTTCAGGCTTTATTAAGATTATATGCGGAGGATAGAAATCCAGAAAGTCGCACAGTCCTACGTCACCAGACTAGTGCCTAATCTTCACGGTACTTTAGACCACGATGGAAACGCAGACAGCAGCAGGTCTTGTCATCAAAAGGTTCTGTGACAAATTGTTCTGGGTAATTTCAGTGGAAAAGTGTCTATGCATGTGGAGGGGTATTTTGAACCAGTCATATTCCACTGTGAACACTGGGGGCAGTTGTTAAGATGAATTATGGTAAAGGCGACCTGTTCAAATCATGCAGCTTGGGTTCATGGCTATTTGTTTTTATCAGCTGGAGCACATTTCCCAGGCAGCCAGAGTGCAGTGTGGCGCAGAGCTGAGCGTGGCATGCTGTGGAGTAAACACCACTAAATGGGGACAAGTGATGGCTGCTATAAAAGCCCTTTACTGGGCCTCGCTCTCCCTCTCTGCAAATGGCGACAGGCCTGAGTGCTTCCAAGAGGCTCCACTAAGACTTCGTCACCCTCTTTAATTTACAGCAAGAGTTTACACAATGTCCTGCTGTCCTCATTCAACCCAATCAACCTCTGTGATGTGGCAGCAGGACGTGGAAACTAGATGTTGCTCTGCTGTTTAGATTTGACTAAGCTCTTATGAACCCAAGAACTTCTGTTTGTGTGTTGTGGCATTAAGCTGTTGATCCATATCTAGAATAAACGTTTATTCAGGTTATGCACTAGTCTGCACAAGTAATGCTAAAACAATCTGCTTAATGTGTGAACATTGATTCATAATTCAGTACGTTTCCCAGGCATCAATGTAATGACCTTTGGGCCAACAGAAGGAAGACTTCAATGCCATCTGCATTTTCCACAAATAGTGAAAAACTACATTACCCATGATTCTGCAGAGAAATCTATACCAGAGAATCACAACAAAAGAACACACTCCCATGAAGCCATTTACAGTTTACATATATGCTCTCAACTATTAAAATATTTGTATACATATGGAGCATATTTTGCATTTTGTTTTCATTTGTTTTCATTGTTATGGCTGATATTAGTAATGCATATGGTTTTGGATTTGAAAGGAATTTCTGCATTTTAATGTTGAACAGATGGATAATGGTACTTCAGATACCTGCCAAATACAATAGGGCTACAAAAACAAGTCTAATATTTTCAGACTGATAATGTTAAAAAAATGCCACTGACAGCTGATATCAATAAGGTTACCAATATATTGGGCATCCTGTGAAACTAGACAGAGTCAGTGTCATGTAAGTCAAGAATGCAAAGCCAAAGCCCAATCTTTCTCGTTTTATCAGGTTTCTCACTGATGGATGGAGTGGCATTTTCACTATTTTGTCTTTATGTATAGGCAGACTAAGGCCTCCTGGGTAGAAGGGGTGACTGTTGTTTGAAATAGGCCAGGAGAAGACCTCTGAGGTCAGCCATCTAAACTGATATGCAACAGGTTAATATAAAAAATAAAAAAAAACCCAAAAAAACATGAATAGTCTAGACCAGAGAACTAGTGGCTCAGCGACCTCATACAGTTTCATATTGAGATTAACCATATCTTCAAATCGAAACATTGTAGTATAATTTCAAATATTTGAATTCAAGATTTCTGCAGCAGTTTTGGATTTCATTCATATTCTGTGAAAATGTGGTAATTTCAGGTAATTCCATTTTTAAGACTAAATTCAGCGATTCAATACGTATTTTATGTCAAAATCATGGCGCCCTACTACCGTTATCAAAACAGCACGTTGGCATAATTTTACCTGAACACAAACTATGACATTTAACTGAAAGAGGACAAGATTTGACATGTTAGCTGAGCCTTTGAATCTCTGCAACAACGTGCCTTTCAAAAACAACAGACGCAGAGCATCAGTTGTGGAGAAGACTCGCGTGACCTTTTACGTTTTAACACCAAACCTAGTAAATAAGAGCTCGCTAATGTGGTCTTGTTCTATAATGCTGTCCCAGGGAGCAAAGCCATTTGACACCTTCAGACATCAGAACCAAGCAGATGCATGCAATTTAGGCAATTAAAGTCTGTCCCATCCCTCTCAGCAGTCAAGCCAAATTGCAACCAAGGCCAGCAGAGCTCCAGCTCAAATAAGCCTCTGTTCAGGGCTCACTGACCAGCTCTCTAATCCATACGCATTTCCCCTGTTGGCTGCGAGACCACACTTTAAGCCAGGCAGAAAGCCTTACGCAGCAGAGCTTCCATAGTCCACACTGCTCCAGTCCAAAATTCTCCCTCTCGGTTTGGAATTTCCTTTAGACGGCCCATTGCAAACAGCCCACACTTGGTGGAAAAACTTACAGCTATAAAACATTTCTAGACTAAGGAGGGAGCGCAAAAGCCAAATAAGAGGGAGGGGAAGAGTTGTTTTAGTACCATGTGTACAAGGTACTGGTTTCCAAAGTTTCTGACTGGTTCAGTGAGCGCTAGGAGAGACTGGTATCAAATGCATGCTATATGATATCATTTAGATGGGCAGCTTGCCATCACCATCAGGTAGGCCTGACAATGGAAGAGCCAGAAGGACAGCCAAACAGTTTCTATACAAGGCCAGATTGCACGCGTTGGTGTTCTTGCAAAAGGACGGGTGGTGTAAAGAGAACCCTTGGTCTTACAGAAGGAACAGCAGGGACATGGAAGCCACAATAATCTGTGAATACACGGAGCGCAGTGAGCTTTGGGAGTGGAGAAAGATGACTGCCGTATGTGTGCTAACTCCAGTCGCATGTTGTTCCATTTTGAGTCTCCCCGTAGAACGTCTCACAAACTTTGCTATTTATGATGCTGGTTCAGTTTCACGATAACCTTACACCCAAATGGATCCTTTCCATTCTGGAGAGAGGTTGTAATCTTGGGATATTTGTGCTGAAAGGGTAGCTGGGATATAAGCGTCTGTCTTCTAATTGCCCCGTGGCTGTGCGCTGAAGTGACTCATCAGAATCCCTCACACTGACAAACAAGCGGACTCTTTCTGTTGCACTCACACGTACTGACATGCTTGTAAACAATCTCCAAAGTAGGTCACAGTTTGCCGTTTCTTTAACCGTCTCCCTAATTCCTGCCTCTGACAGCAGACGCCCACTCCTCTTTCCCCAAACCCGGCCTCTTTGACCAGGGCCCCGTCTCTCGAACACAAGCACGCACATGCATTCCCACTACAGAGCACAGGATTGCATAACAGAGAAAGGGCAGTGAGGGGCCCACCGAGTTTTAGGGGACAATAGCAGAGTCAGGGCGCCTCTCTTCATGAGCAGAAGGTCTCTTTCATATGTAGATCCTCAGTCATATGTGTGGAGAAAGAACTGAGCTGGCTTCCCACAGTAGGACCAATCAGCTCTCCACATACATGCCACAAATAAAACGAGCTTGGAATCAAAATAGTTACAAACAATTACACAGCATTTTAAACAGTCCTGTAGAAAAAGCCATCTGCATTTTTTAAACTCTTACTGGATACTGTAATTAGATCATTTCAGACATCAGTTTACTTAATTCAGCATCATTTTACTGGTCACTAATTTTGTCTATGGTGAGATTATCGTTATGCAGTCTACAAATGCACAATTCAAAAGTTCTCAAAACTGAATTAAAGTATGTCTGCAAGGTTTGTGAAATACATTTTTTATTAGATATTCAAAGATTTGGCGTGCTGCCAAAATAAAAATCCTGCTTCCATGTAAAAATGGTCAAATGAGCATGCATGATAAAAACATCCAATACTGCCAATGGAAGGTTTTATTTTAAAATCTAATATTGGCCAGAATGGATATGGTACTAATATTTTGTGCATCACTAAAATAATCATTAGCTATCAGTCTTGGCTTTACACAAAATCTCCTTATAAACACATTTTATGAGCAGTTCAGAAACTGCCAATGCATTCCTGCAGCCACCAATATGCTAAGCTGTTGTTAAACTATTACCAGAGACAAATGTACTTAAACAGGATTTAGTCTTTCAAAGTCATAGCTTTGGGGCATCTAAGGGCAAAAAAGTCCTTTAGTAACACAACATTCCTCATCAGGAACATCATGTTGTTAGTTTGAGTTTTGGAATAGAAATTGGTATTCAAATTGATCAGCACAGCATTTAATTGCAAACATCTGAGGAGCACCTTAGTGCCAAAGATGTGGTAAAAGACACTTGCAGGAAGTCCAAGATATTAGTATTCTCCACCTCTAGTAGGTCAGGAACAAAGAGGTCTTGCTCAAAAGATACACACGTAAAGATACAAGTGAATAGCACCAAAAACCAAGTCCACTGCAAACCATTTACAACAGTGTTGTTCTAAACTCAAAAACAATGGAAAGAGACTGAAAATCTCAGCATTGGACTGGGGTTGGCCTGATTTCAAGAGATCTGGTGAAGTGTGTCTTGAGGCACATTGCGATTCCCAACCACCCAAGTCCAGACGAAATTGCTCTTAGTCCAGTTCTGCAAAACAAATATCTTCCATACAACTCCACTCATCAGAAAGCTAATGAAAGGCACTGGAAGGGTGACGTCATGTTTAAAGATTGTGGATGAGGTTTGGTTGTGATAAAGAGGCAATTATGACGACGCATTGCCATTAAGGACCCTCAGCATGAAATGCAAGCTTTAGGTTCAGTCGCTTCTAAACTTCATTCATATGCGTGCATTATCTTAAAACGGCACTAAGAATCGCACCATATTAAATATGGCAATGTATCAACACAAGCAATTTATAATAACATCTCTGGGAGGCCACAGACTTTGGAACATCATATGAGCATGCTCTTTTTTTTCTCCCTTAAATTTGAGGAGCCGCTGAGTGCAGAAATCCGTGGGTATGTGAAGCGTAAAAAAAAAAAAAAAAAATGAGTCATGGTGACCTACATAGGCAGTGTATGGAAGAGAGGCTGAGGCTTCTGCATATTTAATTATTTACCAAGTCAGATTCTGTACCTTTTTGAGCAAGGAGAAAACACAAGCAAGGGGAGGGAGAGGGAGAGGGAGAGGGAGAGGGAGAGGGAGAGGGAGAGGGAGAGAGAGAGAGAGAGAGAGAGAGAGAGAGAGAGAGAGAGAGAGAGAGAGAACACAAGTAAACAACATTGCAATCTGTGAGGCAAAGGAAGTATTTGCAGGGGTGGTCATTACAGAGTCTTCTTAAATGATGGGGTCCTCTACTCACTCCCTCCAGCACAGCAAATCAAATCAGAGAATAAATATCTGCTGCTTGAATACTGAATGCTCTTATCTCTTCCCCATCACTGCCTCACAACTCTTCACCTCACACAAACTCCACAGAAAGCTCCAACTGGTAAACTCGTATCCACAAACAGCGAGTATGGAATAGCAAGGCAGCATACGACCCATACTTTTTTTTTGCAGTAGACCTATGTGCGCATTATGCATGGAATACCCGGATGACCTACTGCATAAGCCAAAATGTGCAGCATACAATCCAAACACACTGCATGAGATACGGTATACCAGAAGAAGCTCTTTTTTAACAAGATTGGATTCAGATATTTATTGTATTTACAGATAATGCCCTAATTTATCAGGTCTTTAAAAAGCATATTTTGAAGTTCCCCTGTGATGAAAATCAAGTTTTTAATATTGCTTACATGTCTATGTGGTGTTTTTAATATGCTTTAACACAAACCAACGCCATTGCTGAGTATTTTCTCTTTAAAACTGCAGTGATCTAAAGGCAGTCTGAAAAACGCAATTGCTGGTGTCTGTGATGCCACAAACTTCCTTATAACCAATCACATCAACGGACCAGCGAGTTTTAGCATATCATTAACTGACCATGCAAGGGAGTCTCAAAAGAAGCCGGGTTATCCCGGTATATTTTCCCCGGTATATTTAATTATTTATGATATTTAATTTAATGCCATATCAGCAGCAATGGCTAGATTCATGGTAATCAGCAGTATCACTTCAATACATTGTTCACAATAATTTACCAATTTTGTCTTAAAAACAATCATTATACAAAATCAGGCATATATACCAATAACAACAAAAACCTTAATAATAAAAACAACTTCATAGTGTCTTTCAATTAAATATTCGACAGAAATTCTAAAATTACTCCAGCAGAAACCTTTTTAAAAATGTCCATTAATGTGTTCTCTGTATAAAACCGTTGTCTAATATCATTTAAAAAAGGACATTCTATTAAAATATGTTTTACACTCGTGAAATTCTTACACAAATCACAGACCGGTTTCTCTTCCCCCTTCAATAAATATGAACGATTGAGTCTTGAATGTCCAATTCGGCATCTCGTATATACAAACTGGTCATATCCGTTTTCAAAATAATCGTAGTCAAGGAAAAGGCGAATCTTATTAATTATAGTTATGTGTCCGATATCGTAAAAAAAAAACGATACTTTTGTACAGTGTTTACATCAGTAAGTTGACCGAGTGGATCTTAAAGCTGGTGCGAGTAAGTGAAGGAGGGGCTAATTCGCATATTCATTGCTCCACGAATACTAAATGAAGCAAGGGTGTAGTTACATTCAAGCTATTTTAAGGTCACTTTCGGTGATCAAAGATGAGTTTTAAGGGATAAAATTATCGACTACAGGGGTAACTAAGTATAACAGTTAGCTAGCAGTCTGCATATCAATTATGAGGCATTTGTATAAAATTAAACATGGATGCTATTCAAACACAACAGTACCAGTTTAAAATGCTTAAAACATTTATGTGAATGCAGAAGTACCATTCAGATCACAGCCCTTGTGCTCATTAACGTGAGGCAAGCTTGCCGTCTAATGTACCTTCAAGGCTGGCAGTACTGAAGTGTTTCTCATGCAGCGCGAGGGCAACTACATTCCATCTTTAATCAATAGGCTCTGCAGAGGTCTTCAGCTCCCTTTGAAGCAGAGGCCTGGATCTGGTTTCCTAATCACCCCCACCCTTTTTCCTTTCCAATACAATGAAGCTGTTTTCACAAACTACATATAAGACGGGAGCAGAGGCTTACAGAGGGAGAACAGAGGATGCAATTTCAGGCAGAAACCAAAGAGAAAGACGTTTTTATTCAAAATCGCTCTCAATTACATTAAAATGATACAAAAACAAGTCTTCAAATATCACGCTGTGCCACAGACCCTCAGCCAATGATACGAGGGTTTACTGTCAGTGCAGCCAAAAGTTCTCCAATCACAGAGCCTGAGGAATGTTAGTGAGATCAAAAGGCACTATGTGAAAAGGAAAGAGCAGGCTAAGTCTTCTTAATTGTTCACACTTGTTTTTGTGGGAGCAGAAAGAAAGGAAAACAGAAAAGCAGAACATTGATCAGGCAAGAGGTGTGCACTAAACAAACCCAGCATGAGCAACAACTCACCACAGCGCAGCGTCGATGGGCTGACTTCAGACAAACCTCCTTACAACCTGCTCGGCCTCAGGTGTGCTATAGACCAGAGTAATTAGCTCTATTCACATCAGTCTCCGTTCTGTCCGGATTGTATTTTGTTTTTTTTTTAGATGTGATTGTTGTGTTCATCTTCATACCCTTTTTTCTGCCTGATGTCTACTAAAATTAGGGGCAATTTCCTTTAAACAAGGAAGATAGATTTATACTCAGTAAAACTATTGTTACAAACCACAAAAATATATAGTGATATTTTAACTAATCTATAGATATTACATTTTGATCCAATACCCACAAGTGTTTTCATGTCCAATTAAAACAAAAAAAAAAACAAAAAAAAAAAACATCATAACATTATGAAAACGAAAAAGCCGTGTCACGATATTGCCATGACAGAGTCTGCAAGTGAAATTAGGATAGAATGCCACTGTAACGTAGCCGTTTATGTTATGCCTCCATTGTCGTTTTGCTTTTTATAGAAATAAAAACCATTTAATTCAGTTGGATAACTCTCATCCATCTCATCCAACACTAGCAGCAAAGTCAAACGTAGTACAGCAGTAACCAGAGTTTACTGATCACATGACGAGATGACTGACAAGACTATGGCAGAGGATTCATGTGCGAACGTGCATTCAAATGCGATTTCAATACCCTGCATTTTGAAAGCGGCTCCCTGATGCATGCAAATATCTTCCATTACGAAAGATTAGGCTGGGCTGTGTAGTTGTAACCATCTCTGAGCTCTGTATCATGCTTGAAGAAAAATATGGTGTCTTTTTGCGCTTTGAATATTAAGAGAGTACTTTGATTATGGTTGCACTTTGTTTTTTTTTTTTTCCCTCAGTATTGTTTGCACTAGAAAGACTAAAAAAAACGTATAAAGTGTTTTTATTTCTATGATCAATTTGTGGAAAGGAATTCAGTTAGGAGGTCAAAAGTTGTAGAAGCTCATAAATCATGTACAGTTCTAAGGTCTGAAGAGACTCATGTGAAATAAGAGAGAAGTCAGTCAGTTGAGTTTGTGGCAAAACCTTTTACAGTGCTTGAGTATTGTTGTCTTTTACCGCATATGATGATTCATTCTCAGAAAGTAGAACTGAAATGACATTCATTACAAGTTGATTAGTTAAAACATTTCAAATGCACCTACAGACTATTTTTGTAGTCATGTATTTTGTCATTGAGGATTTCATAAAAATCCTGTGTAAAAATCTCATCTCATTCTTGTGAACTCCATCTCGTGTTGCGTCTCGTGAGCTAACCGTCTCGTCGCACCCCTACTCTACACTATGAAAGAGAAATTTATTTTGAGATTTGCTTGAGATTTTGATCTTAAAATAGTGTTTGGAAAGATTAACTGTCACTGAGCGTTAGATGATGATAAAAGGTAAAGTAAAAAACTGGAGATACATCCACAAACAATTTTCCTAATTATATAAGCCAAAATCCAAAGTACTAAATGTAGTAAACTCTCGTCCCGTGCTGTTTGTGACACAGATATTAATAATATATTGTGCATAATATGTTGTTTAGAAGTGTGCTACTACTTGTCAGTGAATGAGCTGGTGTTCAATATGTAAATCTTGGGTGTAGTTTTGATTTGGACCAGAAAGCAACCATGTAGCAACCACACAGCAATGCACTAAAAACCAGTCAATACACCTAAATCAATGGAGCCCACACATTTGATTACAAAGGGCAAAAATCTTGATTGAGGGCCAATGGCCAAAAGTAAATGCTGCATTATATCCAACTATATTATTTTAAAATTTTGTGATATGGCATGGCACTAGTTTGGGCACCTGACCTAAATAAACCTACACAGAATGGTTGGCACCACTTTTCTAGAATGAGTTGAGCATGAAAAAGGCCACTAACATTTTCTTTCGAAAAACCTATTATTTGATTCATCCCATAGATCATTTGAAAACTTGGTAACACTTTTGTATGGGGAATACTTCCACTATTAACAATGACTTTTGCCTAAATAAACTCTTAATTTACTGCTTCTTAATAGATAGTAAGGTTTAGTTGTTTTTAGCTGTTTGCATTTGTTCAAGTTTAGGTTTGGGGTAGGATTTAGGGATGTAGAACATGGTCGTGCAGAATAAAGCATTAATATGTGTTTTACGAGTACTAATAAACAGCCAATATGCAAGATAATAAGCTACTAGTTAAAAGTGAGAATGGTTCCCCATTTTAAAGTGTTACCAAAAACTTTGTTTTAGGGATTCACCGATATGAAAATTTTGGCCGATACAGATAACCGATAATTCTTATATATATATATATATAACAAACAACTTATATCTGCACAAAATGATGTGAATGCATAAGTGAACTTGAACTAAGTTACGATGTTGTCAGAATGTGTAACTGCTGTTGTGTATGTGCTCTTCCATTAACACCGCGCTGAAACACGGCAACTAAACCCAAAGAATTCACATTGTTTTAATACAAAAGCGTTCTCATCATAACGTTATGTAATATGACATTATCTATCGGATTTCATGTATTATCTTATTGTTCGATGGCGATATCGTGGCCAATATATCACGCGTTCCTACTTTGTAACAATCCATGCTAATTGCACTAAAACCAAATCACCAATGGTCAAAGCACGAGGCCACTAAAGCATCAATCTACAACCTGTACAACATCATCCTTATCAGAGAGTGTCAGCATCAGAGGTGAGGGTAATTCTGGCCGCTGTTTTCTGAGCTTGTGGCTAGCAATGTTATGGCAATGCAGGCGGCAGACTCAGGATGTCTGCTTTCAATCAGAGCTGCTCTTAAAGCAAACAACAGCAGACCAGAGCAGGCCATCTACTTCATCTCTGTCTGCAAGGCTACCTCCCGGAGGGACTCGACAAGACTCATTACGCTCAATCAGCACTGCCCCCACTTCATAAGGAGCTCTTACTATATGACCACCCGAGTCCTCATTGAACCTACAAGACGAGACTCCATTCAACATGATTCGTATCGGGCTGATTCCAGCAGGGAGCAGTGGGCCATTCTGGATATGAAATTCAATATATAGTATGGATGATTGCTGAAGCGGCCCGCAGTGAATGAACAGATAGAATGGTGCTTATGTGTGTGTGTGTTATAGAGACGTTGTGCATTATTGATGACAAATACAGCAGGCAGGGCTATAGAGCCCTAATGTACGGAACGTCCATATAAAGCAAAGCATATAGCGTTACACATTACATCACCCAGCAACCTCCCGCCTCCACTCAGTCGCCCCATCTGCAGCACACATCCACTGGGATGCATTTTTAATTAAGACTGGGGATCAAATAGGCCCAATGAAAAATGTCCACATGGATCCTGATCAGAACATGGAAAACAAAATTTGAATAACATGGACCTATAACTGCAACATTCAAAAACATTTTGCAAACAGTTTGTAGCTGACTAGTAATACTAACCTGCATCTTCCAAAGCCAGACAACAACAACCAGAAACGACAGTTTCAGAAAAGGGATTGAAGGAGTGCTTCGCTTCATAATGCAAAACTAGCCAGCACAATGCAATGACATTCTGGTCCCTAGATATGAATATGGTCGCTACAGTGCGAGTCTAGGGCAGGAGCGGAGGGCTACAGTCCTGCAGAGGTTAGCTTCAAACCTAATTAAACACACCTGATGATCAAGCTAATCAAGTCCTTCAAGATTATTTGAAAGCTACAGTTGTGTTGGAGCAAGGTTGGGAATTTGCAGTACTGAGGTTGGCTGTTCTAGGAGATCTAAAATGAAATTTCACCTTATCTATTTTGTAAATGTGTGTTATACTATATCTTAAAGTATGGTCAAAAGTACTGAATGACTTCGGTAACAAGTAGGTACTGAAATTTTAAAAATGTGATGCTTTGAGTGCTGTTGAGTGGATTCGTAAACACCTCTGATTGGATATTGTGTTCACACGCTCAACAGATATGTCTGTGATTGGCTACAAGGAAGCAGGACCGGTCCGCTGATAGACACCTGCTTTAAAACGCTTCTATGTTTATCTGTGTAAGCGCTCGGTGAAAAGTATCATTGTTGTCTATTTACAACATGTTTTTGAAGCGTTGACCATTGTAGCCAAATCAAAGACATATCTGATGAGCGCGTGAACACAATGGCCAATCAGGGGTGTTTACAAATCCACTCAACAGTGCTCAAAGCATCACATTTTTAAATTGTCAGTACCAACTTAGTACCGAAGTCGGTAGTTTTGACAACACTAAGATCTTATTTTGAATGATTCATCCATATATTTCATGTTTATCAAAATTTAACACTGGCCCTCCACAATCAACTGCAAGCTTGCATTCATTCTTAAGTGCAACGTCGACATTGCAATATCCAATTAACAGCCGCTGAACAGAACAAAGTCCACATCCTGTAATTTTTGTTTTACAATAATCCATTACACAATCCATATCACAAAACTGGTTGTTACTTCATCACAACTTTAACTTTGATTTGGAAAAGTTGCATTACTGTGTAATTTAGGAAGCCTAAACGGCGCTAGACGCATTATGTGCCTTAGCATTATACTTGTTTTAGGGGTTTGCAACTACAAGTGTGTGCATTACCTTCAAGAACATCAAACAGCGTGGACTATTTTGGATCTCTGTGCCAGTACATATTTCACTAATGAAACAGTGCAGCAAAGCAAGAACAACACGCACAATAAAGATGCAGGTGTGCTACCAATAATAATAAAAAAAGACCCTTCCAAACAATACAGTGTTGCACTGCAGATAAATAAAAGCCAACATGGTAGTGAGAAAGATGAAGAGGCCTGTCTGCAGTAGGTATTTATCTACATGCAGGGGTATGATTGCACAACTTTAAGCAATCGCAGCACATGGAAACAAAAATCAAGCATAGTTATTCCACTGCATCTGAGTATTTACTAAAATGCATACTTTGACTAAAGAATTGTTACAAAACATTAGACTGTGCAGAGAAACAAAAATGCCAGGCTCATATGAGCAGAAAAGACAGGAAATTCATTTAAGAAGAGAGAAATGCACAGCCACATTTTAAATTTATAACAAAGATATGTGCAGAGCAAGAAATTGAAAGAAATGTGACCGAACGATAGGAAAGGAGTGGGATGTCTTATGTGCACGTCAGCGTTGAAGGCCACTGATTTCTATGAGCTTTTCAGCTATGTGATAAAAGAGCCTCTCTTTAGCAAACACATACAAAGGCAACAGCAGCGTTGCACAGATGAGCGTGCACTCAAAGATGCTTGTTTGTGAGGCCTAGCGTATTTCTTACACACATGGTATACAAGTACATTCATACTTTAAGTATTAAACCGTCTTTAAATGGACCTCAAATCTGTACGTTTTCTCAACAAGCAAGAAAATACGAAAGGGACACTAGAAACACTGTAAAACAGAACATTTCGCACAGCAGTCTCCTTGCTTTAGCATGAGTATCAAAACCAGTGGTTCTGACTGTTCCACCGAATAATCAATTAGTTATCTACCAAAAGTACATCTTTTAACTCCTGTTGAAAGGCCAAGTTGAATCCCTTGAAATCTTGAATCTTTGATCAGTAGTAAATGCTGCTCCATCTGAAAGAGGGCGCTCTTACACAAACTCCAAATATGCCCCCCAGAAGTGAGTTAATGCACATCGTTCCAGGAAATCCCTATGGACATCATACTATCGCTGTAGCTGAATAAACAGAGGATTAAAACGCTTTGATTAAATGTGACTAATAAACACAAAACTAAGGCTTTATCGGAGTTCTTCAAGTCTTCTCGGGTATTTTCATGATAATAAAGTATATTTATACTTCAACGATAATCAACATAGCCTTTATCACTGTATAGAATACTATGAAATATGTTGTGTGCCTTAGGCTGTGTGTCCACCAAAGCATATTTTTCCGCTACTAGCATATTTTTCCAATTGTTTTCAATGGAAGTGCCACATAAAAAAAAATAAAATAAAAAAAAAGGCAGTAGCGTAACAAGGCGCTGAACGTTTATTTCATGCTGAAGCACGGAGTGCTCTGTGTTTTTGCCGGTTGCCTAGAGTTGAATGAAGTCACTGTCACTTTTGCTGCATCCCAATTCGCCTACTAATACTACGCCCTAAAAGTATGCACTCTTTCTATGAACAAAAAGTACTTTTGAGTGTGTAGCAAAAGAGTAGACAAGCTTTGGGACGTCTTTGCTCTCTGTCGCATCCTGTCACCGTGAACTGGCCTGTCAATCATCTTACATCCTCCACATTTCATTTAGCTAATTTCCTACCGTATCGGTGATCAATGCAGTATCACGATGATCTGCAATTGTGGGTCTTTCATGTGGAGACCTCTCCTCGTATTAATTAATCTCCTCGTATCTTTATAAAAGTCCACATTGGTATTGCAGATGAAATATAACACTGATAACATTAGATAAACATTTTCTATCATCAGGTTGAACTGATTATTAGTCGCTCAAACCTCTCAGCGTCGGTCATGCATATCCGCCATGTTTTGTAGGTTTTTTTTTTTACTCATGTTTGTAGTTCTGAACTGAATCCTCATCCAAAGCGCAATGGGTTGTGGGCAATATTAGCCTTTATAGTGTGCACGGATCCACACTTCGAAAATCTACCAGAAATAGTAGACCATCCAAGGACTTTTGGCATACTCTTTTCGACATACTATGCTTTGGGTCACACTTATTTTAATCTCACATACTATTTAGGATGGATAGTATGGACACTGGGACGCAGGGCTAGTATCCAGCTGTCCAATCACAAATGAGGAGGGGCGGAACAAATACAACAGACCAACTGCCACATTCTGCTACAGATGACAACAAGCATAACGGAACAAAATAATTCACAATATAATCAAAATAATCTACATTTTTATTAAGAAATAGTACATAAACTCTGAAATTAGATACAAGTAACAATTCCACAAATATTCTGTATCATAGCAAGCAAAGCATCTCAACGGAAAAAACGCTGCGCTGCTGAAATGCTCTCAAGCCTCACAGGCATTTTCAGCGGCTGGAGTTTTCGTTTTGGTGTACACACGGCCTTAGGATTTAAAGTACTGCGAGTGTCAGTACAGTCACTGCCGCTGCCTGTAGAGCCTGTGCCACCAGTCCTCCCTCTCTGTCCTCCTCTCTCTCTCTCTCCCTCCCCCCGCCAGCCTGCCGCTTCCCCTCCCCCTCACTGCGGCAGCGCAGATGGTAGCTCAGTGACCTCGTCATTCCTGCCTCCTTGTTTTGATCCTGCAGTCCTGATTGTTCAGGCTAATCCCACACTCCCCGAGTCCTTGGCTGAGTGCCAGCGCTGTTATTAAGCACACAAAGGCTTTTCATTCCTGCTACCGTCACCGCCGCCGCTGCCTCTTTCTCTCTTTTTAGCCATTTCTCTTTCACCCTCTCCTGTTTGGACTCCATGGCCAGGCCAGTTTCTACCTCTACAGCTGTGCCCAGATCCAGAGCAGGGGAGTGGCCTCCGTCTCTCTTCTGTGCTGTTAATTACTAGATTTCAGTGAAAGGTTATTCCCTTACATTGACAGAGAAAATAAATAATCTAAGATTGGTGTCACTGAGCAGTAAACACTATGAACCAGTGGTTCTCAAATGATTTCACATCAGGTAGTGACCCAATGCAGTATGAGAATTGTTTATCGTACAAATATGAACAAAATCCTACCACAAGTTTATTAATATTTTGCTAAAGTTAAGCCTCCTGCAAATATCTGAGCGGATGTCATGCAACAATCTTTAAGTATTTATTTGGTTTTATGCATGAAATGTTTGTAAGGTAAACTTATAGCATGCAATAATGGCTATAGTGAGACGAATTGTATAACCAAATACCGATTGTGTTACCATACTACTGTATGATAATAGCTACAAAACTCATGCCCAACCTAAACCTAACCCTCACAACTCAATTACTGTAGGATTTCATTGGAAAAACTAGGGAAAACCAACAGGATAAGCATTAGAATCGGTGGCATAGAGAAAAAGCGAGGAAAGCAAGGAAAGTAATGCGTAATTTGCTCACAACAAATACTGGGCCAACAACTGTATTAGTATTAGCCATATTGCCAGTTGACAGAGGAATTTGCACAAAAATACTCCAACCTTTGACATAAAAAAATATGGGACTATCCCAGGTTTATATGCTTTGCCATTTTTAAAAATGCATTTGCATCTGATTTGCACTAAATAAAATCAAGACATCAATATTTTTCCAACACAAAAAGGTGCTTTTTTGACAAAATAAAACTGGCAAAACAGGCCCTGTTTATTTACTTCCAATATCAGCCAAATTACAGTGTTATTACGGACATGTTCGCTGATATATTGTGCATGTATCTATTCTGTAGTGCACCCTCACACACATTCATCCTTCATTTTCAGACAATTTGAAGATCTCTAAACCTGCGGACATTCAGGCATGTTGCTAGGCAACCTACTCACGCTACACTGCAGGGGAACATGTAAGGGACGTAACAGCAGATCTGGTGCAGGTTCATTTCAGGGAACCTTGATCTACTATTTACATGCATTTCTTCTCACAGTTAAAGCTTTAAATTGAATCAGGGGAATGGACTAAAGCAGAATTTTTATTTGTTTAGCAGCTGGTCATCTACTTCCTGAGGTACAGGAAGGCCAAAGGACAATTAGCTGGTGAAGAATGACGTCAATTACCATGGAGATTTTTCTTTGGTCCAAAACAGTCAGATAATAGGATTGTTTTCTACCCTCTGAAGCCAACATCCTTAAAGTCAGCATGAGGTGAAAATTCACCCTCTCTATTTTCTAAACGCATGTTATAGATTGTTGTGACCAATTCATCCATGCATTTATTTTTTTTTTATTTAAAAAAAAAAAAAAAAGTTGGTTGCACTTTATTTATACATGTACTTACCTAACTACATGGGTTAAGTTTAAGGGTAGGTTCAGGGTTAGTACCTAGTTATTACCCAGTTATTGCAATGATGATAAGTACATAGTATGTACATGGGGAACAGGACTGTAAAATAAAGTGCTATCAAAATGTTTTGACCTCAATGTCTAATCAAAATGTCATAACTGGAGAAAAATACAAACTTATCTCTGGTGACATATGCAGAACGTCTTCAATCATTTAGTCTGCTTAAACCCATCCCTTCAAGCTCACGCCCATCTACCTCCACTTTTGAGTCCAATGCCTACATCTCAAAATCCAATCAACAACCGATGCACAGAACCAAGTCCCCACACTACATTTTTTTTTTCCCATTTCGGATAATCTGTTAAACTCAGATACATGTCACAATATGGAAGAAAACATTTAGCACTACTTTGGTTTCATCGCAACCTTAAAAACAACAGGATGACTAAGGCTGTTTACCCCATGAGCATTAAACCAATCAAACATATGTGCCAAAATCATATGGAAGTGTGTTCTGGTGCTGAATAGTGTGTTGCACTATGATGTATTTTTGTAGGCCAAAACCCGGAACCGAGTTAGCATTTTAACACATCCCGCTCCATCGTACCAAAGTCAATGGTTTTTTGAATGGATTTTTGGTTAAATGGCTGAAATAAGGTTGGTGGTAAACAAGCTCAAGGTACTTTCACGTTTTGTTCTACAAGATAAAATACATCAGTATTACCCTACCTGTGAAGCCGTTATGTGTCTTGAAAAAGACTGTTTTGCAACCTTGTTATGCTTATTATTGCGGTCTTACAATCAATTCTAATTTAAACTGTTGGTGATGAAATCGTGGGAACTTGGTGTAGTTTTTTTTATTTTTGTTTTTTGCTTCTTGTGACTGCATTTAGGCTTTAAAAGTTGTTCATCTGTGAAAATTATCTTGGACCTTATTTTTTGCGATAATCAAAAGCCTATGGAAAAAAATCCTATAGGGGTTTTGTCGAGGGAACCTGCGAGGTGCTAACTGCCGATTGGCCTACAAAGTGACGTCATAGTTCCACCACTCTATTGGAACAGGAAAGAGACTGTGAGAGTGTGATGTAGTTGAAACATCAGAGGACTGAAAGGAGATGAGGGGCAATGTGTTATAAAAAGTGTCATCATGTGTCATAAAACAACACGACCTCACACCTTTACAACCCCAACTCTCAATCAATACAGCCTTTGAAAATATATTGAACACTTAAACAGGGATAACAAATACAACAATATCACCATATCTAATCTACTAACCTATGAACAGATTTAATACAATTATAAAAAGTCACTTCATTTTATTAATCAGGATTGCATTAGATTGTGAAAAGTGGGCATTCAACACCAGAATGTAACCAGACCTGAATGCAAGTTTGAGACGGTTCTTTCTTTTAAATAGCGTGCACTGATGACATGCATTAATAAAAATCTTCTATTAGCAAAGCTTCAACACAATCACTCAGCACATTCACTGCAATGTCCACTTTTGTTCAAAAACCAAAATGTTACCATTTACCCTTTCTCATTTCCTTCTTCCAAACATGCACACTTGCTGTCACTCCCTCACAAATAAAAACACTAAGTTTATAGATGCCAAACACTTGCCAAAGTTTTAAATAAGCATGTGGTTGGGGTTGAAATCAATTTTTTTTTTTTTTTAAATGCTGGATTTAACTGTCCAGAGCTCAACTCCCAGCCTAGTCTCTCTTAAACATATCTTCAGGAATGCCAAATACACAGCACTAAACTCACAAAAAGGCTGTGGCCTTAAAGTAAAGTAGAGGATGGTGGAGTCGTAAGGGAAAACTCTCCAATGATTGCTCATGGGCGCGTGAAAGCTGAACCAGATAGGGCAGGACAGACCTCACACCTGCTCCAGCAACAGCTGCTCTCCATGTCTCTGACACTCCCTGTCCTTTGCTCTCGGCTACAATCCCCTCAGCATTGCCCAACACCTGCAACCACCCACTACCTTGGCGCCTACCTGCTGTTTCCTTCCACATAGGTGCCAAGGCACTGTGCACACACTCATAAAACCAGAAAACCACACAACATTGCAAGCTCAAATATCTGAGCAGATCACTGAATAAAGAAAATGGCTTTACCATAAAAGTAGTCCATGTCACTCGTATACTAGGGGCTCAAATATCCAACTTACCATGGGCCACCCCCTTCCAAGAGAACCACAAAACTGAGTTGAGAGGACTACTCAAGAGAAGCCAAAATGTTTAATGATGAAGACACATGAAGCAAGGGAAGTGTTGAACTTTGTGAATGACAGGTGTTCAAACTTTCAGATTCTGTGCATGCCTAGTAATCTGTCTAGGCAAGAGCTGTCAGGTCAAAGTAATCCAAAGGATGTATAGGTGTGAGCGTAGTGAGCTTTAGACCCGGACCCAGCACTGGACTACAGCACCTGTGTGCTCCTGTCCATGACCTTAAGGAAGCCGTGGGGCCTGTCATTGCATCAGTCTGGAGTCAACAACATTTTTGCCAGCTCTACTGAGTCCTCACACATTGCTCAGAAAAGAGTGACATCCTTTTAAATATGCAATATGTCTGATATTACAGCATACAGCACAGAGAAGCAGCATTATGTAAAATCCAGACCAAAACACACCTAGATTCTCAGCTTGTCCCAACATGCAGGGCTGCAATCCTAGATACCAGGTGTTGATTCATGTTGGGCATATATTATTGATGCTCTAATTCAGAGAGGCTCTTGGATGTGAGAAAATTTGCATTGAAATCTTTTGTGACCATCACAACCCCCAGATTTACACATTCTACTCAAAAGTTTGGCTTGCAACTTCTGTCTGTTTTCTCATAGCATCTGTATTGATTTGGGCTGACTAGACATTTTAACCTCTGTGGTTTTGCCGCCTCCTGCGTCCACACAGTCTAAATTCCGTCCTGGAGATTCAAGCAGCTCTCCACCTCTCTGCCAGACCATGACATCACTCCTCCAAAGCTGCTCTATATTTAGCTGCTCACCCCCCGTTGAGCCTCACAACTCTAGGCCTGACTCCCTCCTCCCTCTCCTTACTGTTCTCTTTCCCTCAGATGGCTCATCCCTCACCGAGAGATGAAGGGGAGGGGAAAAGATTCAGTGAGTTGAAAGAAGAGAAGGGGGGGGGGGGGTGCACAGGAAGATAGAGGGGAGGTGATTGAGATGGCATGAGCTATGGCACCATAAATAAAAGGCAACCTCCATAAACTGACTAGCCTCTGCAATGCTCCCAATCTCCCTTCTGTGCTCTCACGCAATTTCATCAGTCTGCATGGATGACGGCTCAGCATTGCAAGGCTTTGCCTGCCCAACCAAGGAACAAGAAGAGGAGGGGTGGAGCAGAAGAGTATCAAAAAGAGAAGGGGAGTGGGAAGCACAAAAATACAACTGGCATTTGAAAATCCTCCTGGCACAGAGTAACATCCTGGCTTGTGCAGCAATTTATTCACACAATCACCTTGCTGCTAAAGTCAAAGCGTGGTGGTGCGGAGGAGGCGGTGCCAGAGACAGTTGGGCCGAAATTGCCACACTCAGCATCTGCGCACAGACAGGATTTTTACAGCCATTCCTCACTCTCCCAGCCAGACAGAACAAGGCTCTGCAGGTCTAAGCAAAACATCTGGTGAAAGGTTTAGAAATGGTTGTTCAACCTCCTGGAAAACTACAGTTGCAGACACAAGCCCTGGTCACAAAATCTCCAGTCGGCAGGATTCAGTCTTGTGTCCCAGCAGTCTAGAGTACTGGCCAAATGCAACTGGGCATACACAGCAGTTGGTGATGGAAAGTCCAAAAGCCATGCCAGAGGAAAGTGTGATGGGGAAGGGAGGACTGGTCCATTTTATAATGTAACATTGTTTGAACTACAGACAGAGCTGTAGTTTTTGGGTTCATACAGAATTTTCACTGGTTGACGATTGCTGTTCACACCTACTATACCGGCATATTAAAACTGGATGATCACTGTGTATAGTTTGTGTAGAAGACACAAAACCAACTCTGTTTGTCCAGTAGTTCTCTGGGCTGCCATGACGTGGCAATCCTCAGGGTCTGAAGTGCTGTGTCTTTGCCATGGGCTTTGGCAAAGACAGAAAAAGAGGAGGTGGTCTCACTAAAGGTCACAGCACTGGAAAATCTCAACTGAATCTGTCTGTGGAGATGGAAATGTAATATGGAGCAGACAGACGTGGCTTTTTATTTCCCCTGACCACAACGCTCCAATGTACAGCAGCAAGAAAGACAGGAGCTTGTACAAGAGGCCACTTCAGCCTTCAAGCACACTGATCAGTGGTGTCAGTGAAAGGCCAATAGAGATGGGCTATATGAAAGGATGCAGTGTCTAGTCATATGCATCAATCCCCTGATTTCGCCCAAGAACTACTCCAGAAAACTAGGAAGAGTACAAATGTCTTTGAAAATTTTCAGTTTTAAGGCGCTTTATTGCATGACATGTATTGCCAAAAACATTCACAGTGACAAAAAAAAAAAAAAAAAGATGTAATTATTATAATAAATTATGAAAGAGCATTAATAAATTGTGCTAGAGACAAAGAATGTAGTCCCATCACTCACTATTCTTTAAACTGTTAGACATACTGTGCTGCTAGAACCAAACAGTCTGCACAGAGTGACAGAGTGAAATCAAACTGATTCTAACCAACACTTGTGCATTTCCATAATATTCCCGCTGCATTTCCATTCAGTCAGAAGTGTTAGGTCGCTATATTAGGTGTGTTTGTTTCAGTGAGGGCAGGTGAACAGTAGATCGGGTTTATCACATTCCAATCACGTAGTGTGCTGATGCTTACTTCTCTGCCCCCCATGCAAATTGTGCAGTCCAACAGGCTGTTGTCAAGGCAACTGCAAGTGTCCAGCCCCGTCGCATGAGGATGTAAAAAAAAAAACCTTCATAATTTCAAAACAGCTACTAGGATGATTTCAAGTGTTTGACAGTAAACAAGAGTGTCGTTTCATAGACTGGATGTGAATCTTAAAGCAGAATATCTGCAGAATATATACATACACACACTTCTCAATTTTAATCGATTCTCATTTTTATGAACCAATATCGATTCTTTTAATCCCAAGAATCTATCTTTTAGTCAATCCTGTTTTTAGTTGATGAATGAACAGAACATTCTAGCACCTACAATCCATTAAGTCGCAATAAGCTTTGTGCTCCGTTTCTTCTGATATGAAGTCTCAGATTTGAAATTTTGTCCAATATATTATGAAATTCAAACAATCAAGTCTGTCTGGTGTTCTTTAATGTGGCATGACAGATCGCCGTAGCGCCTCAGTTCAAGCAAAGCAAAAGCATGAAGACCATGTCAACAGATCATCTCTTCTACTTTACTACTAGTTATGGAATGAAATAAATGTTAATGAACAGAGGCATGTTAAAAGATACAGAAATCCTTATGTCTCGTGTAATCACTCAATCAGTGTTTTAAACACGGAAAGATGTCAATAAAACAGCTTGTAAACAATGTCATTTAATGTTACATTTACCTCATAAAAGACATTCACTGATCATAAACATGTTAATCAGCTAAAACAAAAAATGCAAAACATTTGGTAACATTTTGCAGCATATTACATATTCATTATTTTACTGTATGTTTGAATAAATCCATCAACTGATGGATTATGTCATTAAACAATTATGTCATTATAAAGTTAGCATTATAACTTTATTATTGTAAAAAGTTCCTTGTGTAATTTAAGCAATTTAATACAAAACAGTTCATTTTAACCTTTAATATTATTGTAATGTAGTACCAACTGTCAATACCCAGCCCTAATATACAGAGAAAGAGACCATGAACTTCTCATGAAATTAAGCATACAACATTTATCGTTTAGCATGTTCAATTTGTCATTCAAGTAAACTACAGATTGAAGGGTGATTCTCACAAAACAGTAGTTTCTGAAAGTTTAAGGTAAATTTAGGTATCTTTACATAAATAGGGACACTTGGACACTAAAGGACACCAAATAACCAAATGATATAAGGAGTCCATTTAATTCATACATTTATGCAAATTCAGTGTATAGTATGTGTACAGTGCAACAGCAAAGAGCTTGTTTACATTTTAGACAAGTCAAGTTGCAATGCCAAAAGAGATCACATGAAGATGGTAAAAAAAAAAAAAAAAACCTAAACCAACCATCTTGACCAGACTATATACCTACTACAGTACACAGATCCATTCAGAATTACTAAACACAGCAACATACACATGACAGATAGAAATATTATCCTTAATGTGTGTGGAAACAACATGTAGTGAAATATGTATGTATAAATACAATGTCACTGAAAATGCAACGCAAGACTATTCTCTCTGCCATTTCTGATGTAATCAGCCTGGTTTTTCTTTACATCACAAAAAAGACTGATCATAAGTTCAGCACAAATATATGTTAAAATAATCAAGAAAAAAAAAACAGCCCTAGTATTGGAATCATAATCCTAGTGATCACAGTTAATGGCTAATGTGGAATTTTCTACTTCATTTTAAAATGCATGACCCAGTGGTTGGGTCGAATGTTTCTTAACTAGCTGGGCAGTTTAATTTAACTTAACTATTGTTTAAAATTACTATATGGCTGACTTAAGGCCAGAACACACCAAGCTGACGCCGACGAACTAGTGGCGACGAAAGCAGACTGCGGGGTTGGCTCACGTCGGCAGCGTCTGTGTCCAAAGTTGCCCTGACACACATGCTAAACAGCCGATAGCCAAGTAGCACATCAGTTCTGCACCTGCGTGAGATGAAATGCCTTTCCGAACCAGCAGGCAGCACTAGCTGAACAGCCAATCAGAATGATCAGAGCTCCAACATCGATTCAACATTTCAAATCGGCTGAAAAAAGTCGACGAGGACCAACTTCAGCTGACGGTGCGGAACACACTGAGAGAACTTAGTCGGCCGACGAAGAAAAACTGTCCGACGGCCGACCGTCAGTTTGGTGTATTCCTGCCTTTAAAATTAACCCAAAATAGGTCGAAAATTAAAAATCAGACACATAATTACTAGAGGCAACAATAATAATCAAAAGGTGAACATATATTAATAAGCAATTTAATAAATGTTTATTGCTTAATTATTATTCATTAAACATACTAATAAATGTTTACTTATTAAACATGAATAAATGTTAATTTCCAACATATTTTGGTTTCATTTTATGCAAGCAATACAGTCATTTTTTAACAATAGTTGAGTTAAATAAAACTACCCAGCACGTCTGGCAAACATTTAACTCAACCGCTGGGTCAAAACAGCCCATTCTCTATGCTAAAACAACCAAATCGCTGGGTTTGTCCATCTTCAACCAAACTTTGGTTGTTTTTAACCCAGCATTTAATACTAGTGAAAGGTATCTTTTGGGCTGTGTGTTTTACAGACCTGGACAAGAGCATTTGAAGAGCCCTGAACTCCAATTACTACTGTCCTACTCACTCTCTACATCATACAGCCTCTCCTTTCCATCATGCCCTTTCATGCTAATAATATTATTGATCTTCCACCCATTCAAATCACATCCAGCCTGTATAATATTCAACCCTCCCGTCTCAATTCCCCAGACTGCTACTCCAGAAGAGCAGGCAGCATTTTTAACCCATCAGACATGGCACGATGATGGAAGATGATCTGATGGATGCGTGCTGAAGGCTCGGTGAGGTTTAGAGGACAGTAGAAGGCAGGGGCTGCATGTTGGTGTGGGTAGGGTCGGCTTTCTCAATATGCAGCATGCGTTTCCCGCTGGGTGGAAATATTCATGATGCAAGCTCATGTCTTTCAATCGACAGGCACTTTCAGCCTGATCAGCAGTGTGGCTCTGAGAGCACAAGCAGCTCTGGCAAAGGCAGAGGCGCCCAGATTAGACTGGCATTTCGCTTTTAGCTGATATAGTCATAAGAGTGGCGAGATGACAGGGGAAGAAAGACTGAAAGAAAAAGGAACATTAGCTTCAGGGAAGGAGGTACAAGGAGAATTTACAATGAAGGATAAGAGAAAATGGATGGATAAAAGAGTGACGGACAGAGAGGGTGAAATGTTACAAGCAACGCATTTCTGCTTTCTCAGCACTTTTAAAGCACACCCTCAATTAACAATCCTAATGGCCTTAATATTTATGATTAACTCATTGGCACTGTCTCCATTGGCATGGCCACTTGTAAAGTACTTGTTCATCTTTATTTTGTGCATTTAGTAAGTGGCTACGTAATAGGCAGGACAATGTGCAGTCAGCAGGTCATTATCACAAAATAAACCCCTTCAGGATGATTCAAGACAGGATGCAGAATACCCTGTCTGGGTTAATTTCACTATAATGACCAGCAGACATTATGCTTTACACGCAGTGCAAGGCTAAGTACAATTTATCTTAAAAGTTGTGATGCATGATGTAGACGGAAATACAGATCCCAGTGTCTACAATGCAAACGTGCAAAGTCAAATGCCCTTTGCAAAATAGGTAAAACAACGATGTCGGACGATTTTGAAGTTGGAGCAGATAATTAGATGGAGTTTTTCACCCTACCATGCCCTACCCTTGACCTTTCCAATGCGATTACGTAATGCATGGTGCATCGCAGAGCAGTGCAAGACAAGCATTTGTGAATAAAAAGTATATCATTTTTGTTTGTTTAAGAAAATGATCCATTATTTTGCTAGATAAGACCCTCATTCCTCATCTAGGATCGTGTAGAGTTCTTTGAAGCTGCACTGAAACTCCAATTTGGACCTTCAACCTGTTGAAAGCCGTTGAAGTCCACTAAAAAAAATCCTGTAATGTTTTCCTCACATCTTAATTTCTTTTCAACTGAAGACAGACAAACATCTTGAATGGCATGGGGGGTGAGTAAATTATCAGGAAATTTTAATTCTGAAGTGAACTAATCCTTTAAAGCAGCAGACTGAAGTGCATGCTTCTAATTAATGATATCCTCCATTGGTTTGGACACCAATATAGTGATTCTTGGTGTGAACAGGCCTTCACTGTGATTAGCTGTGGAACAGTAACTCTTGGTTTTTAGCGCTATGGAAGTGTTCACCAGAAAGTGAAGTGATTTATTATGTAAATCTACAGCTGTGACCATGTATCCTAGTCTACCTGGGACACAGGATAATAGTACATACGCATGCTGACATGGCAGAAGTCTCAAATTAGTCATGGGTTTCACGCATTGGCTCTACCATGCTTGCCATTTCATTGGATTTGCATTTTTAAACCCCACCTTCCTTCCAAATCCCACACAAGACCTTATTCCCGCTGGCCAGAGACAGGAAAAGACAGAATTGAAGGAGAGAGAAAGATTCAGTGGAGTGAGAGAGAAAACCCAGTAATAAATCTGGCTGATGCAATCTAATGGAACATTATATTAGGACGGGCTCAGTGCTCAGTAAATAATGGAGTTCTTACAGTCAGAGAGATAATGCGCCCACCCTGGGGACAGAGGGAGAGAGAGAGAGAGAGGGAGAGAGAGACACTATTAGGTATGATCAGTATCCTTCCATTGCATTGGTGATTGAGCCACATCACTCTGGCCACACAGGTGGTACAGGCCTGAGAGATGTGTCTGGACCTCAACAGTGTGAGAGGTCAGTCAAAGCTCAGACAGAGAGAAACAAAGAAGTGAAATGGATTCTCAACTGGTGAAAACACAAAATCAACCAACAGAATGACTTTCAATTTGCAATCTGAAACACACTAGTTGTTGCTGTGAGTTTTGCATTAATCATATTATTCAATTTACAAATATAACAGTAAACACTTTTTAGTTGACTTTAATGTCCCACAATTTAATTTAATTGTAAAAATCTAGTAATCTGTACTATTAGCATACTAAACCTTTAAACTCAGAAAATCCAAGTTAAGATAATATGAAAAAAGATACTGAGGCAGGGCAACCTTCATATAATTTTCACTCATTTCCCCCTCTTCTGCAATTATCTTTCTCTTTAGTTGCATTCACTCATTTACTTAAGTAATGGTAAATGTTGTTAAATTGTCAATACAACTGAAAATGTTGAGAGAACATCACAGCTGACTTAAATTGATGCTGAATCCCTGAAATTGCTTTGTTTCAATATGGTGATCAGCGTTTCATATGGTTGGGCACCTTTTTATTTTTCAACAATTTTCTTCCTATCAGTATGTCATATGTGTAAGAGGGACACTGTAAAAAGTGTTACATAAATTCAATCAGCTTAAGGTAGTCCAACATAAAAAACAACAGATTGTCAGTTTCAATCAGAAATTTCAGGTAAACTTAATATTTTCATTTATCTACTAACTTTTTTGTATATTGAATATGTATATTCAATGTACAAATACATATTGAATATATACAAGAATGTGACATCATTCTTTAATCATTTATTGTAAACATTTAAAGAGTGGTTTGAAAATAAATAAGAAAAAAAAAAACATTGCATACAAGCTATGCAGTCATTACAGCAAGTATAATTACACAGGAAACGAAAATATCTCTTCTGTCGTAAAGAAGAGGTAAGGAGAAAGAGAGGTAATGAAAGAAGTACGATGATCGCTATGCTATTTCAGCTCAGAAATAGGCTATAAGCGACATGGGCGAGACTGTCTCAGTAAGAGAAACAGACGTATATGGCGCTCTCTGAACCCAGTTCACGACGAAATGACAGGAACACCACATTCCTTTCAATTGAAAGAGGTTGGGAGCAAGAACATTATTTTACATAAAGTATAACTAACCAGTAGTAGCTATAAATCCAATTGATCTCATTGTTAAATGTAGTGTTCCACTGATGCCCTATTATGACGGGCAAATATACGCAACGCAGCACATAATGTAGTAGAAACATTGAACAGCAACCCACTTAATGGGTCTCTTTGGTTGGGTTTTTTCCTGACTGCTCCTGGCACTAAGTCCAAGTCAAACAAGAGCTGGTGACAAGGGTAGTAAACCCCTTCCAAGTCTGACACTGCAGGGGTCTGCTGTAGAATGGCAGACAATTTAATCTGCAAAGTAAACTATGTAAAAGGAAAGCTTTCAATAGTAGTCTATTGCAAACAGTTTCACCAGTCAGTGACCCTGCTGATTTTAACTTGATTTGTTATTCAGTTTGTCAGAACTCCATCTGTCACAAAACCAGCAAGACTTGTCTAAATTTCTTTTCATTGACCTAGAGGAATGAGTTTAGTTTCATCATGTAGTTGGGCTACAGCAAATAAAATGGGGGGGGGGGACCCTTTGGTTTCCTGGCTAAACACCAAGTTCAACTGGGGTAAAAGTTGGTTTCAATACATGCAATGGTCACGGATCATTTCTTCAGTACACTTTGTATCTCTTTGATTTGATTCCTTTACAAGGTATTATACGTACTTTCTAGGTGGAGAAAAGTTACCGGGTCAACTGGCAAGTGATTTTTACTTGCATTGGCTTGGTGAGTGTTAATTTTGCCCTATTGGCAACTGTTCGTTCAGTCCTGGGTGCAATCTGAGGCCAAGCAACAGCCGTTACTCTCACATCTGGGGCTGAAAAGACCCATGGCAGTTTCTCCCTCTGTCCAGTGAACAATACAATGGGATTTAGGAAGGGTGTAAAACTCCTCTGCCTTTCATTGAGAACCCAGCGAGAGGTCACGGAAAAGGCCACTTGCGTCCTGAAAGAGTAGCTGAGTGAAATTACAACTAGAGACGCACAAAAGCAATACGGAGAAAGCTGCCGTGCACTCCCAGCAGAGCAGCGAACAGAGCAGGAGGGGTGAGCAATGTGACATTGGCCAACCCCAGGATCTCCTTTCAGGACAAAGGTCAGGCCGCTGGGCCTATAATACACAGAGCTCCCTTTCATAGCCCAGCAGCGCACAAAGACGAAAGCTTGAAAAGAGCTGAGACCAGTCTCCTTCTTGACACCCATCTAATTTAGCTCTTTTTTTCCAGGCTCTCTGCTTCTCCTTAGTTAGAGATGTGGACATCCCACAAGCAGAGGGGAAAACTGCTACTTATTGAGTCAAAACATTCATTACATCCCTTGCTCTGATCTATTCTGTGCTCTTCTATCCATTGCATTGCTATTCAGCTGAATAAAAGTAGATTACCACTACCTTACAAAAGATGTTTTATCGTTGGAGTTCCCCAAAAGGTTGTACTGTTGGTTGCTAGAAGGCATTTTAACTTAAACCCAGTATTCAACTGAATTAAGCCGCGTTTCCACCACAGGAACTTTCCCCAGAAACTAGGGACTTTGGGATGGTACTCTGTGTTTCAACTGCAGGAACTGGGGTCTAAATGAAGTTCCAGGTAAAAAAAAATTCCCCCTCAGAAAGTAACCCTAATCATAAGGTAGTCCTTTTTCAAAGTAAAGGAACTTTCGGGGGAGGGACTTGGACTATGAAAATGCTGATTGGTTGACTCCATGCAACAGTTTATTTCAACCACCATTTTTAAAAGTCTGTTTTGGTGTGTGCTTTAAGATTTGTTTGCTATTTGAATCAACAACAGAGTTTAAAAAATACGACGATTGACCGACAACTTAATCTTCACGGTACTTTAGACCGCAATTGAAATGCAGACAGCAACAGGTCTGGGGAAAAAGTTTCTGGGATAAAAGTTCCTAGGACAAATTGTTCCATGTAATTTTGGTGGAAACCAGGCTTTAGGTGGCAAATCACATGATCTTTACTGTCTGCACTCCAATTTGCATTAATCATATTGCATCACTGCATTTGCATGAACTCAAATGGCCCCATTGCCCACAGTCATTGACAATGACCGACTAATAGAATTCAAGGAGTCCACCGCTATGATGCCATTTCCTCATAGTAACTGATAAGCAATCTCAACAATGAGAGAATACTATGCGCTTACTGAACACTTAGCACAAGTGAAAGTAGATGACCCAGTTAAACCAAAAGCTGACAATAAAAGTGAGCACAAAATAAATCAGAATCTCATTGCTCATTTAGTGATTGATTAGGAGGAGGTTTAGACCCTCTGCTGACCAATTACCCTGAGGCCCTATCAAGTGTCCCCAAGAGAGAGGGCAACCCATCTGCAATATTTGCTCAGAATTGAATGACAATTAAAAATTACCCTGGTGTAGCGACATCCGAGAAAAAAAAAGTACAACTGCATTTACAATTCATTAATGACTACAAAAACTATACCAATAAAACGAGTAGTAAAAGAAACCTTTTGAGACCAAATGGAACACCATGTAATGCCACCCAGCCTCTTCATGTAAACAGTATTACACACAGACAAGGGATGTGCCAGTTTAAGTCATCTGACCGAGATGGCTGCCTGCCAACCGATATTCCAGGGTGTGGCATGTCTGCGCACACAAAAAAAAAAAACCCAGAGCAAAACAAGCCTCTATTGATGCTTTCATGGCATAGGAAGTGGGGAAAACCGGGAGGGAGCACACAGACAAGGGGAGCATTCTGGACTTCCTCTTTCGGAGGAGGCCATATGTCCTTTTGCAGGCCTGTCGCCCACCAGACACCTCGACAGTTCACGTGAACTTCGGACAGGCTAGAAGGAAGCAGGGAGGCTGAGTAAGATGGCGGACTAAGCTAGGCTGGACAGATGGGGCATGTGTGGCGTGGGAAGGGTTAAGTCTGAGGAGGCCCCATCTGCCGCCTCGTCTGTTATGCAGGCTGGCTGCTGGCCCCTACTCGGCTCCAACAGAGAGAATGGACACAAAGTCGAACTGTGACTTCTTTCCATCTCTGAGCAGCTGATTACCCACAGATGCCCAGAATGTCCGGCCCCTTCTCAAGTTCTGAAACAAAATTCTGATTCCTTTGGAAAAAATATTTTTCAGCGTTTTTCATGACACTTAATACATTTCCATATTTTTGTTTCCGTTCTAAATTGTATTTTTTTAAACTAGAAAATCATTGTAGCATGTAGATTCAGAATGTTAAATATGAAAGTAAATGATGAATGCAGGGATGCATCGATTTGAACATTTTGGCCGATAACGATAATTCTTTATATTTGAAAGCCGACAAACGATATATTGGCCAATAAATCGAAATCGAAATTCTCATAAAAAAAAAAAAAATTGAGAGCCTGATTACAAAAACAAAAGTTTTATTATTAAAAGCCATGTCACAAGCGCACAATTATGTTTTCATTATAATTTTATGTAGCCTATATCACAAACTTTGTTGGACTTGCTTGAATTATCACTTCAAAATGGAAAATACAGTTAAGTCATTAATTTATTTAAATTATTTAATCGGCTTTAAAATATTCACTAATTTTTCTTATGGGGTCGATAACGATAACATTAAAAATGAACATTTATCGGCTGATACTGATATGGTGGCCGATATATTGTGCATGCCTAGTTAAAATAGTAATACGTAATTTTTAAATTAATTGTAAAATGTTAGCTGCATGGATAAAAAAAAAAAAAGTGTTACACATGAAATTTTTAAGAGTGAAAAAAAAAGGTGGCACATTTTAATATTACATTCAGAAATAAATGTAAAATACTGGTAAATAAAGCAAAATGTTTACAAACATTATAAATACTATAAACATAGCTATAAGCTATTTCAGCTCCCATCACTCCACAACAAATCCTTCCAATTTAACTGCATTCAGGACAGAACAAGAATGTAAGTGGCAAGCAAGCCAAAACGAAGTCATAAAGAAACCGAAACAGAAACCAGCGCTTGGCTTACATAGTCTACCTCTATCATTTTACACGAATACAAATGTTTCCATATTCACAATGTATTTGGATGCTAAATTATTATTTATTATGTATACTAGGTTTTGGACTTCACTGACATTCCAATATCCACGTAAAACACTATCCTTCATATGCGCAAAAATAATGTACTTGACATTGCATAAGTGGGGCGGTGGTCAGACTGAATTGCTATTTAAATTGAGCAGCGTAACTTTTTATATATGTTGTTGACTATTTTATTTTGAAACTGAACATGCTGTGATGTCAAGTTAACAATTTTAGAACTTATATGCTGTGTGTGGATGAAGCGCCGGCATGATTGCTTACATTTTTTTCTTTCCCATCAGCAGAAACAAATTAAAATACTCTGTCATTTATTGTCATACAGATAAGAGTAAGATATGACAGACATCATTTAAAACCGTAAAGGGTCTACTTTTATTTGTTTAAACTCACAATAAATACAATATTCAACATAAGTCACTGAGCAATACTCAATACAAGCACTGCGGTACACATTTCACTGCAAGCCAGGAAAAGAAAAGCACTGAATGCCACAATTGCAATTCCAAAGATAAATTCCTCTCCACGAGTTCAGGCCCATTCTGTGCTGGTTGTGTCCATTCAGCTGGCAGGAGTCGCAGCCAGATGCCGGGAGGGGACACACAAACATGGCTACTGTCACTGCGAGCCCTGTGATATGAAGAACACCTGGATCCGGAGAAGCTCAAACCTTCCCTAGAGTCAAAACATAAGCGAGCACAGTTCTTTCAGCGAGACTCAAGTGAGGTTTATGCACATGCACACAAACATGCCCACCTGCTTTAAGAATGCTCTCAGATAAGAGCGGCTTTAAAACATTCAACCGAACAATAAAACTCCTCCTGTCTATGAAGAAAACTTTTCACTATACAGAGACCAAACAAAAAGTAGATTAGATGAACAACAGGGTTTATTCAATAAACACTTCCTTGACTTCTAACCTTTTATCTGCTGCAGTGGTGGGGCAGTGCAGATTGTGTGAACGATTTGCAGCAAACAAAACATCCGGAAGTGATTCATTTTCAACAAAAGGACAGTACTGACAAAGCCACAAAGTTAAGCCAATGATTACAACTAGTAATGCAGACAGAGCGCTCATGTGAGCCACCACAATACAGTTACTGTATGAACTAGGGTTGTCACGATACTGGAATTTCTAACTTCGATACGATACTGTGAAAAATATCAATATTAGATACCATTTTCAGTACCACGGGTGAAAAACTGCCATACAGATTTTTTTAATATCTAAATTTTTGCCCATCCACTGAAATTCTAGGCAATCAATATTTTCGGGGGAATGGGGGAAGGGTGTTCCCCCCTTGCACCTTGCTTTTAAATCGTTAATTCAAAAGCTAAAGTAAAATGAGTACAGCCGCATGGACATTCATGACGGTGTGGAACAGAGCAAGCATTTTCAATTAATGGAATGAATGAGCTTCCATTGCAATGAACTGGGTTTAAATCCAAAATGTTGCCAAATCGGTTATTGCCTTCTACATTTCACTTCGAAACCCAATCTTCCACCATCGTCTTGTCAGTCAGCTCCTCACTCTTGTAATAAATAAAATCTGACTCCTGCTGCTGGTCTGTGCTGTGACTCTCGTTTGGCTCACGTTGCATTGAGCAGTTTAATTGTAATGTCTGTTCTGATTTTCATTACTCTTAAAAAAAATAAATTAAAAAATGACGTTGGGTGATGCCGTGGTGGGCAAGTGATATAACCGGTGTTGCCGCTGAACACCGGTAACACCGTTAACACAGACTATTGCAGCAAGCCTAGTGGAAAATGAGTATTGGAACTGATATGACAGTATTACAAGTAGGAGTCTTTTTTTTAATGCAAATCATGTTGCATTTTAATAGTTTAATTACATTTTTATAGTCAAAAAGGATGTCTAATCAGTGAAATCAGTAAATTCATATTAATTCATTAATATTTTATGATATGATATAATTATGATAAAAACTTATCACATTATGTTGAGTATGTCCCAGGCCTAGGCTAATGCCAGTTAGTGAGAACTGTGGCACAGTTCTGACCATGAGCTTTGACAGAACGGAGGTGGAACTGATTAATACAACATTTGACAATATTTACACAACAGGACACTGGATATTTGAAATAACAAGCAGCTTCTCTCACCCAATTTCATGTTTTCACATGGAATTATCACAGTGAATAAAGGTCAGCACCTCTAATGAGAAAAGAGAACAGCATGCGTGCACACTGAAGGGTTGTAAACAAGGACAATCCATCCCAAGAGTGATGTTGGCTTGAGACCAGATGAGGGACACTTAATAGGAAGGTCACTAAGCTCTGTGCTGGCAAAGCCAGGATGGGTTCGGTTCCCAGTACTGGGCTTTCATGTTACAAGCCTACTGAACACAGCTCTCAGCCCTTTCATAGGATTTCTGAGATCTGGACAAAATGTTAACAGCACTATTTCCTGAAACCAGAGCCTGTCAAACATAAACAATGAGAAAACAAGGTCATTATGGTCAAATGCTGGCGAACACGTTCTCATCTCTGGTCTGCCTCCATGGAACAGCTCCCCAAAATAGGTGCTCTGCACTTAAAGGGATAGTTCATCCAAAAATTAAAATGATCCCACGATGCGATTTATAACGTAGGATGTAGGAGTACCGTAAGCTTAGACGCCTCTCACAGTTCAAATTAATAGGGCTGGGCAACAAACTCAAGCTCCTCTTCTCTTATATTGAAATTCTCATTTTAGAGTAATTTGGGACTTTGTTTTGCTCTATCCTCTGCGCTTCCACGTTCGTCAATACGTCATGCGTCAGGTCAGGGGATACTCTTCCACCACAAATCAATGCTAGTTATTATAGTTATTAAAGTTTGAAATATGCAATGTGTTTTTGTAAGAAAAATGTCCATGATTCAGAGGGCCTTTATTAACCGCCTGGAGCCCTTATTTTTTATAATGGATGGATGCATCTTTGGGCTTCAAAACTGCACCACCCATTCACTACCATTATAAAGCTTGGAAGAGCCAGGATATTTTTAAAATCTTCAACTGTGTTCTTCAGAAGGAATATAGCCATATACATCTTGGAAGGATTGAGGGTGAGTAAATTATGGGATAATTTTCATTTGAGTAAACTATCCCTGTAAAGCTCTCAAATAAGTTGCAAGAATGAATTGCCTGCATTTAGAAAAAAACCCAACAATATCTGAGTTGATAACTTATGCTTTTCTCTTCTTCATGAGAAACTCAAAGCACCCTTAAGAGCAAGTTATTGTAATTTGATGAAAGATTACACTTTTTCTTTCTTTCTAACATGCATATAACATGCATGGATGGATCATACACAATATTCCCAGAACAGTGCATTGGGGCCTACTGTGATTGATTTTATGTTGACACCCATGTAGTCAGTCAAACAGTTGTCAATCCAAAAACATACCATGTGAACATAACCAAAGATCAGAAAATGCGGTAAATCATTTCTCTCAACATTTTAACAACACAGTCACCATGATTCAGCCAGTCAGAGGGTTATGGCATGTAGAGAGGGTGAAAGAAATACAAGGGAGCAGGGGGAAAACCAAAACGTCACTGAGGAATGAAGAGGAGGGGGTGTAGAGAGCAGGAGTGCACACATACAAGCTCAGATTTATGCTTGTGTGCTTGTTCTTTACTTCTTTTTCAGGAATTAATGCATCTACAGTTGTGACAACTCAGATATGCAAGTCTTTATGAACATATTTGGAACATGTAACAACAGCTGACCCGAGAAACTGATTTTCTATAATAAATGGTGGATGGGAACGGTGTATATCTGCTCTCTGCAAACGCCACATGTAAAAACTTATAGCCTCTACACTATGGTCAGCTTTGTGCATTTCATACACTTCCTATATTAGCAAATGGACAGGGACTTCCTCCATTGTACTGTCACAGTAAAGATAAAACACATTACATGTACAAAGAATCCAATTACTGCTCGCAGATTGAGTTGAAAGGGTGTCTATGGAAAACAATGCAACATCTCCGGCAGTTCTCCGTGTTCTTTAATCACCGTGCCGGAGACCCGTACAGCTGAACCAGCATGCTCAAATCAGGACTGCCCTGAGGCACCATGGGAGGGCTCTTTGGCTCAGATTAGAACATAAAACTCTAATTGGTTCCATTGGGTTTTGTAGTTCATTGGGCCTCTTGTCTGTCAAGTGGGCTTAGCGTTTATTTGATGCTGTGTAAATGCAGAGCACGGCATCACGGTCTGACGCTCAAGACTTGGGGAAAACACCTAAAAATTTGGTTTCTTTTTAGAGCTGCACCACAAAAACAAGACATCTCGTGGAGACACAACTATGAAGCCACAGAGTATCAACAAACCAGGTGTTTGCATAAAAATTATGGTGCATCTAGTTTTGATGTGTACTGAAATTAGACCAAGGACAAGAACATTGGCTCTTTGTGCACTGTGATTTGACATACCAAAAATCACACCCTTCACTATCCCACCACAGTACCTAAATTTGTTCCTCGTCTTAACTTTCCGAGAGCCACGAGACACCCATCATCATGTGTCTCAGAGATTTTATGTTCTCTCTCAGTGTGGGACATAGGCAGAAGGACAAACACTGGCTCTAGTTTTGGCAGCCTATCGCTCTAGATACGAGCGTCTCTTCATTTACTAAATGGACATGTCCGTTCATTTGCCAAAAGAGAAGGGAGATGAATGATGAGACAAATGAAGAGTTTAGAGCTGCACTTCCTTGCACATAAGTGCAACATGTAATCAGGAGGAAGAGGACCACACCCACAACCACAAACAACCTACAGCACTTCCTCTGAACTTGTGCTCTGAAACGTTCTCAGCGTGTCTGGTCTAAACAGAATATTACAGCACTGAGCTGACTTGGAGAGACTGAGTTAAATGAGCTGCAACGCAACCAATCAGAAACCAGAGCAACTGGCAGGACTGGCATTGACTGCCAGGAACTACAGTGCATTCCAAATCACGCTGAAAACAGCATGCCAAAAGGTACCCAGATGGTATACTATTTCCGGTGGATTTGTGCATCCATGCATTTTTTTTTTCTGCATGCTAATACTGCTCAAAACCCCCTTGTGCAACAGAAAAGGCAATGCATTCAGCTAGATGCAAATGCTTACATGCAAACTCAAGTGCAATGAATTCATTTTGAGGTTTGAGTCCTAATGTCACACTGTCAAAACTACATGGTAAATATACTTAAAGGAGTCCTTGATTATGATTTCACCTTTTTAACTTTTAGTGTGTAATGTTGCTGTTTGAGCATAAACAACATCTGCAAAGTTATGACGCTCAAAGTTCAATGCTAAGGGAGATATTTTCTTTTACAGAAATTGCTTTTTAAGGACTACAACAAACAGCTGGTAGGGACTACAACGAGCTTCTTCCCGGGTTGGGGACATCACTAACAATAAAATTTACATAAACCCAGCACCCGAGAACAAAAACAAAGGAGGTGAGGCCATGTTGGGCTGCTTTAGAGAAGAGGAAGAGTTGTTGTAGTAGAGTGTTGTTGACATGCAGTCATTTTCACAAACGAGGGTCCATTCAATGCTGGATTTGCACAAAAGATAATCATGACAGCACATGCTAGTGGATGAGTTGAATCAACTCCACAGCAACTACATAAATTTATCCACTAACCATTCAGAAACATCCAGTTTCATCCTAAAAGTTGTAACTTCTTCCTGAGTCTCTCCATCAGTGTCGACTCCGGTTTGAACAATGTAAGGCTGAACACAGTTACTGACAATCCTCATTTTGACTGCGTGAGATTCTCCAGCTTTGTTGTTGTTGAGCTGTTAAAGCTCCGCCGTCTTCTGAAAAGGGGGCGGAAGCAGCAGCTCATTTGCATTTAAAAGGGACAAACAAAAATGGCGTGTTTTTGCTCACACCCAAATAGGGGCAAATTTGACAAGCTATAATAAATGATCTGTGGGGTATTTTGAGCTGAAACTTCACAGACACATTCTGGAGACACCAGCCTAAAGGTGCGGTCACATTAGCGTGATTGCACGTGACCAACTTGAAAATGAGCTAAATCTGCCTGAGGAACTTTTGCCCTCACATGAAACTCCTATTTGAATTACTGGATTTCACTCAAACTTTTGCAGAGTAATGGTAAATGTAATCGCACATTAAGTGTTACCTCATTTGTACAAACCCTGGCAATGTTGAAATGTGTTCTAAGCAAAACAAAGCCGCTTTCTCTAAAGTATGCCAACTGCAATCATATAATACTCATCTTTAATTCTGTCAATACAGCTCAGATTCAAATCAGCCTCATCCTGCATTGCTTTTGCAGTAAGACTTCTCATTTCTGCTCGGTGTTGACTCATTAGCACCAGAATGGACAAGCCCAATACTCAACCACTAGAAAAGTGACACCACATTGCTCAAGATGCAAAGGCGGCTCCATTGCTTCTGAAGAGTCCCAACCCCAAATCGTCTTTCACAGGAAGAGTCCGATCGCTGCTCTAATCTGTGTGCTCACATACGAGCATGATGCCATTGTGCACGTTAATGATGCAAGTTTTCTGCTCTCTAACCACAGAGCTGAGCCTGTTCGAAGCACACAGACTCTTTCAATACCACATTAACATGTGGGCCGCCAAGAGGGAAAGGAGGAGGTGGAGTAACCTGGGAACAAAGCCTCTATAGTTGTCTCAAGCCTGGCTATGAGAGTTATGTAATTTGACTGGCAAGGCTGCATTTCCCCACTGGAGTACCGCAGACTAATCTCGCAGAGGGACAGAGCTGCTCTGGAAAGAGGCGAGGACAAGAAAAACGTGCTTGTAATGAGCAGAGGGCTTCCTTGCCAAACACTGCCCCTCTTGCAGTCAGCAAATAATGGTGCAAATTTGATCAGATCTGAGGTAGGTGGTGCACAGGGTTCAAGGGGAAATGGAGGTAGAGAGGGCTAAAGCAAGGAGCGGTGGATTTAGAGTGGTTAAAAATAAAATCTGATTCTGATTTACTGCTCTGGGTGCCTGGAAACCATGTGACTGGCATCACATGAGGAGAAGTGGATGGGGTTTGGGGGGCGAGGAAAACAGGCGCACACACACACAGAGCGCACTGCCGGCATAATGAGCTTTGTGATCAGTCTCCTTGGTTTCTACTGACGGTAAGCAGATATGGTCTGATTTCAGAGGTAAACACCAGATCATCTCTGAGCTCCAGAGCTCCACAGGGACAAAGAAAATGCAGGAAATGATCAGTGTTTCAGAAGGTAAAAACAGATCTTGACTGCTGTTTATATCACTCTGCCAGCCTGTATGCCAAGCAGTAACAGCATTCACATCTGTAGCAGTATGATGCCATGTACAAAACTTCAAGGAAGAGTTCACCCAAAAACAAAAATTTGTTACAAAATCTGACTGTCTTTGGGTGGAACAAAGAGATAAGCAAAATATTTTTAAGCAATGTGAAACCATCCGACAGATACACAAGTTATTATTCACTAACGCTCTTCCCATCCACTGCAGTTTTCGTATTCAGATATGGCATTGTCAAATATACCACTGGCTGCATCAATTTTGAAAGTGAGAGCTGTGGTGGAGGTGATCATCAGTAAATAAAGCAGTGTAACGATGCATTTATCAATAACTAACAATCGATGCGATGCATCAATACAACACGTTAGGGTTGTGACAGTGAAAAATTTTCCCACCGGTTAAATAACATGTGACAACACCGGTAATACGGAATGGGGGGAGGGGGTGTTCGCCAATTCGAAAGTAAAATTAAAATGCGCAAGGCCGCATTCATAACGGTGCGGAGCAGAGCAAGCGTTTTCAATTCATTTCCTGTGGAAGTTGAGCTTAATTAGGAAATTAACTGAAAACGCTCCGTGCCAGTAGACATGCATGCGCATTTTACTTTCGCTTTCAAATAAGTACATGGGCGGCAATTGTTTGAATGGTGGGTTCATTGTTATTCTTAATTAAAAAACACAACTAATTCTTTGCAGGTTCCCTATTAGCACTGGGTTTAAATCCAAAATACAACAAAAATCCAAAATTCTTCTGCCAGCGTCTTGTCAGTCAGCTCCTCTTGCGATATATGAAATCTGACTCCTGCTGCTGATCTGTGCTGCTACTCTCGTTTGGCTTATGCTGCATTGAGCAGACGCGTTCAGGTTAATAGTGTCTTTTCTATCTGACCTAAATTATTTTTGAAAACCAGTAACACCCTCAACACCAACTATAGCAGCAAGCCTACAACATGTATTAAAAAATACATAAATAAATAAAAATAATACACCAACCTCGCAGTACTGTCAATCAAAAATAGTGGCCAAAAAACAAACACAGACAACATTTTCTCCTGACTCAAATCATTTGAAGCACAGAAGACTTTTCTTGACTGTTGTTACTGCTGACCTCATTGTGCAAGCCAATGATGATTAATTTGTTGTGCGATTATATCTAATTTACACCCATTATAGTCAATTACTAAAATATAAACAAAAAGTTATATAATACTATCAAGGCTGGAATATAGCACACAGGTCATCTGGGCAACTTTATGGTGCTTATCTGTCATACTTGGCACTTAACATTTGTCCCAATTAATTGTTCATTTACTAATTTTGTGTTCTTGGCTTGAGTGGTGAGTAAGTGAAGACCATTCATTTTTAACTCTTCTTTTAAGCATTTCCTAGAACACCACCATGTTGCCTGTGGTACAGGGGTCTTCTAGCTTTCATGGGGGAAAGACGATCTCTCTACAGATTCATAGGCTGCCACTGCTTACTGATGAAGAATCATGGTCACATGAGCTGCGTGCCAGAGAGGGAAGCAGTGCAAGCAGTGACCCATTTTCACAACAGCCTCTACACATACACAGAGGAGGCAAAATCCACACTCAAAAACAAAAACCCTTAACAAAAGCGGTGGCAGGCAGGGCCCAGGCATGCAATAAGCCCTGCTCTTAATGCACACATTCCAGAGCTGAGCCATCCACCTGCCTGTTGGTACTAGCAGGGGCGCCAACAAACTCTGCGGAATCACATTCACAAATAAAATCTGCATGTTCAAACATAGACACTGTTTAACGAAAGGGAAAACCATAAGTTCAAAGTGCCTAGTCACTATTCCCAAACTAGCTACAATATCTCAAGAACATGATTCAGAATAAACATCCCAATGCAGCCAGAGTAATTGACATTGACACAGACTTATGTTTACTCATAACCAAGTGTTGCACCAAAAACGAGGAACTAGCCAATAACAGTCAAACAGTCATTATTAGCCGCAACAGAAAGGAGGAAGGGATTTACCGATTCCATGGCCGTCTTCAGATGGGAAAGGTTAAAATCCAGCTAAAAATGCTGAAGATGTGGCTGTGAAGTCCAAGGAATCCTGCAAAAGCAAAACGAAAAACAGATTAGTCTCCTGAATACTGATGTTTCACTTTTCCAGCATAAAATAAGAGTCATTTTTTTTCTTCATTTTACTATAAACCTTTATTCCAGAATTCAGAACATGAAAAGCCAGATCATGCCAGGTACAGACCAGGAAACACCCTTGTGTTTTGGGGTCAGAGGTCCAGCAGATATTATGGGGAATTTGTTTATTATGATTTTGGGGGACATTTGGTGTGCTGGGGCATAATGGACACATTCCTACATTGCTGTCACCCAATCCCACAAGCTCTTTCTGCAACAGTTTCATGACAACAGCTGTAACAAGACTGGTATTCAAGGCTTGACAGCAATGTCTACTGTACCATTACCAGTCAGATCCTATAACTGACTGGAGAGATTAATGAGAAAAACTCTAAAGCTCAGTCTAAATAAAAGCCCATTTTTGAGAATTTAATAGTGATGCACAAACATACTTTAGTTAGTGTGTAATGTTGTTGTTAGAGTATAAATAAAATCTGTAAAATTTTAAAGCTCAAAGTTCAATGCCAAGCGAGATATTTTATTTAACAGAAGTCGCCTACATCGAACGGCCAGTTTTGACTACATCCCTCTACTTCCTTCTTTAATGACGTCACTAAAACAGTTTTTTGACTAACCTCCGCCCACAGGAATACACAAAAAAGGGGGCATGGTCTTGTTGCGCTCCCATGGAGAAGAGCAAGAGTTGCGTGTGTAGAGTGTGTTTGTCGCCATGTCGTCGAAACTGTGTTATTTTCATCCCGCAGTCCAATCACCTTTGTTTGGCCGTCCCAGGGACGCTGTACTTAGAGATCAATGGTTACAATTTATGTTTAACTCTGTTCCCGAAAATTATAATTGTGGTATCCTTACTGCAATAGTTAATGTTGGACTGCAGTGCACATAATGGCCACAAGAGGGGACTATGTTTATGTATATGGCTGTTTTCTGTATGAGGTACTCTTCTGAGTGAGTGCTAACGTTGTACATTTTCTGTCGCTGCTTGTGGAGATTAAAGAGTTCAGTCCCTCGGGAATAATTGTCTTTTGTGTTCATTCGGCACACCACCACAATAATCCACATGTAAAACTATGTGCAGCACACGTTATGGTAAGAGGCGTGACCTTTCCGGGCAAGGAGCGCTAAGCTGCTGTCGAATCACAACACAGGAACCGCTGGCACAATCAGAACTCGTTACGTATTTCTGAAGGAGGGACTTCATAGAACAAGGAAGTCATCAGCCCGTTTTTAAGACAGTGGAAACAGCGGTATACAGATAAGTAAATTATGTGAAAAATACTGTGTTTTTTTTACACGCGAAACATATAGTGTTATATTGCACACTATAAACTCAATCAAAGCTTAAAAAAAAAAACACGAAAAACAGGACCTTTAAATAACCACAGACCTTTTTTCAGACGTTTAACAAAAAACCCACTGACTTTTCATGCAAAAATACCAAGTTAGATCACTTAGAAAAACAGAACACTAGTTCTCAACAATCAACACAATTACCGGAATCAATCATCTGTGTAGCACAAACATAGAACAAGTTAGCCTATCATCTAATGCAAAAGATACAAAAATTGATCAGCTGACTATAATAGAGCCAGGACCTTAACGCTAAGGATTTTTTGGTTGAGCCAGTGATTCAAATGTTTACGTGCATTTCACTGGTCCCACAACAAAAAAAGTAATAAATAGCCTTTGTCATCGTCTTCATGGTTCTTGACCAATAACCTTAATAAATAAGGTTGTGACACCAAACACTACTAACCTAACTCATATAAATTTCAAATATTGTTAAAGACAAGTAAACTATGAAAATTATGAATATTGCAAAAATACAATAAAACAAGCATACAAATGAAAAACACTGCTTTTTACATTTTTCAGGTGAGCCTGACAGTAATTTTCAGGTAGAGAAAATGAATAATCAAATGTAAAATACCACTGTATAGTCTTCACTGTATAAAATTAAATACAGATTAATACTTAAACTTAAAAAAGTTATTCAGTCAAGGGCAGTGAGTGATCGTTTTCGTTGTGTTTTGTTGTTTAACATTAAAACAGACAGCAGCAAGTTTATTAGGCTGCTGTCACTTTTAGAGCTGCACGGATCCAATATACTGTTACACGTGCGCTGTATTTCTCAACTGTTTACACTATATTGCCAAAAGTATTGGGACACCACTCCAAATCATTGAATTAAGGTGTTCCAATCACTTTCATGGCCACAGGTGTATAAAATCAAGCACCTAGGCATGCAGACTGCATCTACAAACATTTGTGAAAGAATGGGTCACTCTCAGGAGCTCAGTGAATTCAAGTGTGGTACCGTGATAGCCACCTGTGCAATAAGTCCATTCGTGAAATTTCCTCAACACTAAATATTCCATGGTCAACTGTTAGGTGGTATCATAAAGTGGAAGCAATTGGGAACAACAGCAACTCAGCCACAAAGTGGTAGGCCATGTAAAAATCACAGAGCGGGGTCAGCGCATGCTGAGGTGCGCAGAAGTCGCCAACTTTTTGCAGAGTCAATAGCTACAGACCTCCAAACTTCGTGTGGCCTTCAGATTAGCTCAAGAACAGTGCGTAGAGAGCTTCATGGAATGGGTTTCCATGGCCGAGCAGCTGCATCCAAGCCTTACATCACCAAGTGCAATGCAAGTCGTTGGATGCAGTGGTGTAAAGCACACCGTCACTGGACTCTAGAGCAGAGATGTGTTCTCTGGAGTGACGAATCACGCTTCTCTGTCTGGAAATCCGATGGACGAGTCTGGGTTTGGCGTTTGCCAGGAGAAAGGTACTTGCCTGACTGCATTGTGCCAAGTGTAAAGTTTATGGTGTGGGGTTGTTTTTTTAGGGGTTGGGCTTGGTCCCTTAGTTTCAGTGAAAGGAACTCTTAATGCTTCAACATACCAAGACATTTCAGACAATTTCATGCTCCCAACTTTGTGGAAACAGTTCCGGGATGGCCCCTTCCTGTTCAAACATGACTGCGCACCAGTGCAAAAAGCAAGGTCCATAAAGACATGGATGAGCAAGTTTGGTGTGGAGGAACTTGACTGGTCTGCACAGAGTCCTGACCTGAACCCAATAGAACACCTTTGGGATGAATTAGAGCAGAGACTGCTCTAGCCAAGCTATCTCGCCAACATCACTGCCTGACCTCACAAATGCGCTTCTAGAAGAATGGTCAAAAATTCCCATAATCACACTCCTAAACCTTGTGGAAAGCCTTCCCAGAAGAGTTGAAGCTGTTATAACTGCAAAGGGTGGGACAACTCCATATTAAACCCTACGGATTAAGAATGGGTTGTCAATGAAGTAAAAAAATCTTTTGGCAATATAGTGTATGTTTACTTAACATAACAGTATGTTTACTAGGATACTTGCTGAGACCAACATTTTTTTTTTACTTAATTGTGTGTGAATGTGTCTGTTGGAGCACAAGACAATGTGAAAGTCTTGCTGCGCTTGAATATTTAAATGTGCTTAAAAACATGTGCAAATGGTAAACTTTCTTGATGCACTGGGCTGATCGGGAAAGTGACAATTGCATCAACTGTCTCGAGCGACTTTTACAGGGAGTCCTTGTTTTCGAGCCCTGGGGGAAGGGGAGCAAAAACCTCATCCAGTCACTTTAAGTACAGGAGAGACCACATTAAGGGCAGTCCTCACTCAGATGGGGTGTCTGGGAGGATCAGAACCCTGAGGATTCTCCCAGCAGGAATGTGCCAGATTGGATTAATCCTGAGTGGAGAGAACTCCCATTTAAATGGGGCTTCAAAACCAGACTGTAATCTTACCAAGAAAATCCTCTGAATACAGAGAACAAGAGTACCTCAGGCCACCTGCTCAAACACACATCAACTGGCCATAGTTAAGCCCACCATCAAGAACAAGTAATTTAGTAAAAACAAGAAAAATAAATGTCACTCAAGCTGAAGTGTTCATCAAAACCAGTTTGTGAACAGGTGGAACAGCAGTTCTTCATTTTAAGCTTCCCAGACCAGTTTACTGTGCTCACTAGACGGTGATGGTGTCTCTCGATCTCTCCTGTCCTGCTCAGAGTCATGCTCTGTTGACCCTAAAAGGAAACTCTAGGCCTAAAGAGAGCTTTTAAAGCCCTTTAAAATCAACAGTCAAATGGGCTGTTTATTTGTGCAAACGAAAGAGGAATGATTTCACAATTCTTTCACAAAGGAAAGAAACGTTACTGCAGAGGATGGACCTGCCAAGCTTGCCACATCCTGACCATTAGGCTATGAACACTACCAAAAAACAGGCAAAACAAGAAGTCCCTGTTAAAATCAATTGGTTTAACGCATACACAAAACAATCTAAGCTTATAAAAATGCTGAAGCCTAATCAAGCATGGTCAACATTTTATCAGGAAAAAAAAGACAAAAAAAAAAAAATCTTTTAAATCAGGGTGAATCGGAAGTTGTGGTTGGTGTTATTTCACAATCCAGTTCATTCTTGATGGGTAAAATCAAGTCCACACTAATAAGATACTGTTATTGATATTTTCTGAAAAACTAACAGCATTTTGCCTTCAGATCTTTAAGCGGCGTTTAATGAATGTTTTATTTTCATGTTCCCTGAAGTCCACTTACAAGGTTTACAAAAACTTTCATAATTTGGCTTTTTTTAAAAGGCTCAGACCCCTCAGACACTGAACACTACTTGCTATTGGGATTTTCAGACCCTCCTAACTTATGAAATGAGTAACAGCACTTTGCTCCATTTATTCACAAGCTGCTGGTTTGAAGTAGAGTCAAACATAGTTTGTGCTGCTGCCCAATCCTTCAATAACAGCTTCTTTGCAAAGGCTGAACTACTCCGTAAATACAAGTTCATAAAACACACTGAAATATGGCAGAAAAAAATGTTACCTTGGTAAAAATAAAACTCCATCCATTTGCTTGTAACAGTGGAATATGCAGAATGGCAGGTGCCACACATCCAAGAACCAACAGAAGATTGGGTGACCACCGATTTACTGCCGTTTTCGCGGCTTTATGTCAATGAATCTTTTTGGGCTGGGCCCAGTTTGGAGTTACATTAAGTTTCATATCATATTGTTGGTTTATTTCAAAATCAAGGTAAATCTGACTCAAGAAACATGGAAAGAATCTAGCACATTCATTTTAGTAATAGTAGGCTTATGCTCTAATCAGTGAGGGGAAACCTACTGCATTACAAATCAATAACAGAGAACACATCAATTCAATAAAGACGGTTTCAGATGATATTCTTAAGCATCACTTCTTAAGCCCATGCCAATTCACTTAACAGCTGCTGCAAAAAACAACCTCAATCTTGTTCGATAGGGGAAAAAAAAACCTCTTGAATCAGCTTCAGAAAACTGGAAAATGTAAAGAGGAAGACACTGTTGCATATTTTTTATATTTATTCACATCATTTAGACCTTACATAACATGTACAGTGACCAAATATCATGAAATGTATATAAAAAAAATAAAAAAAAAAAATCAAGAAAATTATACAGGGAAAATTAGTTTTTCCAGTATATTACTTCCCAACACTGTTCACTCTAGATTCATTACTGTAATATAATATTTAATGCATTACAGTAAAAGAACTAGAAGGTAAAGTTTGTAAACAAACTTTGATGTTGGCTTGAGAAAGCCTGAATGGGCAACATGAGTTGTCTGTTCAGTGTTCTGGATGGACACGCCACTAAATAAATAAATAAAAATGTATTGCATTTATGGCTGTAACAAAATTATTTTGATGATCAATTAATCTAATGTTTTTGTTTTTTTTTTCATTAATGCATTGATTATTTTCTGGCTGCACTTTATATTAGGTGTCTAAGTACTATGTGCTAACATTTAAATTAATCATTTAATTTGTTTTTTTTTTTTTTTAAATATCTGCATGAAATAATACGTTTAAGTTGTAGAACAATATGTTGGCTTTCTCAAGTCAACATAAATTACATGAGATGATGTTGTGGGGGATAATTCAATTTAATTGAAGTTTATTGCTTTTCACAATACATATTGCTTCAAAACAGCTTTAAAGATAATGCTTGTTTAAATGTTACAATTTAGGAAGTATTATGTTATCAACCAGAGATGAGTGTGCCAAAGTACATATGTCAATAATATACAGATAATAAATGTGGTTAGTTAACATCATTTATTCAGTTAAGCAGACTGAAATATGACCCAAGCACGTGACATTCACCCACATAGAGTGAAAAAATGTGATAGAAACCACTTAAATCTGAGGTGGTCTAGTCCATTGGTAGATCTGATGGAAATGGCTGCCAGAAGGCCTCAAAGCACACATCTGAACAGATAAACACATGAAAACATGCCTGCCAACATGCTCTCGACAGCAATCAAACTCAAGATCGCCAAAAACCATTCCCACATGCTATGGAGTCAGCAGCTCTACAGAGAGCACATTTCCTGCACTCAAAGCCGCAATGCATACTTGTTGTGCTCTGGAGATGAAATGTCCTCTGAGAAAAGGACGAAAATCGTCCCCACATCACGATACATTTAAAGCATGTCAACCACAAGCATCAACAACAACTAAAACTGAATTAGGTAAGAAGGGAGCGGTTTTATTTGTGCCACTGCTTGAACAGCTGCATGGGTGGATGGGAATAAAGGTTGTTTTGGTCCAGGTTGTTGTGGGTCCGTGGCTTTTGTGAGCACGTAGACCTATATGGGGCAATGGGCATTGTGGGATTAAGGAGACGACGAGTGCTTTAATGCAAGCCTGAGGGCACAGCCATCCTTTATCCCACCTCTCTTCTGTTTGCGGCCCGTTCTCTCTGTGCTGTTCCCCAGGGCATCGGATTACAGGAAGCGCCATTATTTCCACAATTCAGTCAGCTCCATTTATGTGGGAAATCAGGCCGCGGGAGCTCCCTTCCCCCGCCCTACACCACAAAGTGCCTCTCTTGTCAGATAACACTGCCTCTCTTATCTCACTACATGTCTGACTGCGGCCATGATGCCCCATCTGAATCCTGAAGACAAAGCAGAAACGCACACATAACCGCTGGGGACCCGTGGACAGTAGTGGACACAGTGAAGATATGAAAAGACACAAGCAGGCTTTGCACACCTTGCTTTTTCAGGGAAACCAGAAGATGTGCATGAGGTAGGGGTGTGACAATGCACTTAGCTCACGAAATGAGAAGATACACCATATTGGGTTCACGAGAACGAGACGAGATTAATGCTATTTTTAGGAATCTTCAATGATGAAATACTTGACTTGAAAAATAAGTCTGAAAGTCACAAAATGCAAAATGCAAAATGCAAAAAAAAAAAGGTTCATTTTGAAATATTTTAAATAATCTAGTTCTGTGACTAACAACTATTCAGCAATTGGTATGTGATTAGTCGATTATGTGATATTAATCGAGCAGATGGTTGATTATGTGATGACTAAGCGAACGGTCGATTATGTGATTAATCGAGTATTCAGTTGACTATTTGACGATTAATCGAGTGAGTGGTCGATTATTTGACTAATCGAGTAATCAGATAATTTTTTTGTGGTAATAAAACTAGACCCAAGTGAACAATAGCCTTTAAAATGCATAAATAATAACAATGAGGCAATAATAATTCGTTCAAATTAAGCATCTTCAAGTAATCATATGGTTTTGTTGAACACTTAAAATTAGGGCTGCACAACGATTAATCGTGATTCATCGTTTGCAAAATAAAAGTCTGTTACGTAAATATGTGTGTTCTGTGTATAATAAAGTATATATAAATACATGCACATACATGTAAATATTTAAGAAAAGAAATTATATTTATATATAAAATATTTATATTTATATGTAATATAAAATATATATAAATATGTATATTTATACATATATTTCTTAAATTTATACATATGCATTTTATATATATATATATATATATATATATATATATATATATATATATATATATATATATATATATATATATATATATATATATATATATATATACACACACACACACACACACACAATTATTATACACAGAACACAGACATATGACGTAACAGACTTTTATTTTGCAAACGATTAATCGCGATTAATCGTTGTGCAGCCCTACTTAAAATACATGATGTAATATACATGATTTAAACAATCAAGTTGTGTATCATCTTTTATAACAAATGCCTGCAGAGGGCACCGACGGCCTGGTGATTGTTACACATTACAGTAGATCAAATAGTCAACATTTAATTCAAATGTCCATCAATCTTTAATATTTGACCACTTCTTTACGATAGAAATGCTACAGCCGCTTGCAACAATCCGCGTATTTAGAAACATATTGATGCATTTTCCTGTGTTGCTGTAAGTTTATAAATGGTTTCCATTACAAATCTGGAGAAATGGAGCATGATGCGGTTTTGATACACTTCCCAGACAGTTATAAGCAATCCAAACTCACAGCATATGCAGAGTTTGTTAACAGAATATTTAATTATCATATGCAGTAAAAGACAGATCAACAATGCAAGCACTTTAAAGGTTTTCCCACAAACTCAACTCCGTCATGCTGATATCACGATACAGCTTTTCACCTCGACGAGAAATCGTCACGTTTTAATATCGCGAGATCTCATCACACCCCTAGAATGAGGCTTCTCTGGTGTCTCTCATCTGTGTTTGAAAGCCGACATGGTTCACAACGACGAAAGCAAAGTCTGGCATCAAGTATCAGTGACAGCAGTTTATTGTAATACCTTAAGCAAGGCAAATTAAATTCAGCCATCCTATCTGTCCCATGCACCGTAGAGGAACCTGACACTATCTCCTCAGCAGCAAGGGGAAAAGCCAGAGACTGTGAAAAGCCATGTAATAAAGTTGCAAAAGCTGATCTCTGCTCCTCCTCAATGACATCTACATTATTGATCAGGTTGGCTTCTGTAGGAACCACTCCATCTCCCATCCATGGGCACAGAACCATTAGGTATACCACTATAGACACCGTCCCACCACAATATTTGCTCCACTTCTATTGAGTTGTTGTGACTCGGCTTGAGGCAGCAGCTTGTGAATACTCATGCGACTGTATGCACAGAGAATCTAATTAGATTTTTGGTCAAAATGACCACCTTGGAAAGATATTAATTTTATTAAACAGTCAGATTGCCTGAAGTGAATGCAGGGCGTGAAAGACATTCGGGACAGTTGACAGAATTGTTACTGTTCTCAACTGAATAATGAATAATAATAATAATAGTAATAATTATATCATCACAAAATATCATGTGTCATGTGAGATTTGGACCATATCTCTGGGTTGCATGTGTTTAGATTACTGTTACCTTACTGGTTGTTGCGGGAATGAAACTGGAATGAAAGTGAGGCTGTGAGGGATAGACACGCACGTCTTCAGTGGGTTGTACGGTTGTGTTTATGGATTGTTCTGCTGGCAAAACACTGCAAAATATCTTTCCAAGAAATTTCAGTAGACAAAAAAAAAAAAAAAAAAAACTCTACATCTGCCATGTTGTTTCTGTCACGTGACCTACCAAAGTCGTTGCGTCACTTCCATTCATAAATCCTTTACCATGGCCTCATGGGATAGTGAAGTGTACATCGAGTGCACACTTCAGAAAGTTGCCGGTGTCATGGAAAATCTAGCCAGCCCACCCCCTCCTCCATTACGACCCAGGGGTAATGCCTGGTAAAAGTTATGATGTCTTGACTAATTATAACCTATTTCACTACTGTATGATGTTTATTACATTAAGTGCACAAACAACATGCTTGACATTTAAAATGAATGCCTATTAATAAAACTGGAAACACAACCACACCTAAAAATGTATTAAGGATTGTTGCAACAGACTATGCCCCGTAAAAGTAATTTCAAATTAATTTTACACAATAAGAAACCACCCATCAGAAACCACTTGCTCAATCAGGTCACTAGAAAATCCTTAATATTGAGCCCAGGAAAACAATGTAAATATACTGAACCAATGAATTTGACCCTGCAGTGTAAATGTATTAAAGGTGCCCTAGAATTGAAAAATGAATGGCATAGTTGAATAACAAGAGTTCAGTACATGGAAATGACATGCAGTGAGTCTCAAACGCCACTTCTTATATAAATCTCATTTGTTTAAAAGACCTCTGAAGAACAGGCGAATCTCAACATAACAGACTGTTACTTAACAGTCGGGATCATTAATATGTACGCCCCCAATATTTGCATATACCAGCCCATGTTCAAGGCATTACACAAGGGCAGCCAGTATTAACGTCTGGATCTGTGCACAGCTGAATCAAACTAGGTAAGCAAGCAAGAATAGCAAAAATTAGCAGATGGAGCGATAACTGACATGATCCATGACATCATGATATTTTTAGTGATATTTGTAAATTGTCTTTCTAAATGTTTCGTTAGCATGTTGCTAATGTACTGTTAAATGTGGTTAAAGTTACCATCGTTTCTTACTGTATTCACGGAGACAAGAGCCGTCGCTATTTTCATTTTTAAACACTTGCAGTCTGTATAATGCATAAATACAACTTCATTCTTTATAAATCTCTCCAACAGTGTGTAATGTTAGTTTTAGCCATGAAGCACTATCAAACTCATTCAGAATCACATGCAAACATCCAAATAAATACTATACTTACACGATTATACATGCTGCATGACGAACACTTTGTAAAGATCCATTTTAGGCTTATATTAGCTGTGTGAACTTTGTTTATGCTGTTTAAGGCAGTCGCAAGCTCAGGGGCGGGGAGCGCGAGGATTTAAAGGGGCCGCAGCCTGAATCGGCGCATATTTAATGATGTCCCAAAATAGGCAGTTAAAGGGATAGTTCACCCAAAAATGAAAATTTGATGTTTATCTGCTTACCCCCAGCGCATCCAAGATGTAGGTGTCTTTGTTTCTTCAGTAGAACACAAATGATGATTTTTAACTGCAACCATTTTGGGTGAACTATACCTTTAAAAAAATGAATAAAAAAAAAAATCTATGGGGTATTTTGAGCTGAAACTTCAGACACATTCAGGGTACACTTTAGATTTTTATTACATCTTTTGTAATTCTATAGCACCTTTAAAAAAAAAAAAAAAAAAAAAAAAAATATTGAAATTAGTAGGATTTCACTGGTATCTAGTCTACTACAGAAATGTATCATTCAACTCTAACCCGCCAGCCAAAAAAACATGAATAGCTGCACACAAACACAGGTGATTTAGTGGGGAGTAAGACAGATATGGTTTTTGATATGGTCAAGCTCAGGAAGAGGGGGATGGGGACGGCCCAACATGAGCAAATTAGTCCATCTGGCATAAACATACAGCTCAGCTCTGCTACAGCCTACACTGCTGCAAACGTGCCAATCTATGAGAAGAGAAATCACAAAACTGAAGAGGCAAAGAATCAGCGATAATGATCCATGAAGAGTGTATGGATAAAACATGAAATGCGTGATATGACAAAACTGCAGAAGAGGCGGCTCAGTGAATTGAGAATCTGCACCATTCCTGACACAGTTTCCAGCGTTTCTACAGCACAGGCATGCTCGGCTCAAACACTCTCCTGTTGTCAAGGCAACCGTTTCTCTGGACAAGAGGAAAAAACTCCCACATTCCTAGAAATTTAAACCTAAACAAGTATAATCTTGTGATTTATCTTCAATGCTTTTCTTTAGAATAAAAACTGCATTCTTTAACTGCCGACTTATGTAACATTGATTTAATAGTCAAGCATTTATGAAAAGCAACCTCATAGAGCCAACAATGAACCTTAGTTCCGGCTCTGACTGTCACCATGGCAATTGTACACAAAGACTGTACATTCTTCCAGTGCAGAGGAAATTCAAGGTCTGAACGCTAGATTGTCATAATGTGTCCGCAGGTTTATTACTCTATTCATTCTACTGCAGTAGTCTAGAAAGAAGTGGTACAAAGTAATGAACCAAGCAGAGATCATCTCGTCAAGAAATGCATCTAATAACACAGCTGTGTCACAATTAAGCAAGGCAATGTCATAAAAGATACATTTTATGTATACAAAACATTGTGGTCATGTAAGGCAACCACCAGCTACTTTCCAGAATCAAGTTCAGAAATTCTAATTTTTATAAAGGCACAAAAATATTGAAATATGACATCACAAATATTGTAATTATAATGTTTTAAAACTTAAGCCACTCAAGGCTCATTTAAATATTAATGCACTTAATATCTAGAACTGTGGAGCAGGATTTCGGAAAAATAAAATTCAAAGATGTTAAAAATGTACATATTTAAGACATTTCATCAAATGACTGGATACTAGTGTTACGATACTGTAATTTCTATCTTTCGATAAGATACTTTGAAAAATATCGATATTCAATACCATGGGGAAAACTGCCATATATTCTGCCATTTTTATCATCTAAATTTTTTTGATAATTTGGTATTTTGTTGCAATAGCTTACACACAGCACAGGGAGGCTTTATTTGAAACACTGAACTAAATTTACAAAAAAGAAAAGTAAAAAGTCAGTGATAAAATAAGAACAAATAAACTGCAAACAACAGCACAAATAAATACAATAGAATAAAGAGACAAATTAAACCGCTTAAACAGTTTCAGGTGGGTTTGAAAAACACTGGACAGTCTTCAAAAATGACAGATTAATGCTTACGATTAAAGTTAGAAAAGTTATTCAGTCAAGAGCAGCAAGTGATTTTCTTTGTCTTTTGCAGCAAGTCTATTAGGCTGCTGTCACTTTAAGAGCAGCACGGATCCAATATACTGTTACTCAACATGCACTTCTTTCTCCAAAATTGACTGCGTTTACCTGAATACTTGCCAAGATGGGCATTTTGACATAATTGTGAGTATGAGACCGTGTAAGGGCAATAAGACATGAAAAACAACTCAATTTGGTACTCGTGAGCTGTTTGAGAGACGCAAGTCCCCACTTACATAGATCAGTGTTGCACGTGCTTTTGGGGTGAACGTGAAACCTGCAGGAATGGGTAAAATAATTAGCAATACAAGAACTATTCAACCGCAGCTAATGAGACGAACGAGTGAAAGGATTCGAGAACGAGCAGCTGGTATCGGTGTATCTATACTGCATTGGAACCGTTTCAGATATTTCAGTATCGATACACATCTTTGACTGGATCTTACTGGATCCTATAACTTGCTGGGCATTTTAGCCTTCATGATACACAATACGATCACAACATACTTTAGCCATGACAAAATTCCCAAGATCACAGCCTCTCATATCGCTCTGCCTTAACCAAACACTGTAAAGCACATATCTGCCATTACAGGTCATCATATGTTAGAATTTCTCAACTCGTAACAGGAAGAAGATTTTAAAATACTGGCCAAAGTGCTCACTAGGAGTTGACTCTTCAACAACACTGCCTCTGCAAAGCACTCGACTCAATTCATGCATGTTACATAAGCAACAGATGCAAGGATGCTCGTTCGGAACAACAACTGGAACAGCTAAAGAAATCCCTGAAACCTTTCTGCTTCCAAAAAATGCAAAGAGACGAAGGAGATCTGAAGGCATGTGCACACACATTATGTTAAATAGCAGAGAGTGGGCTGGGGTTTGTGAAATTCCCCCAGACTCTGAAGCTCCTGTCTAATACACTTAAGATTCAGGGACGAATGGAACTGCAGAGGCATCGAGTGGTGCAACAACACGGGCATAGCATGCAGACCAGCCAACCGGTGACAAAAAAAAGATAGTAACAGTGTCAGCACAGCCAGAGAGTAATGCTCGACAGACATTAGGTCAAAAGTAAACGCACTCAAAGCAGAAGAGCAGGGAACTATTCCACATTTAACCTTGCTCACATTCACTTGTAAATAACAGGAGAGAGGTAAAGCAGCTTCTTCAGACGTAATCTTCTCACGTCAGCTCTCCTCTATCAACTGGGCCGAGTGAAGGCTCACAGTAATTGGGTCAGAAAGGGGTTTCTGGTCCTATTGCAGATAGTGACGCAGAACTCGGGTCAGGGCCTCAAGGTAATGGAAGTTGATGAGCGGGGCAAACGAAAGGTGTCAGGAGCGTGTGGGCCCCGTCTTCTGCATGGCCCTTATGTCACATCCAATCCCCTCCCATCAGGCATGCACCACACCACCCACCACCAAACTCCACTTTTCCCCCCGTTTCTCATTTTCTCTTCATCGGAAAACTGTCTCCTCTGGAGAGGTGGATATGCATGAATTAAGGCTGGGCAGAATTACGCTCGAGTTAACGCAGGGGAAAATGAGTCTGGAAGTGGAAAGGAGGTTGTGAGTGTGTGTATGTGCTGCGAACCAAAGTCTACCTGATAGGAGTGACTACTTCTCTCTACCACAGTGTAGACAGCTCAACAGGGACAAACGGTGATGTTGGTTCTGGCCTAACTGAATCTGTCATTTCAAAGACTTGCATCAACACTAAGGTTTGACCTTTAGCAAAACAAAAAGGCATGTTAGGTAGGGGAGTGACGAGATTTCGCGAGATAAAAATGTGATGAGATTTCTAGTCGAAGTGAAAAGCTGTCTCGCGATATTGACATGACGGAGTGTGAGGGTGAAATTAGGATAGATTATGCCACTGTTACGTTTACATTACGCCTCCATTGTCGTTTTGCTTTTCATAGAAATAAAAACCATTTAATTCGGTTTGATAACAGACGTTTAAATTCAGTCTAGCTCATCCAACACAAGCTACAGAGTCGTACGTAGTGCAGCAGGAATCACAGTTCATTGATCACGTGATGAGATGACTGACGAGACCATGGCTGAGGATTTATTGTGCAACAGAGCCTAAAAGCGCTCGGACAAATGTTAGAGAATGCACACTCAGCACTGGCGCTCCCTATTCAGAGTACGTGCAATTGCGAAATTGAAAGAGAAAGTAAAACGCGAGCGTGATTTCAATGCCCCAGATTTTGAAAGCGGCTCCCTGATGCATGCAAATATCTCCCTATGTGAAAGCCATCTTAGGCTGGGTTGTGTAGTTTGGTCTCTATTTGCACTTTGAATATCGAGAGTACTCTGATTATGGTTGCACTTACAATATTGTTTGCACTTAATGAAACTAAGAGAAAACTGTTATTAATTTTTATTTATACGGTTCTTATTTCTATGATCAATTTGTGGAAAGGAGTTCAGTTAGGAGGTCAAAAGATGTAGAAGCTCAAATCATTACAGTTCTAAGGTCTGAAGAGACTGATATGAAATTATATATGAGAGAAGTCAGTCAGTTCAGTTTGTGGCAAAACCTTTTACAGTGCTTGAGTATTGTTGTCTTTTACTGCATATGATAATTCATTCTCAGAAAGTAGAACTGAAATGACATTCATTACAAGTTGATTAGTTAAAGATCTGCCTGCATTGACACTATTCTTTAAGAGCTGCTACGCAGCCAAAATTATGTACCAGTTATCAATGTAAAGCTGCTTTGACACAATCTACATTGTAAAAAGCGCTATATAAATAAAGGTGACTTGACTAGAAAAAACTGTCTGGAGGTGCATTTGAAATGTAGCCATGTATTCAGTTATTGAGGACTCTCTTCACACCCCTAAAGTTAGGTCTAGATTGCACATTACTAAAGCAATGGAGATCAATCATGGTAAAAATACTAAGATCAAATTTTTTACTTTTGCTCATTTTCATTACTTAACAGTTAACACACATGCTGAGCAATAGGCTCACTTGAGCAACAAGTTCAATTCCCGTTTAAGAGATTTACCACTTTTTTTTTTACTTAAAAATAAAAAACACTAGTTTTAAAAATTTTCTGAAAAAACTTGAGTTTTGCTTGCCCACAATTGTAGGGTGTTACAGATGTTTGTTATGCATTTGCTAAAGTGAGCTGAATGGTTTTTGGGTTGTTGCCATGTGGTTCCTTACTGCCCAAAGTTAAAAGAGCAAGATCCAAGATACTCTGGTTCCAAGATAATGTTTAGGTCCCTCTTTCAATTTAAGTACCAATTGTGTGGGTGTTATGGTCTGAAATTATGGTCTAAAATACTTAGGGTTAAGGGTTGCTTACTAATAAATATGACTGAAATATGACTAAATTATTTGTTATGCTTGTTTCTCAGAAGCTGTGTTTACACGCACCCAAACAATCCTGGATTGATGGTTCAATGGTTCAACCTAGAACCAAAAAAAAAATTGGTGTAGACTGAGTGGGGATAAACAGGCATCATAGGCAAGGATCCCTGTTCTACACAGTCCGATCCAAAGCAGTCCTCGTGGACATATTAAGCCATGTTTGAGTGGGCTTTTAACACATACAGACTCTTTATAATAATTTTCACCAAACCTTCTAGACAAAAACAGCATTGAGATAGCATTCATCCTTTTGTATTGGCAAGGGACCAAAGACAAAAACGGAGGTCAAAAGGACATGCCATCATGAAATGTAAATGAACATTACGCAGGTCCAAATCATTACGGCAAGTTCCATTATTCACACTCCATTATTGTCTCAGACAAACAAACAGAATCAGCAAGGCTATAGTGGCAGTATGCTAGAAAGCATTCTGAAAGACTAAAAATGTCCTCGACAGAAAAATCCAAATTAAATATAAAGTAGTACACTTCTCAGAGCAGCCGTCGCACTGGCTGACAATTCCACCCTGCAGAGGAAAGGGTAATTTCTCCTGAATTCATGCATATGTAATCATCAATATGACCCTGGGGCACGTCAACTCACACAGCCACTAAAATTCAAATGAGAACAGGCTCAACTCTACAGAGAGCTTTACAGAAAGAACATGGTGGCATGAGAGAATGTTGTTGGCATTTTCTTCTCCATACATCAGATTAAACTGGACATGTCTCCTGAAATAAAGTTGGCTAAGACCAGTTTTACAGTCACATGAGCTGAAAAACAGACTATGTAGGATCGATAAAAAGAAAAACTAAAATTGACAGCTTTCACGGTGCATGAGAAGATAGAGAAATTCAAAACCAACTTCCTCACTAAATTCTAAGAGACAAAAACATGTTGTAAATAGACAATGACGTTCTTTACAGAGCGCTTGCACATATACAAAAAAAAGCTTTCAAACGTTCCTCTGCGTTGATCATTGTAGCCAATCACAGACATCTCTGTTGAGCGCGTGAACAACAGCCAATCAGGTGTTTACAAATCCGCTCAACTAGACTTGTGCCGATATTCGGTAATGCGATAAATCACGATAATGAATATGCACAATATTGTAATCGTCGGCACATCAGAATACCGTAAATAATAATTTATTACCAATTATTTTTTTTTTATAAGGCAATTAAGAATACTTTACCCATCAATCGTATAAAATGCACAACACCGCTGTATTCTGCGTCAAAAGGACACGCGCTCAGATGTAAACAATCCCAACGTGCACGAGAAGGACATGGCAGAACGAGTGAAGGAGACGAGCTGAATGAAAGTGCGCGTTCACTCTGACAGCAGAGGGCGCTGATGGAACAGCAGCGTGCAGCGGTTACCACGGAAACCGTGCAAACAAAGTAACTGTGCTAGTGAAGTTTTTAAAATGCTTCAAACAGCCATTCAATCTCAGTGTTGTTCATCACAGCACCAAATACTGAATACTTAAAAAAGACTTAAAGTGATATTTATTTTCAAACCTAATCATTTTTATATTTTAATCTGGAATACAACATGCCCTAATGATTAGAAATGTTCTGATTATTTGTTATTGTTCAGTAAAACTTTGAAAACATACAGCTTCATTAGTTGACATGTTAATTCATTATCACTTAATTAATACTTTATAAGTATTTTTATTGTCAGTTATTATTAATTAATGTTAATTTCTTAGTTACTATTTAATAACATTACTAAAGTCAAAATAACTTATTCAATGGACCTGAGATAAAATTAACAATGATCAGTTGTGTTTCTAAACTAACATTAACAAAAAAATAATACTTTCTGTAACAAATGTAGCGATTGCTCAATCTTAGTTAATGCATTTAAATAGAGTAAAGTGTTATCTGTTGTTCTTTATAGCCTAATTCTTTTGCATTTTAATCTGTTTGAAAATTTCAGTCAGAGTTGTTTTTGTTTTATTACAAAAAGAGTTCTTAACACTCTGAGGTCTGACGGTATCGCCGGCGATACCACCGTGGTTTTTTTCTTATCAGTGTGAAAGAGACTCAAAATACTCCGTCAATGTTGCACATACAATTAAGAGTTATACACCATTTTAATCTGTGGAATATCTTCTTTCATTTGTGTACACTCAGAGTAAAAACAGAATTTTGTGCTTTTTGTAAAATAAAGAAAACTAACATGATGCGTGATTTCTCCTCTCCCTCTGAACGAACTCCAATCTGATAGTTCTCAGAAAATGAACTGTAACTTAGTGAATACTAATGACAAAAAATTACACTTATGTCTAAAAAAACGTTAAGATGTCAGGTTTTAAATCATGTAAGTCAAATCGAAAACAAACCTTCTTTGTTTATGTAATCTGTATGAAAAGAGAGCCATGTCAGAAATCCGTGATTCAGCTCATTATCTGCTAATGCGGCCACGCCCACGGAGCCAGCGCTATTCAGACGCTAATTCAGTCAATACATGCATTTATTATCTCAATCGTGTATTTATTGTCTTGAAAAGTGTTTATCTGGATGTAAAAGTCATGGTTAGCGATCTCTAGAAGACATGCAGTTACTTCCTGTTTACTTGTCTTCTACAGATGAAGTTTAGATGAGTTTTTGTTTCTTTAGCGCCCTCCTGCTGCTGTATGTATTGGAAACTCCATTCATGGAATAGCCTCTTCTTCTTTTAGATGAATTTGTGGACTAAAATGCACAGAGCGCCCTCCGACTTCAAGGATGAATTGAAAACACCAGCGCTCATAGTAATGACAGTGAATATTAAATAAAAATAACTCCTCTGTATAGAAAATTGACATAAGCATATGAGAATCCAATATTTCTCCAAATGTGCATGCTTTTAAACTAAAAGCCTATATTCAGACTCTTTGCATCACAGAAATACATTATATTTTAAAGTATAATATAAAACCATTACTTTATATTGTAATAATATTTTTCTGTATGTTTCATATATCATAATGAGCTTGAGACATCACAGAAGGTTTTTTTTCACAGCCTACCTGACTGAAATGCCTCATTAATATGCAAGTCATTTCAGCTCATTACTATCCAATTCTTTTGTCTTCTCAGGTGAGAATGGCCCATTTTCAGTGGTGATTCACGCCTCCTTGCATACTGTGTTTCTTGGCAAAAAGTGTCTTACAAAAACTAAATCAATATATTGTTAAATATGAAGGAGTAGGCAGCATAATTTTTACATAATTTTGAAGCAAAAACTCTAGTCTACAACCTCCAATACCCTAAAGTCTTATGAACACAGATTTATTATACTTTTTTTGGCCTTATTTCAGTGACTTAAGTTTTTTGTTTTTTCAACAACCACGCATAAATGTTATTCCTTCAAAAACACAAACATGTACATACATGTTCCTCACATATTATTGTAGCCTAGTTTGTGCTGAATACAGTGTAATGACACTTTTTCCATTAATATGTTTATGAACAACTGAAAAAAGCACAAATGTCAGGGCATGTCAAAAGTTCTCCAGGCCCCAAATCAGCCTCAGACTCCAGAGGGTTAAACCTGTTAAACTATGACAAAAATGGTTTTGCAACTTATTTTAATATTGTGATAATACCATATACCGTGATAAAAGCATCAATTAATCGCAACATGAAAATTTGATACCGTCACATGCCTACACTCAACGCATCATTTTTAAATTTCTTTACCAACTTTGTACCGAAGTCTGTACTTTTGACAACACCAGTTCCTAATAGTAAGCAAAACAAATGACAGGAAAAGAGAAAAGCAGTCAATTTTGTACTTTTTGCTGACTGTTGAATAATTACTAGCAAAATACATTGTAAATGTTTATGTTATATTATCAGTATGTTTATCAGCATGTTAGGTAGTAAAATTGGCATTGGTAATATTTATATTCAATGGTGCTGATATTAACTACTGAAATTTTGGTAAAATGACAACACTTGTGACTTCTGTGAAGATTATATTAATGTGCAACTGCTGGAAGACTTCATGACCGAGCTAACCCTGCTGTGCTGGGCCAGAGAAAGCGCACAAACATGAGGCATTCTGGGCTGCCCCTGTAGAGAAACCACTCTACCCAACAAAAATATTCCCCTACGCACAACTGAATTATTCATTACCTAAAATATTCATCATGAAACAGTTGTTGCTTTAAATAGCTTTCGATTTTAGTCAAGCAACTCAAACTGTCAGGTAAAAGTGAAAGAAATTAAAGCCATACAAGACACATGGGCAGAAAGTACTGGGGAAGCTCCCAAATCATAATTATTCTGTCCTTATCAGTGAACCGTGCAAACTGGGTTAAGTCCTATGGTGCACTATACAAATTGCAATTTAGTAAATGTTGGTACATAAATAACTGATTTTTACATTAAAGGATCTTTTGCAACTTAGTACGTGCCATTGAAAACCACAAAAGCAGTTGGTGAACTAAAATGAAAGCCTATGCACGATGAAAACAATCTCTGCTTCTCACACAGAAGACAAGTGTGCTTCTATTAAAAGCTACAGAGCGATGTGGGAGTTTGGCACTGGAAGAACACGTGGATTCTATTATGGGCAGTGTATTCGACAGTGGTAGCAGTACACAAACACACTATAGGGCTTGCTGACAAAAAACTGCCTCTCCTAGCAGCTACAGCACTTCAAAAGCTTCTGTAATTAGCCCGTAGTACATGAACGGAGAGAATTAGAATTCGCTTTCAAAAACTCATTCAATCCCCTTTCTGTAAAATGACCAGTGATCACTACAAAATGCAAATAACACTACTAAAACAAAGAGCAACGTTCCCCATACATTGCATAATCGGTCACGCCAAAGTTTCATAATGAATTGAAAATATAATTAACCTTCTGGTTCTCTTCACGTGTCGGTCAAAAAAAAAAAAAAAAAAAAAAAAAGTATTTCAATGAAATGTACTGTATTTTAGTTTGATAATATTTTGTATTTTTAGGGGATTTTACGGTACTAAATGATATTTACGCTGTAGTTATAATCCATTTATTCATTCTTTTGAGCATAGACCTGAAAATGAAATTTCCAACTTAAACAGGCAAATTAGAATTAGGTGATACGTTTTAAAAAGTTAACTCAGAATTTACGTCTATCATTATGAAAAATGCACAAAAATACTATTTTCAATTTTTATACTAAATATTAATTTTCAAAAACTTTAGTTTACTCTAAAACTGTAAGAAAAATCAAGCCTAAATCTAAAGTTGTTTTCCAAATTTGAGCTTGACATCTCAAAAAAATGAGCTTTCAGTAAGATTTTGTTTGGCTGAAGTACCAAATGTTTCCACTAGATGAAATTAGTCTTCCATTAATCTACAATTTTAGCCACGAGGAACACAAGTGTGACTTTTTTTCAGAACCATTTAACCTTTTTGAATCATGTCAAGCTTGTGTGTTCACATAGCAAGAGCCAAAACCTTCACCAAGTTTCGTACCATTCTGATGAAGTAAAATAATTCAAAAAAAAAAAGTGAAGTGCGCACTTCACTCGCACGATCAGATCATGATCTGGTGTTTTCCACGGCTCAGTTCACAGTGAACTCAATCTCTGCATGTGCTGCATATTTACATTGTTACGCATTATTTTCCACTTGCATTATTTCCCACACTCAAAAAAAAAAAAAAGAGCTTTTACTGTTGTTAATTTTACTCAAACCATCATTGTTCACATTACTTAAACTCATGTGAACTTTGTGAACTTAATTTAACCAAGTTGTTTTTTGTTCATACAACTAAATTGGTATTTGTACAAATTACTCAATATAGTTGTGTGGAAAAACTTGACGCTTCTTTAAGTAAATCCAACAATTTATTTTTTTTGAGTGTACATTATTGTGGGAAGATGATTACAGCATTACTGAAAACAAACCTGGTGTGATGTGTCGAAGTGTTTTTATGCCACTTTTTGGAGCTTTTTACAATGTGAAAAGAGCAGCCTTGACATTATATTAGATAGCTGCTTTTGCATTCCACAGAAAAAGCATCAAGCATCACAAGGGTGAGAAGACGGTTAATTTTTGGGTGAACTATTCCTTGAAATGTAAAATGCAGCGTAAACAGCAGCATCAGGCTGAAACGGAGCGTTCAAATCTGAAGCTCACCCAAAGGCTGTTAAGACAGCAGATGGGCACAGCAGCATGTTGCCATTGAAAAACACTCCCATGCAACCACAAACTGGTTTTGTGTGCTGTTGCACCAGGAAGACAAGTATTTGAGTTCAAAACAATCTGCAATTCACTTCAGCAACCCAACAGCAAAGGGGAATGAGAAAAGCCCTCAGGGTTTAGGATGACAACCTTACCAAACCTGTCCCATCACACGGAGAGCAGTGGAAAATCACTCACCCCCTTCAGAACAGACCTTGCACAACAAAAACTGGTGGCAATATTTTTTTATGAAGGCTTCGTACACATGCTACAAATCAAAAAATGACCTCATTCGGGTTTGATTAATACAGATAATTAAATATAACTTCCCAAATAAGAAGTACTGTATATTTACCATTGTTTAAATATTTGGATTTCATTATGGAATAAATGTGATTTTTTTTTTTTTTTAAATGAGAATTCAAAGAGCTTCATGCAGTTTATAGTGACCATGGTTGCAAAGATCTAAAAAGGACTGAAAAATATCACTAAGGAAACATAAATAGACCTCGGCTACATCTGAAAGCTTAAAAATGTTGCCATTCCAAGGTAGGAAGGCATCAAGGCACATCCGATTCCAATGTTAGCTTCACTTCCTGTCTCCTGAGATACCTTCATCTGATCGATTTTTAAAGGCAGCACAGATGTATCTTTCGCTGCCTTTATCCCAAAATCCTATGCATTCCATTCGGTGATAGCTGAGCTAGAATAAGCAAGATGCCGTCTGAAAGTTGCAGTTTCTGCTTAGTTTGTGTTAATTAATGTTTTTGGCCTAGTGAGAAGTTACTACTATAGTAATTAAATATTTGTTTATTTCTCACCAAAGCTAGCACTCTATTTAGCTTTAGTTCATTAAAGGATTAGTTCACTTCAGAATTAAAATTCACCCTCCCTCATGTCATCCAAGATGTTTATGTCTTTCTTTCTTCAGTAAAAAAGAAATTAAGGTTTAGAAAAACATTCCAGGATCTCCATATAGTAGACTTAACTGTGGTTGAAGGTCCAAATGTCAGTTTCAGTGCAGCTTCAAAGAGCTCTACATGATCCCAGACGAGGAATAAGAGCCTTATCTAAAAAAAAAATAATAATAAAAATTTAATAAAATTATATACTTTTTAACCACAAATGCTCATCTTGCACTCCTTTGCGATGAGCCACGTATTTCGTAATCATGTTGGAAAGGTCACGCGAGACGCAGGCGAAAGTACCACGCTAGGGCGAAAACATCTAATTTTCTCCATCGTCAAAATCCATCCGACATCATTGTTTTACCTTTTTTTGTAAAGGGCGTTTAACTTAGTCTTTGCACGTTCCCTTTGTAGACAGTGGATCGGTACTCCTGCCTACATCACGCGTGACCTTTCCAAAGGGATTATGTAATGTACATCACAGAGCAGTGCAAGACCAGCATTTGTGGTTAAAAAGTATATATAATTTTTATTTTTTTTAGAAAATGAGCAATGGTTTCTCTAGATAAGACTCTTATTCCTCATCTGGGATCATGTAGAGCTCTTTGAAGCTGCACTGAAACTGACATTTGGACCTTTAACCACAGTTAAGTCCACTATATGGAGAAATCCTGGAATGTTTTCCTCAAAAACTGAAGGAAGAAAGACATAAGCATCTTGGATGACATGGGGGTGAGTAAATTCAGGAAATTTTACTCTTTTACTGACTCAGAAGTCTGTCTGAAATCAGTTTCGTGAGGTACCTTTCTGCACAAACTCTGCCTGCAGAGTCATTGCCTATAAGGCAGTGAGACAACAAGCCCTAAGTCTTCAGATGCAGCCCTTATTACACATGCACTATATTCCATGTCTCATGAAGCCATATGATGACATTCTGCGAGGAACAGACTAAAATTTAAATCGATATAGACTGATAATCACGCCTTCTGCTGCAACACTCAAATCTCATTCTCCTTCCCACATTCATCACATTGCGACACAAAAGCAGTAATTGAGCTTTGCCATCAATGGTGTTAAACCTGGTAGGTGCATCACTTAATTTTCAGTTTCATAGCTTTGTCAGAGGGAAAGATTTTTAGTGAAAAATGTCCTCACACATCATCATATAGCTTCAAAGGACATGGAATATAGCATTGTTTAGACTATTCGTGCCATTTGACATTCATAGATGCATAAATATTCTTCAAAATCTTGAGTTGTACTAAAAAAGGGCATACAAGTTTGGATGGACATGCAGGTGTGTAAATAATGTTCATTTTAAGGTAAACAGCTACTTTAATAGACATTTGTACTTTCAATGTCTCTTTCAAAGACCATTTCAAAGGTGCCGACAGACACTCTGTGTGAAAGAAATGTAAAAAGCTGAGTAGTGGAAATGAGCGCAGTGGTCAAAGTAGGGTGCTTAAAGCCTTTGTGCGATGCACTAGGCACCAGGGCTGCTGAAAACAAAGAGGTGTCAGAGCCCCGCAGTGGACCTCCTCTCTTTGGTCTTTGGTTAGGTATGCTTTTCAGTCACGCACAGGCCTCAGCCCTCCCCCCTTCCTGTCCCCGCATTTCAATGTAAATGGGCCGATTGAATGGCCGCAGCTGCCCCATCAAAAGGACAGTGCTGCTAAAGGGCCCAGTCATTGAGATTCAGCCGAGCCACGCTTCCCCACCCCCACACATCACAAGAAGAGCCGAGCGGCAGCCAGCAGCCCGCAGGAAGTGCTCTTCAATTTAGAGAATGGCCCCATGTAAACCTGAGCAAATGTGATCCTGAAAGCAGCGCTCATGAATGAAATTCGTGTTCCTATGATATGTTTGAGAGGTGGTGCGGCAGGACACAAAAGTGGTGGCCGATTCTGGAGGACACGAAATGCAATTGAGGTAAGATTTTTTTTTCAATGGCTAAAATTATTTTGATGTCAAAAAAATACCACACAGATCTGATATAACATCTCTGATGTAACTGAACATTAAGCTAACAACGGCCTGTGCTGCTCGTACAGATGATGTATTACTCCGTCTTCAACACATCCAATCAAAACTGCCGTCTCCTGCTGCCCAATCCCGCCCCCTTCCCTTGTTCCAGACGCTACTCACATCTGCCCACAGCAGTGAATCTTCTGCATCCATACACAGCTCATTTACAGCTGAATTTCATTTGATCAACAGGGTATAAACTGAAATTCTTAAATACAATAATGGTGACCAAAATGCTCACGGTTATCAGTATTATCACGGTATTGTTAAAATGCCTGGGAATGTTTGAAAAGTACTGATACACACTGTATTCATTTGAGTTTTATATTTAAAACAAACAAACAACAAATTAAATTAACACCATGCACTTTTTGTTTGCATAAACATTAAAGGGCAATTCCACGCAAAGGTCATCTTTACTATGAAAAAAAAAAGTTTTAACCAAAAGAACAAAACCCTTTTTAAATTGTCCATTTAGGTCTGTAATATACTGTATTAATGTGCTCTAACAGAAATTTTAAGAAAATTGCCTTGTTTATCCACAATATATGTGGTAAGTAACAATGCTTAAATTAAATTTTCAACCAACCATATTTCATGCTTTCAAAAAAGGGATCAAAGACCCCATTTTTTAAACTTTAATTTTAGCAGTAAGCATTGTGTAGAAAGATGGATACATGCCTGAGAAATAAATACACTCATTTAGTCATAACAGCACTGCCTGATGAATTTATAAGGGCTAGAATAAAGAGGTCAGGACGCTTCAGTGCTCTGTCACGTCCGTAACGTTTTAATGATTAAGTTTATGTCATATAACAATTATAAATGCAAATAACTTGAAACTTTATATGCAAAGCTAAATTATGTTTATGCTTATTAGGATCAACAATTCATTTCACTACGTTGCTGTGAACAACCATAATAAGCGTTACGGACGTGACCGTTACGGACGCTTCATATTAAATCCTATGAGTTTGCTTCTTTATATTGCTATCATCTGTTTCAGGCTTACCATATCAGAACATACCCAATAATCGCAATACTCTTTGTGCTTTGTTAGTTTTAATATGAAAAAGGTTTAACTTTCAAATTCAGTCGATTTTATTATTTTTTTTTTTCAAAAATTAAACAATAGATGTCGCTCTTTAATAGCCTACGGCGTGTGACAGATTAGCTTCTGCAGCGCCTGTAAGCGGCGGATCAGGCGCACATGAATCGATCTTCTCTTCCTCTTGCCAGAGAACGAAATATGAACATCAAAAGGTAGGCCTATATGATACAGTACAACTTATAGAAGAGCATTGTGTCTCATAGGACACTTCCCTCGGGAATTGGGATGTCGCGTTACCTGTTGGTTAAAAATGAATAGCCTAGCCTATAATGATCACAATCCGCGCGATCAAACAAAATGAAAATAATACGATTGCAATAATTTTGACTTGAAATAAAGTTTGATCATTTTGACTCAAGACTCCGCTTTAAACTCTGAAAACTAGACGAAAAAAACCGTGTGGTCATTCATACACAAAACATAAAACTGACATGATTGCGATTGGCAATAGTGTCAATCGGTTCACCTGACTGTGGGGAAAACATGCGATTTTAAACTGCTTTATGATAAACATTAATATTTGTCAATGTATTTTAGCATGCAGTTCTGTAAGAAGGAAAATCATGGTCTCTAAATTGATTCTTGAACAACGCACATGCTTGTCAACATGAGAAATAGGTCTAATCTATAACCTTTTGCACTACAGAGTATAACGTTACATTTGTATAAAGTTTAGTAAAAAGTTGATCAATTGTGGAGTCTTACCATACTGGTATCCCAGATTTCAATATTTGGTGGTGTACATGCTTGCTTGAGGTCTCTGTGAAAGTTTTAAAGCAGTTTTAAACCAGTCTTCTGTGCCGCTTTCAGACCGGTCACATCCGTAACGGAAAACTGTCACATCCGTAACGTTGTTTTTTCCTCATTAATGCGAACACGAAAAATGAAATAAAATTATTATTTTATGCTCTGTGGAGAGCCAACCCTTCTTTATTCGGTGGGCAGTATTACTTTTGGTTTGCGCAATGTAATTCACAGAATTCTTAAAAAATATGTTGTCACCCAAAACTTAGTGACTTTTTTTGTCACGTCCGTAACGCTGTATATTTCCCTCATCTAAAAAATAAAACAGTTGAGTAGACTGACATTTTTCTAATGTCTGGACTCCTTTAGTAAGGGATTATGAATATATAAATAGACGGTTCAATATGTTGCTATTAAATGCATTCTTTGAGCATTTATATTTCAAGTTTTGACTCCAAATGTCACGTCCATAACGCTGGAATTGCCCTAAAAACTAACAACATGACCAAAATTAAATTTTCCAATAAGTTTAAATGGATTTTTCTTATCTAATTAAATGTAACTGTCACATTCTTACATTTAATAAATTAAATTAGAATATGAAGACACTATAGTTACCAATCATATGAAATCAGTAACAAAATTTGTCTTTTCAATGCAGAGGAAAAACATCTGAAGTGGCATTTAGATGCATTTACACTGTTTAATGCAGCTCAGAGGGCCATAAATGTATTTAACCTGCAGTTCCAAATGCATAATGTTTTAAAAACACTTTAAATATGAAATTAAAACTGCCAGTAGTTGGTGGCAAGTCACTGTTAATGAGTGAGACATTTGAGTAACTCATTCAACCGATTCGTCCAAATAGCTGATTATTTCAGTAACAAATCATTTGACTTTCTTAAGGAGTCATTGAATCATTCATTCAACAGAGTTGTTAAAAAGGATTGATTTACTCAGTAACAAAACACCACTGTGTGTTGCTCAGAGACGTAAACAGTGCTGTGGGATTGTTTGCAACTATTTTCGTTGACGAAATAGAGCAATACAGGCAACATTGAGTCTAAAATCTTTTTGTTTATCAAACTGTTGTATAAAAACAATCACATTTGCAATCGTGCTGATAATTGGAAAATAACATGGATGATTGCCTAACTTTATCGTATGATATAGCCTGAAAGACAAATACTCCTACAGGGGAATTTGTACTATATTTTACTAGAGTAGATCATGCAGTAAAAGTGTGCACACTAAATGAGCATGCGCAGTCTAACGCTAATCATGTTTTTGTTTAGTTTTTGCAAAGTAAAGGACAAACTCGATAATGTCAGATCACACATCATTTATGATATTGTCGTAGACGACAATTATTGCACACGCTACTACGTTAGTGTGCTTACCCCATTTAGCAAGACTGGTTAGTAAGATTTAGCCTTAACCCACAGTATTTTCAGGTTATTTATATGACAATGTGTAGTAAATTACCTATAAAATCAGTTAGTTTAGACTTGAGTGAGGTGAAACCAGAACAAAGCAAGTTGTTAGCTAGGTGCATTTAATTGTATATGGTAGAAAATTAGACTATTAGTTCAAATAAACTTTTTCATACTAATTTTTAATATTGATTATTAATTAAGATATGCACCAAAATTATGATCAGGTCTAGCAAAGAAACATTTTCTTACAAAGCTATGAAATCACATTTTTTTGCAAAGAGGGCAAGAAAGGATTACAGTGAGAGTGGCAGGTAATTTATTGTCAGTATTGGGCTTGCAGATAACACGGGTAGGGTACTTTTTACTGTTTATGTCGATAACCACATCTGTCAGCCACCACTGAAGACCATTTTTGACCCAGGAAAAACCCTGTTATTATCTAAATTGTTTTCATTTGCAGTTTCATGTTTACATTAGCTTATTTACAAATGCTAGAAATTCGATCCGATTTTTGTTCTGACAAAAACGACATACAGGCTGAGTGAAAATGTGAAATTCCACTCTCTGACAGTAGATGGCGCTTATGGAACAGCAGGAATAGAGCCTTTCCTGGTAACCTCTATAAACAAACCAGATCTACGCTTATAAACACTGCTTTATTAGGCATTACACATAGGGAAGATGCCATTGAAAGGTTTTTGAAGACGGCTAGTCCCCTTCGGAGATGTTTTTATAATTCGTTCATTCATATAATTTCCCCCAGCACTCTTGTAAAACCTCACAGCTTTCCCCATGTTTACACTCAAAAGGAAACCTGCACTGCATGTTACACCTGCGTGAGAATGTTGCTAACTTTGCTTAAACCTGGACAGTAGCCTACTTATTTACCATGTGTTTTTCAAATTGCGGTAACCAAATACAGTTATAATCATTAAAATATGAAACGCAATACTAACGGTCAGGAATTTTATCATGGTTTATCATCAAACTGGTAACCGTTTCATCACTAAGATACAAAACAGGTTTATCCTGTTCCGTGTGAATGAAATATAAGTAAATTAAAGTGATAGTTCAACCAAAAATGAAAATTCTGTCACTTACTCGCCCTCAAGTTGTTCCAAACCAAACTATGGAAGACTATTCTCCATACTGTGGAAGTAAGCAGGGCCAATCAACTGTTCGTGTACCACATTCTAGTATTTGATTTGTCCATGAGAGTTGTTTGCAGTCTCTAATGATAAGATTTCTGCAAGTTTGTTGTCATAGGGTTGTATTTTTAAAATACATAAAGTTCACCCAACTCTGTTTGTTTGTTGTTTTAATATTATATTTAACATTCAAGGAAAGGAAATATTTTGTTGTGTAATGAAGCTATGATAAGATTTAACAGTACTGTAGACTAAAAGCATACTATCATGCCTATACCCAGGTTTAAGAGAGATAAGCCTCGGTTCAATAAGAGCTGATACTGAAAGATCAAAAGAAACCACTGAGTGATAATATACAGAGAGAAGAAATGCGGCAAAGGAGAGAGCAGGGGAGAAAGAAGCGTCTCCTTTGATGTATGAGAGTTGGGGAGAAATGTTATCAAACGCACTGCAGTGGAAGCACAACCTGTGCCCAAGAGAAGAGGCGTCAGGCTGAGAAACATTCAAACCCCAAAAATCAAGCGCCCCGTCCCAGGTGTTTGTGGGTGGATGCATGCATTTGTGCATTTCCAAAGGGAGAGAGAGGGATTCAGAGGGGTTCACATGGCAGTATAGAGGGGTCTATAAAACATTTACACCGCAAGAGAGAAGTGAAACGTGAGAGTAGAGAGTGAGCGTTCCTGTTTACAGATACTAACACACTATGCAATGAGGAAGGGGAAGGCCAGAGGAAACCAGCACACAATAATGTCATGTGAGTAGCGGCCTAAACTACTACAGTCCACCTATAGCACTTCTAACCGAGGGGAAATAAGTCTAAATCCACTTTAATTCTGTTAAGTGAGTAGGGCTGCAACATTAAATATTTTAACACAAATATTTTGGCATTCAACATTAACTGGGCTTCTTTTCTACCGCACTCCATCTGTTTGATGTGCATAAGAGTGTCGTTAAATGAAGTCTGTGAGGATTTGCATGGTCAAGATGAGCCTTTATATTGAAATGTATAGATGGGTCATTGACGAATAAGGTTTTTAAAAGTGTATTTTAAAAAAAAGGTTATTTTGCATCCTGCCCAATGTTGTCCTACAAACAATGTTCAATTGAAGGCTATGAAAACAAACATAGTGAATATAATCATACGTAAACATTACAATGCTCATGATATCTTTCGTTAACTCAACAATAAGTAAATCCACTTCACCAGCTAATTACTCTTCGACAGCGATGCCACAGAAATATACAGAGCTGCTGCGAAAACAGTAAAACTTTACAGTTACTGCTATGATAAAAAATATACTTATGGCACATTTAATGTCCAACAACAATTGTTTCAGCAAAAAGTATATTTCAGTCAGAATTATTTAATTATTATCTGTGTGGTGTGGCGGCGCTTGTTTCTCTAAAGACTGAAGTTTAGCAGAGACTCGCTTATGCATGGCTTGTCCACTCCTGACAGCAAAATGGAAATATTTGCATGATTTTTAACATTTACAGATAGAGAATATATCTGTGAAATTAAAGTTTTGCACTGAGGAAAACAAGTCTCACAAATTTAACTGCACAAGTAGCCTATATGTCACATGTTTAGGATTATGCAGCTCACTCCCTGTCCTCCACCATTTTTCAGATGTGCTTGTAATATTAAAATACTGTATATTGCCAAACGGTATTGCTTCATTCTATATTGTTTATAAAAATATATATTGATATACCATACAAACCCGATATTTGAATACACTCAGACCGACTAATTTCAATACAAAAACCATTTAAACGATTTGCAAGACTTCTAAAGTTTATGAATAGAATACCACATGTGCCTAAAGAAAACCAGAAGTAAACAATTGAGGATGTCAAGAGATTTCCCAATCACAGTTTTACACAAACACAATATAGAAATTTTCTGCCCAGAAATATTATGCAGCTATGTGCACACACGCACACACACACACACACACACACACACACACACACACACACTCTCTCTCTCTCCACTGACAACAAGCATGTTTGAATTCAGAGAGCTCCGGTGTGATATTCTGCTCAAAGAAAAGTGTAATGCATCAAGCCTGCGTTCATTCCCAAGGCTGCTAAATCTGCCAGCAAACTGAACCATAATCAATCTAAACATCTACAACTGTCTACACATATAAAAAATTCTCTGCTCCGCATTAATGTCTGGACTTGGGATAGTACAGGATTTTTTTCTTGTTTTAATGGGAAAACATAAGCTGGAAATGTTGAAGAGTAGCTACATCTCTACATTTTAGATTTTGGGAGAAGCTTCTTGCTTATTATCAGTTTTTATAAATGTAAAAAAGATTAATTTTACCAGCAATGTGAAGATTTCTTTGAAGAGATGGCCATGAATCTGATTTTCATCTTATTTTGGCCGATCTCTATTCCAGACTTGCACACAAACTGCACTGCAGTCATTTCCCAAAATGTAATTTGTGTGGAAATATTACAAAGTCTGTAAATAGGACGTCAACACAGGCCAGAAATGGAACATGCTGAAGACAGATGCAAAGACGAGAGAAGAAAGAGGAACAAGGAACAACAACCTCACTGTCACGATTCTCGAAATATTGGAAGAAAAACATAAATATTGAAGTTTATAATGCATCTCTGATGGGATCTGACTTCTGTTTATAAGCACAGCGCTGCTTTGTTTACAGCGGTAACCAAGAAAAGTAAATCACTGCTCCTCCATAAGTGCCACCTACTGTCTGAGAGTGAATTTGCATTTTCATTCAGTCCTTCTGATGTTTTTGTTTTGTTCAGGTGTCTCTTATGTAGCAATATTTGACAAATCTAAAGTCAGACCATTCTGTTTTTGCTTTGAATCCTGAAATTATACCATCAACCTTCTTTAAAAACAACTGCTCATGTTACATGCCTGCAGCATCTTTGTTTGGATTGTGATTAAAATGCAGTGGTTGCCTCGAATTTCAAATAGCTAGAGATTTTTTGTTGTTGTTGTCGTTTAAGGCCAGTTTGGCCGGTTATAAAGCAAATAAATTTGCTTGAAGGGCAGGATCAGCAACCAGTATTGAAAACGGTTAATTTGCCAGTAAAAAAATAATAATAATTGGAATCAACCAATAAAAATCATGACCGGTGCATCCCTATTTGTTTGAATTTATTACAGTGGGTACACTACAATTTCTGGGCTTAGAAGATTTACAAGTAAACAATGCAAAATATTGTACCTGTTGGGAGAACTCCCAATGTTCAAATGAAGAGTTCAGATGCAAAGGCCGCTAAACACCACCACCGTCAAAAATTCGATAATTATTTTATTGAGCGAATGCTCTCTGCACACAGTATGTGTTCATCAAATACTTTCGCTTCGAATCTGCTAAGTCCCAGCATCAGCCCATTCAGAAACAGCGGTTCGTTGGCAGAAACCACTAAACACCACTTCCCTTTGTTAGTGATGCCTCTAAATCCACAGAAGAACAAATCGGAACACGTAAATCGAATCGCATGATTTCACAATGAATGTCGATATGTGTATGAGCTGCTTTTAACAAGTTTTTTTTTTTTTAAATCACGTTTTGTCCATCATTACAATGACAGGATTTCATGAAAAAACAAAAGTGTTCCTTTTGCTGCTGTAAAACTGACAGAATCGGACATTTTAATACATCTTGTTGTCCAAAGAGGTGGACTTAAGAGTTATGGGAAAAAAACACATGGACATAACTGGTTTTGCAGCAAAAGAGTCAAATTTGTTAAATACCAATGTATTGACTAAAGTGACATTATTTAAAATAAGGCATTTCAGTAACTGACCAATAACCTTTCCATTTACATTAAAGTGAAATTACTGAACCTACACTTCAGAGCCTGATTACAAAAAAAATGCTAATTTAAAAGAAAACATGTCAGATGGACTTTGGCCACGTGTCCACTAAAGCGTTTTTTCAAGCGGCTAAGCGTACTTGTCCAATTGTTTCAATGGGAGTGCCACGTTTTTTAAACCCCAGGAGCGTAACAAGGCGCTGAGCATCTTTTTCACTCTGAAGTACTGAGTGCTCACACTAGGCGTTTTTTAGCAGAGCGTCTAGCGTTTTCAGCTTTGGTGGACACGGCCTTAGAGGTTTTTGCATCTGAACTCTTCAAATAAAAATTACACATATTGTACTACTGTATAACCTGAAGACCATATGAAGAGTTTGGTTCCAAAACACTATAAATCCATTCTGACTAATTTGAGTAAAAATGTGTTTTCTTTACCAAGAAAATGGCAAGATGAAAACCACTATTTTCTGTTTCAATCTTTCACATAGCATCTTTTGGTTATAAAACATTAAAAATTCAAATCTATTTTCAAAGGTTTATTATAAAACAGATTATTTTTCACACATTTTTTTTTCCAAAATGCAATTAATCCATCAATATAAAAGTTATTTTTCATATTGAAAATACACAACAAAGTAAGTTGATTCACTTATATGACAGCCTCTGAACTTTGACAATATTAATCTTATATACAGGCATTTGACTAAAAATACATTCAGTCGCCGCTGCCAAAATGAACTCAACGAGTCATCTTGTTAATGCTATGAATTAATTGTGTCTCCGTTACTGATTAAAGAGTATCTGGCGCCACTGCACAGTTAAAATAAACACATTTGCCGAGCACATTGGTATTAAAAACGGCTTTTAAAAACTGTTCATGATTCAGTTTTGGGGACCGTGACAGAAGTTTGATGCTGTCGTGGAACAGGCAACAGCTTGACCGAGTGCCTCATCTTCAATGTAAATTATTACATTTCGATGACTTGCGTTTCTTCCCCACCGCAGAAACCACCACAGGTTCATCAATGCCGTCAAAATTATTAAATTTTTTCTGTTTTTGTTGACCACAAAGCACAAAGTAGATAAGGAAAACTAGGATGCCGGGTGTATTCAGAGCGCCACCATTACTGTTTACAGTGTGTGGAATGGTGCGCTGTGATTGGTTGAGCGGATATATCGCATTCTGCAGAAAAAGGAGACTGGCGTTTGTCGCGTTTTGGAAAGAAAGGGAGAAAACATGACAATAACACGATGGACATCGCATTTTGTGCAAGATTAATAAATGACTTTTCAATACCGACCAGATACAATACTGATTTTGGCGGAAACTCAGTTTTTTAAATGCTGTTTATTGCATTTTGGAACCAAACTCTTCATACGATACTGCCTATAATTAGCAACAACACTGCATATAATATTCAATAAATTCTGAAAACTAGGTCAATAATGACACATATTGTGATAAGTAACAGTACCTCTGTACCGTGATTTTCTTGCCGAGACCCAGTCGCAAATAAGATAACATCCTGAGAGATATTTTGCAGACATATAATTTCCAATTTTTTTGTTTTTTGTTTTTTTCCCCCAGGCCTGGAAATGACTCTTTTTCCTGATATTTCAAGATTTCCCACTTGAACCCTGAGAACACCAAAGCTCAAATCATCATGTAGACACTAACTAGTAACAATCAAAGCACTCAAAGAACAGCTGCCTCCAAACTATTAGACAACTACAAACCAATTGGCCTGGAAGCACATTCACATACGTTTACAAAATACTCGTTTTGAGGTAGAACATTATTAATGCGCCATCCTTAAGGAACCGTTCATGTTAGCAAAGAGTAACGCTGATGAGGAATGCTGGGTCAAAAAACATCAAGTCTTTGCAGACCTAAATATGGGGACCAAGCAAAGCATGTTCCATGAGTCACAGAATTAGCCTTCAAAAGGCTGCAGTGAGAGAGGCAGAGCAAATAATTAGGATCAAGTGTGACTGCCATCATAAATGCAAGGAAAAGCTTTCTGAAACTCCCAGTAAAAGCATTCCTGACCCCACACCCCAAGCAAAAGTCCATTTCCCCTCTCTGCCAAACAATAACTCTAGACACACAGGCCTGACAACCTCACACCTACGGATCTTCAGGTAAATCCCGATTAGTGCTCTTAAACCATCTTCTGGTAAACAGTCTAACAAGAGTTTTACGGTTGCGTAAAAGTTGTACTCAGAAGAATTAAACAAACGTGAGGAAGGGAGGGATGTGAAGTGGCAGCAGAATACGTGAAGAAGAGAGGGAGAGAGAGTGTGCTAACGCCCCAACACCGCCGCAGTGTTCTTCCACTGCACCAGCTCTGTTTACTTCAACACAAACTTTCACAGATCCTCCAGATCACCCTTTAGAGAAGCATTGCTTCAGTGCAACTCCTCTCTGAAGTAAACAATCACAACACTAAATGCCTAAACAAGCACATCAGCCAAATGTGTTTCAGAGCCTTGGCTCACACCACATAGAAGATACTTTTCATGCTGTGGTCCTGAATCAAAAATAAGACATTTAATATGCATTATTTGTGGTGATTTGATGCCTTCACTGACCCTGGGTGAAATCTTTATAATATAATGTTATAAAAGTACTCTCATGCTGTGGTCCTGAATCCAAAATAAGACATTTAAAATATGCATTTTCTGTGGTGATATGATGCCTTCACTGACCCTAGGTGAAATCTTCATGATGTTATGTTATTAAGAGTACTTTCATGTTGTTGTCCTGAATCAAAAATAAGACATTTAATATGCATTTTCTGTGGTAATATAGTATGATTGCAGCACTGCATCTGCCTTCACTGACCCTGTGTGAAATCTTTATGATATTATGTTATAAAAGTACATGTTTTGTTTATTGACAGAGTCAAATTCTTCAGTTAAGCATATAGGAATTGACAACCAACCCAAAACTGAATTCATATTGCCAACTAATCATCATAACAGAGTGTTGCAGTGATCTAATATTTATAAACCAACGCAAATTCTTATTATAGATATCTCCATAATCCCTGCAACTATATCAGCACATAAAATCAATGTGAAGTCAACAATATTTGCCCTTGAAACACATATATTAAGCTGCCCATCCCAGAGGCTGATTTCTGCAGGGCAGCTGAGCCTGTCTGGCCGTATCCGATTCCCAGAGAGAGAGCGACAACATGACGAGGATTATTTTCATTTCTCCAGCTTCAGTGATTACAAACCTCCCCCATTATAGGCCTGGAATGAATCTATATGCACAGCCTAACAAAATAGACAGAGATTTTCAGCAATACGCAAACATTTCCTCGACTTCAGGGTGGGGGAGGGACACAAACTCCCGTTAGCAGCGGGGCTAAAGCCGTTAGCGGGCTAACCGTGAAAGTCGACGCCTGAGAGGACGTGCAGACGGTTTTCCGATACCAAATGGCTTCTAAAAGAGGACAGAGCTATTTTAAAAAGCTTACCTTCTTTAAAACGTGAGCTACATCTACAAAATCATACTTGGTATTCCTTCCCGATGCTTGTTTTTCCCATTTGAGGCCTTCTGCTTCAGCAAGCTCCGATGCGGGAACATCCGAGGCGCGCGACGCTCATCTCAGTCCGCGCTCGCGCCAGCGTGCTAAGCTAATCACTGATTACCTCCTCCAAAAAATGCGATGATTAAAATCTCTCCGATAAACTGGTAGAGGAAAGGGTTATGAACTCTCCATCCGTCCCTTTAAAAGTCCACGGGTCTCAGTAACGTAAAGTTTGCTGATTTGGCTTGATTTCAGGTGTAAAAATAAAATTCCGCTTCAAGTTAATCCTCCACGTCCGACTCCTTCCGAACCGTTTCGATCGGCCTTTGACTCGCGCTGACGAAGAGCGGACGCGAGGAGTTGATACGCGGATTGTGATAGGCTGACGCGAATGGGCGGTCACTGTTTGTTCCCCGTTGCAACGGTGAAACTGGCGCCATTGTGGCTCTTCCGAAGGAAGCTTCCATGTTGTTTTCTTTGGCGACCTCGAGCCAAAATGGCGTAGACAGTGGCATGTTTTTGCGAGCTCCATTTAGGTGAGAGGAAAATGGAGAACCTGTGTGGATGTATATATGTAGCAAAGTTGAGTGAGGTTTTTAAGATACTGTTGTCCAGTCTTAATTCAGACAGATCTGAAGCAAGCGAAACGCATCTATACTAAAATCTAAAGCTTGTTCGAGTTATAAACTGCTTGCCGATGACTGATCGTAAAGCACGTGCTGCTTTCATTGACTGTTGTTTATTAGATGTGTTGCTTTTTGTTTTAATTTCGCTTTGACGTCATAAGCTTGTGAGACCGATTTATTGCAGAGCAGAATAACGCAATGGCTCCCTCTGCTGTGAAGAGCCTGGAATTACTTTTCTGGGATATTTCCTTGCCACAATCACAACACGGAGACATCTGAAATAACACACTTAAAGGAGTAGTTCACTTTCAAATTAAAATTTCCTGATCATTTACTCACCCCCATGTCATCCAAGATGTTCATGTCTTTCTTTCTTCAGTCGAAAAGAAATGAAGGTTTTTGATGAAAACATTCCAGGATTATTCTCCATATAGTGGACTTCAATGGCCTCCAAACGGTTGAAGGTCAAAATTACAGTTTCAAAGAGCTTTAAACGACACCAGACGAGGAATAAGAGTCTTATCTAGAGAAACCATCACTCATTTTCTAAAAAAAACAAAACTTCTATATGTTTTACCAAAGTCCCTTTAAGACAAGTCATTTCACTCGGCGGCCATCTTTGAAACGCCTCTCGGGCATCCTGGGCATCTTCTTCTTCTTCTTCTTCTTTGGGTTTTTACGGCAGCTGGCATCCAGTTTGTTGCATTACTGCCACCTACTGTATTAAATTCTCTTTATACTATATTCTCTTCTCCAATCCAGTTTCTTTTAAAAAATCTAATAAATATTTCCTGCCTTTTTGTTTCTCTGCACACTCTAAAATACCTTTAACACTTGCTCCTACACCTCCTAAATTCTGTAGCTGAGTCATCATTTCTTGCCTCTCTTGATTAAACCTTCCACAAGATATTAAAACATGCTCAATTGTCTCATACTCCTGACAATGTGTGCACATTCCTGTTGGGTGTTTTCCCATAATATGTAAAGTACCATTAAGATTGCTATGCCCCATTCTTATTCTACTTAAAATGACTTGCTCTTTCCTACTCATACCATTATCTTTTGACACACCAACTCTATTTTGTATTGAATATAAATGTCTCCCTTTTGTTTCATTCTGCCACTGTTGCTGCCACTTGTTCATTATTTCTTTCCACACTATGCTCTTTCCCTCTGACTTAGATAACCTAATATTGATTTCAATATTTTCCTTTTTAGTTGCCATTTTTGCCAACTTATCTGCCCTTTCATTACCCACAATACCTGAATGAGCCGGAACCCACATAAAAACAATACTCTTCCCCTGCCTAACTGCTGTTGTAAAAATAAATAAAATATCATAGATCAATCCTTTATGGTTTCTAGCTGCACCTGATTTAATGCTCGAAAGAGCGGATACAGAGTCACTACACACTAAAAACTTGTTGGCGCCACTTTCTACAATCCATTCTATTGCTACTAAAATAGCAACTAATTCTACAGCATATACACTTAAAAAATCAGACGTTCTTTTACTAAAATCCACTTTACACTTTGGTACACTAATTCCTAAACCAGTGGTATTTGCTTCTTTAGATCCATCTGTAAAGATCTGAATACAGTTCTTATATTTATACTCTACATATCTATGGTATTCTTCTACTATATCCGATGTCCTATCACATTGCTTAGCCTTTAATAGCTCTAAATCTACCTCTGTACACTCTAAAACCCATACTGGTTTAATTGGCCATATTACAGTTTCCTCAAATTCTCTATTGTATATTCCTACATCTTTTGCTATTTGGTGTCCTGTCCAACCAAAGCTTTCTGTATACACTTTCTCCTTCTCCCAACTTAACTGCAAGACCTTTTTCACTGGATGATATTCCCCATGCCCTCTAATATTAATCCAATAATTGGCTGCTAACTGTAGTCTGCGTAGCCCCAAGGGCATTTCCCCAGCTTCCACCTGCATTGCACATATTGGTGTTGTTTTTACTGCCCCTAAACAAATTCTTAAAGCTCTAGCTTGCACTACATCTAATTTTGCTAACATAGACTTTGATGCTGATCTATATACAGCACAGCCATAATCCATCCTTGATCTTATCATTGCTATATAAATATATTTCAAAGCTGTGAAATTAGCTCCCCATTTTAAACCTGAAAGACATCTCATAACATTTATTACTTTCCTGCACATATCAACTGTATACAATACATGTTGTTTCCACGTTAATTTTTTGTCAAAATAAACTCCTAGGAACCGAAAGCACTCAACATTTTCTAAACAATTTCCATACAACTTCAGCTGATTCCCTCCAACCTTTTTCTTTGTAAAAAACATAACTTTAGTCTTATCGATTGAAAATTTAAAACCCCATTTTACACCCCAACTTTCCACTTGATTTATTCCCTCTTGCACTTTCCTCACTAAATACTCAATATTTCTTCCTCTTTTCCATAATGCACCATCATCGGCAAACAATGACCTACCCATATCTGTTGGTATATTTGAAAAAATGTCATTAATCATAATGGAAAACAGCGTAGGACTTAGAACACTTCCTTGAGGTGTTCCATTCTCTACTACATACTGTTTAGATACCTCTACACCCATCTTCACTTGAATCATTCTTCTATCAAGGAAATCCATAATCCAGTTAAACGTTTTCCCTCCAATACCCATTAGATGCATTTTAATTAAAAGCCCCTCTTTCCACAGCATGTCATATGCCTTTTCAACATCAAAGAATACTGCTACCACTGTTTCTTTATTTATTTGGGCTTTCCTCACTTCATCCTCTAGACATATTATTGGGTCCATCGTACCTCTTCCTTTTCTAAATCCACTTTGATTTGCAGTTATAATATTTCTACTTTCCAAGAAGTGCATTAACCTCTCATTTATCATACGCTCCATTATTTTACAAACATGTGATGTCAAAGCTATAGGTCTATAATTTCCTGGTCTACTATCATCCTTTCCTGGCTTTTTTATTGGTATAATTGTTGCCTCTTTCCAGCTTCCTGGTATACTGCCTTCTTCCCATACTTTATTATATAGTATTAATAATTTCTCAAGACTTTCTTCACTTAAGTGATTTATCATGCAATAGCATACTTCATCTTTACCAGGAGCTGTGTTTCTAGCTTTCTCCAGAGCTCTCTTTAACTCTCCCATGCTAAACGGAGCATCCATCACTTCATCATAATTATTTTTCCTACATAACACACTCGTATTTTCCAATTTTGTTTTTTCCCTACCTTTCCTTCCTTCTTCAGACAAATTATTAGAGCTATTTATCTTTGCAAAAACTCTTGCCAATAACTCCACTTTCTCTTTATTTGTTACCGCTGTCTCATTTCCCTCAATCAACACTGGATAATTCCATTCTTTCCTATCTCCTCCCATTCTTTTTATCATCTTCCATACTTCTCCTATCTGCGTTTCATTGCCAATTGTATTGCAATACTCCTCCCAATATTCTCTTTTTGCCCTTCTTATTATCCGCCTCACAACTGCTTGCGCTTTCTTATACCTAATTAGATACTCAAAATTATGAAATCTTTTTAATAATTTAAATGCCCTATTCCTGTTCCTTACTGCTTCCTTGCATCTATCATCCCACCAAGGCATTACTTTCCTCTTTCCATTTTCACTACTCCTAGGGATAGATTCAATTGCAGCCAATTTTATCCCCTGTTTAATTTTCTCATCTAATTTTATTATATCATCTTCACTATCTATCTGACTAAAGTATACACTACTTATTTCCTGAAATTTCTTCCAATCTGCCTTTTCAAACTTCCATTTTGCACTCATTTTGACTTTTTCCAGTTGAACTTCCATATTTATCTTGCACCAGATTGGATAATGATCACTTCCAACAGTTCCTTCTTGATGTACTGTCCAATTACATTTTATTGCCATATTACTTGACACTAATGTGAGGTCAAGGACTGATTCTTTCCCCGTCCGAACATCCACTCTTGTACCTCTGCCATCATTTAGACATACTAGATTCATCTCATCTAATAACTCCTCTATAATCTGACCATTATTATCTGTTCTTTCACTACCCCATAACGTATTGTGCCCATTAAAATCACCACACCATACAACATTACCCTTATTCTGACTTACTATTTCCTCTAGATTTTTAAGGTCTAACCTCTCGCATGGATTATAAAAATTAACAATTACTACTACTTTTTCCTTTATCCACACTTTCACTACAACATACTCCTGTTCTCCTCCAACCTCTATTATTCTATATGATATTCCCTGTTTTATAAAGGTAACACATCCTCCTCCACCACCCTCTCCCCTATCCCGCCTCACTGCAACATAACCATACAATATAAAATCTAATCTTGGCTTTAGCCAGGTCTCCTGAACACATATTATATCTGGTCTTTCCTTTCTACTTAGTACAAACTTTTTAAAATCCTGTCCATTTGCAATCAAGCTTCTCGCATTCCACTGTAGTATTAACACAATTAACAGCCACCACATATCGTCTCTTGACTGGCCTGCATTCTCAATTCCTCATTTACCTCCTCCCATTTTAACCCTATCATATTCAAATGATGCTCAGCTGCTTTAACAATAATCTGAATCCTCTCTGTTTTTGATTTGATTTCAAATGTTGCATTTATCACCCCTGCTATGAACGTCACTAATTTCTTCTTTTCCATCCATGTCTTCTTAACTTGATTTTCTTTCATCACTGCTTGCTCTCTGATACTTCCCCCTGTTCTTTGCTTTTCCTGTCCTGCCAGCTTTACAGCATCAGCATATGATACTTTTTCTCTTACTTTAATTTGATGCACCTCCACTTCTTTTTTATATACTTCACATCCCCAGTATGCAACACTATGGCTTCCTCCACAACTGCAACATTTTGGTCTTACTCCCTCTCCACACTTTCCATAATCATGGTCCCCCCCGCATCTAGCACACTTCCTTTTTCCCTTACATACTTTTGCTACATGTCCAAATTCTTGGCAATTATAGCATCTTGTGGGCTTTAGATAGTATTCCCTTACACTGTATTTTAGAAAACCAAAATACACCTCTTTTTGGAAGCACTTTTTCCTCAAATTCAATAAGGATATTCTCAGTTTCTTTTTTCTCTACACCTCTAACCATTCTTTTTGCGCTCCTCACCCTGTTATTTGTTGCTATCACATGCTCTTCTAAATCCTTCATCTTAACATTTAGAGGAACCCCATAAATCACTCCTTTACTACCACTGCTTCTTTTCTCCCCAACTCTCACTACCTTAACAATTTTGACTTTCCCAATGTTTGCCATTTTCTTTGCTTTGTCTATTTGCACTTCAGTATTACATCCTATTAGCAGATTCCCATCTCCTAATACTCTTGCATATTTTACTTCCCCAACCTGTCCTCTTATGATATTTGTCAGCTTAATCGGATCCATCTTTTTAACACCCCCCTTCATTCTCAAATCTAACTACTATATTCAATGACTCCTCTCCTACTTTCCTAGGTTCTCTTCCCTCATTCTCTGACTCTCCTATGCTGGAAGTATCTTCTTTTCTTCTTTTCCGGCCTTTTTCCTTTCTATCTTTCATCATTTCAATCCACTCACTTTCCCTTCGACCATCTTCCTCACTTTCTTCTATACTATCACTATCAACTTCCATCCCTCTTCCTGCCATATTATATGAGATTGCCAAGAACCTTCTGACAATATCGTTCCGGACCTATACAGGCCGTCGGTCGATATTCCCACAAGTTCTTCACAATACTCACAAATCCTATTCTTTTCCTTCAGTATCACAATCACTGTTAGATGATATATTCACTGTTTAAAGTTTGTTTGTCACGCGTCGCTCCTTTCGACCGGCTCACAGACTGCTGGCGCACACGGATGACGTCCCTCTCCGCGAGCTGCACACGCATCATCCTGGGCATCATGCAGCTCCTATCTCTTTGAATGGGGAAACATCAGATTCTCTAAAACTGTTCGTCAACCTTACGATTAAATTTGATATTTGAAATCACCAATGAAATCTAACAACAACCGACTCATAAATTTAGTTTCTAAACGCTTGAATCATGACAAAAAAAACTATCTATTTTTTTCAGATCAAGCTAATGCGCATGCGCAGACCTAAATGCGCGTCTCTTCTGAAGCGCGTCTGACTGTTTCTATAGAAACCGGTGATTCTAACGGCCGCTGAAGTGACACGATGACTTTACCAGTCGGCAATTGGCTCTTGGCGGGACTTATTCCACCATATTGCGCATTACACTTTCTCCCATTCAAAACAAAACGAGTGACACGTCTTGTTATTCTATAGTCTTTGGTTTTACCCATAAATGCTCATCTTGAACTAGCTCTCTTCTTCTTCTCTATTTTAATTCTAGCAGTGTAGACACTGCTAAGTGTATTACTGCCCTCCACAGGTCAAAGTTTGAACTAATTGTTATATACTTGCACTAGCATATTGTGTATGACAATTTAGTTCAAACTTTGACCTTTGGAGGGCAGTAATAGCAGCGTCTACACTACTGGAATTCTAATAGAGAAGAAGAAGAAGAGAGCTAGTTCAAGATGAGCATGTATGATTAAAACGTACACTACTGTCAAAAGTTTGGGGTCAGTAAGATTTTTTAATGTTTTAAAAGAAGTATCTTCTGCTCACCAAGCCTGCATTTATTTGATTAAAAATACAAACAAAAACAGTGATATTGTGAAATATTATTCCAATTTAAAACAGCTGTTTTATATGTCAGTAAAGTGTAATTTATTCCTGTGATCAAAGCTGAATTTTCAGCATAATTACTTCAGTCTTCAGTGTCACACGATCCTTCAGAAATCAATCTAATATGATGATTTGATGAAACATTCATTATTATTATCAATGTTGAACCGAGTTGTGTACATTTTTTTTTCAAAATTATTCGATGAATAGAAAGTTCAAAAGAACAGCATTTATTTAAAATAGAATATTTTCTAACATTATAATTGTTTTTACTGTAACTTTTGATCAGTTCAACTCATCCTTGATGAATAAAATTATTGATTAATTTTATTTCTATCCCCCAAAAATAAAATTAAAATTCTTACTGACCCCAAACTTTTGAACGGTAGTGTTTAATGTTACAAAAGATTTAGATTTCAGACAAATGCTGTTCTTTTGAACTTTCTATTCATCATAGCATCATGAAATAAAATGTAAATAACTGTTTTCAACATTGATAATAATCATAAATGTTTCTTGAGCATCAAATCATCATATTAAAATGATTTTTTTTTTTTTTTTTTAATAAAATGAGCGATGGTTTCTCTAGATAAGACCCTTATTCCTAAAGCTCTTTGAAGCTGCACTGAAACTGTAATTTTGACCTTCAACCGTTTGGAGTCCATTGAAGTCCACTATAAGGAGAATAATCCAGGAATGTTTTTTATCAAAAACCTTCATTTCTTTTCGACTGAAGAAAGAAAGACATGAACATCTTGGATGACATGGGGGTGAGTAAATGTTCAGGAAATTTTCGTTTGAAAGTGAACTACTCCTTTAATCCTCAGATTACCATAGTTGTCTTTGCGCATGCTCCAACTACAACTGTTTGTAGTTTTCCTACTTACTCAACTTTTAGTAGAACTACATTTCCCGTCAGCCCGTTCTCGGGCTGCTTCTATTCTGATTGGCTGATTCCGAAGGTGAAAGTTCAACAGACATGTTTCTCAAATCCTGTACGGTAAACATCAATAGAGTTCACGGCTTTGTAATGTCTTTGTATAGACAGCATTGTATTTAAACGTTTTATTTGTTTTGCATATTTCTGAAACATCCGAGTAGAAGACGCGGTTGTTGGATAAGACCTGCAGAATCACTATGACAGTTGTGTTATATCAGCTCTTAAAGAGGTCACATTCATAGTATGTGTTTGGTCCAAGCGACGCGATAAACAAGCGTTTAGTATGACAGCGTTACTTTTGCTGCGTGGAAGCAAATGTTGCGACAAACGGATTTGGTCGTTGTCGTCTCGTTTGAGTTGTTTTCAAAGCGGCAGAAAACTCCTGGAGAACAATCTGACTTCATACTCGTCTTTAGTGACTCCAAACACAAGAGGTCTGAAGTCAGGACGCGTTCAGGTGGGTTTTTTTTAATGGACGACCAAGTATTATGTAAACTATTTTTGTTAAAGGGATAGTTCACCCAAAAATTGAAAATTCTGTCATTAATTACTCAACTTGATCTCGTTCCAAAACCTGTAAGAATTTCGCTTATCTTCGAAACACAAGTCAAGATATTTTAATGAAATCTGAGAGCTTTCTATCCCTTCATTGACAGTCTACGCAACTACAACATGCGAGAGCAGACGTTATTGCTTGAACGCGCTTCAGAGATTAATATTTTGTAAATAAAGTGGTAAATCTGCATCATAACGTTAAGGTTAAACCACTGGGGTCACGTGGATTACTTTAATGATGTCTTTACTAACTTTCTGAGGCTTGAAAGAGGTAGTTGTGTAGACTGTCAATTAGGGCTGGGTATTGACACAATTTTCACGATTCGATTACTATCAAAGACTATAGAATAACACACTATTCACATGCTTTCGATTCAGTTTGATTACGATTTCAATTAGATTATTTTGGATGCAGTATTTCAGTTATAGTACATGGCAAATTTTCTAGAGGAAAAAAATCTCTCAAATAATGCTGTAAAATACACATGGGAGTCACTATAATAATATTGAAGGTTAAATTAACTATATATATATATATATATATATATATATATATATACAAACACTTAAATTACATTCAATGATGTTTATTGTTATTATAAATAAAGTTTAGAATTACTTAATCATAACTCCGATTCGTTTTTTTTTTTGTTTTGTTTTTTTAAATAAACATTTAAATCGCGGCTGTCATAACTGATTTATTCAAACATGCATTAAATATTGAAGAGCATTAAAAATTATAATGAATATGTAATGGTGCATAGCTATATTTTTCAGAATGCTGCTTTTCTAGCTGACTAATGAGTTTATGGTCACTGAATATGTTTTCTGAGGTAAATGTGATGTTACGTGACATTGTTTACAAGCTGTTTTATTGACGTCTTTCCGAGGTTGAAACACTGAGTGATTACACGAGACATGATACGGATTTCAGTAAGTTGTACTGTATATTTTAACATACCTTCAGATGTTCATGCATGTTAATTTCGTGCTGTAACTGTTATTAAAGCGGAGGAGAGGATGATCACATGCTTCTCTTTAACTGAGGCGCTAAAGCGATCTGTCACGCCACATTTAACAGCGCCAAAACAGTATTTATTTTTTGAATCTCATAATAAGATGGACGTCATTTGAAATATGAGACTTTCTTCATATCAAAAGTAACAAAGCACAAAGATTATTGTGATTTATTGGGCGGGAGGCGCTACATATTCTGCTCATTCATCAACTGAAAACAGACTAGACCAATCGATTCATGGGATTTAGGAATCAATATCGTAAAAATGAGAATTGATTTAAAATTGAGAAATCAATATTTTTTACCAAGCCTTACTGTCAATGGAGGGACGGAAATCTCTTAGATTTCATTAAAAAGATCTTCATTTGTGTTCCAAAATGAAAGTCTTACAGGTTTAGAATGACATGAGGGTGAGTAATTAACGACAGAATTTTCATTTTTGGGTGAACTAACCCTATAATATGAAGTTCTGCATGCCCTTGGGTGATTAACCAAGTTGCCGTTGTTTCACAGAACATTTTGACAAAGCCTTTAATCCCAAGGCTTATTGGACTTGAATTCCAATGTCACCACAAATTGGTGACAAATCCTATGAAACTGTGGAAACTATTAGGTAAGTATTTGGTTTATTTTAATGTTTTGGCTGGAAGAAGTAGTGATGCAGAGCTTTTGAGTTCTTATAAATCTTAATGCTTGTTCTGATTTGTGTTGTAAGTCTTCCTGGTGCATTGCATAATGGGAATATGTTTCACATCTGTCAGGCACTACTCATTATTTCAGCACATCCAACAGAAGACATGAAAAGAAAGAGGGTGGCAAAGGGAAGACCCCAGAGGAGGATGAAGGTATTTGTTCATTTATGAATCAATAGTTAACATCACAAAATAAACCTTGACAGGGTAACCAGAATCCCAAAAACAAAGTAGAGGAGTGTTAGATCAACCTGGAGTGAGGGAGGGACTAAATATCCTCCACAACTGGCATTTAGGTAGCAAAACACCCACCTTCCTACGATCCAATCAAGTCCCGCCCTATGTTTTTTCTCAATCCAGAAGCCATTTCACTAGATCACATAAGGGAAGAAAAGACTATCGCAACTTCCGTTTCATGCTGACTTCATTCAAAATAACTTGCAGCGACATCTTTTCTTTTGACATTTTACTGGTGCGAAGGCGGGGCAACCTGTCACTCACATGAGATCCACCAATAGCTAACTACAACCATCCAGCCAATTCCCAAGGACAAAATCAAGCCCCGCCCTACATTTGTTCTTGTTCGAGAAGCCGTTACACGTCACAATAGAGAAGAAAAGATTATCGCGACTTTATATATGAAACTAAAACCACCAGTAGGTGGCAGCAAATCCCTGTGTCAATGATAGAATCATTTATTCGATCGATTTGTTTCAAACGGCTGATTCATTCAGGGAAGCAACCCAATGTCTACTATCCATCCTAAATAGTATGTGAGATTACAATAAGTGTGTCCCAAAGCATAGTATGTTGAAAAGTATTTCTGGTAGATTTTCGAAGTATGGATGTCCCAAAACTTGTCTACTCTTTTGTTACACACTTAAAAGTATGTACTATTTCTTCACTTAAAGAGAACATACTTTTAGGGCGTAGTATAAGTAGGCAAATTAGGACGCAGCACAAATGTCTGTCTTTATGAATGGGTTATTGAATCATTCACTCAAACGATTCATTCAATAAAACACAGTAACATCTTTGTTTGGAACTATTTTTGTGGGTGTTCTTACTGTATTCTAATAAGAGTACCGCACAGTCAAAGCATGGACTCTAAAGGTGTGTTTTTGTGAATTGAGTGACATACTTGATAATATTAGCTCGCACATTATTCGCAAAACAACAATTACAATATTATCATACATTATACATATTGCACAACGCTAAACGGTCCTGCTTAATACATGGCTATGGTTTATTTGAGCTAAAATTATTTTCTTTAGAGACCATGAAGTGAGATGCAATTTGTTGACCAACTCAAATAATTCAGACAGCCCAGAAATACCTTCATACCAAATTATTCATGCTTACTTTGCCTTCATTTTCTTCCCTAGAAGAGAAAAAGAGACGAGAGCAGGAGGATCAGATGTATAGGGAGCGACTGCGCACACTGTTTATTATCGCTGTCATCATGAGCTTGCTCAACTCCATCAATACCAGTGGGGGGAACATATCCTGGAATGATTTTGTGAATGAAATGTTGGCCAAAGGGGAGGTGTCGCGAGTACAGGTGGTACCAGAGAGCGACATTGTCGAGATCTACCTCCACCCTGGTGCAGTCATCTTCGGAAGACCTGTACGCCATTTCAGACACGATCAGTGCCATACTTGATTTTAAAATTATTGTTATCGCTATGTTGCTATCAATTCCACTTTCATTATTTGTCCTGTTGTCTGTTGTAGAGACTGGCCCTGATGTACCGAATGCAGGTGGCCAACATTGACAAGTTTGAGGAGAAGCTAAGAGCAGCAGAGGAAGAGCTGAATATAGATGCCAAAGACAGAATACCAGTGACCTACAAGCGCACAGGCTTCTTTGGGAAGTGAGTAATTTGTGCTTTCCACCGAGCACGCAAACCCTACAAGCTGGAAAAAGACTGCCCCTATTGTGCTTTTTCGAATATTGCATTTCATGCATTATGTAATAGAGCTGTTTGTGAATGTATAAGATCTGCAGAGATTTCAAGATCAAAGTGATCTGAACTGTCGCAACGAGTCGTCAATGATTCTACTCTCACTTTTTATTTGCATAATGCCGGCCTAACCCTTCGCTGCTTGTGAACAGTGTCTACTTTGTCCCGCCCTCAAACACTGTAGTTGTAGCTGAGACTGGAAGAGTTTGGTTTGTGTTGTTCAATTCTTTAAAAGAAAGTATCTCCCTTTGCATTGAACTTTGAGCGCTGTAACTTTGCAGATGTTGTTTATGCTCAAACAGCAAAATTACACATTAATTAAAGTTCAAAAAGTTAAATCATAATCAACCACCGCTTTAAATTCGACTGTTGTCATAACAGAATATAACTAGATAAGTTTATTTTCCTCCACAGTGCCCTTTATGCACTCGGTATGGCTGCCATTGGTGTTGCAATCCTCTGGTACATCTTCCGACTGGCAGGAATGGGTGGGAGAGATGGCGGCTTTAGTGCATTTGTAAGTCAAGATTCCTTCATTTGAATTCGTTTTATATTACTATTAAATGTTTTGTGATGTCAAATCGTCTGTCTCTTCCACCAGAATCAGTTGAAAATGGCTAAATTCACTATTGTCGATGGGAAATCTGGGAAAGGTGTAAGCTTCAAAGATGTTGCGGGTATGCATGAGGCCAAGATGGAAGTCAAAGAGTTTGTGGACTATCTAAAGGTAAGGGCATCTGAAAGTTAGGCCCAAAACATTATTTCCAAATATGTGTGGGTGATATCTTCTAGTTATTCATGCTAAAATTTACTTGACTCTACATTCTAAATGTGTCAGAGTGCAATTCATAATGCAGTGCAAGTATATGTGGCATTCTCAGTGCAAGGGGACAGTATGACATGCATTAGTGTAAACTAGGGATGTGTGATATTGACAACTGCCTCATTAGATTGAATGAGAAAATTAAGTTTGAATAATAAGACATGGCTGTTATCAATCAAACAAAATCAGTGTCAACAACTGTAGAAGTGGCACAGAAGCTGCATCTAAAGCAGCATTTAGATGTATTTGCACTGCAGTTATAGATACATAAATAATGCTATGAAATTAATGTTTTAAAAATAATATTTGAATATTGAATTATTAAATGTTTTTTTGGGGAAAAAATGAAATGATCCTTTTAATATGAAGCTAAAACTGCCAGTAGGTTTGTGGAAAAGTCACTGTCTTAATGAGTGAGTCATTGAATCATTCATTCAACCGATTAGTTCAAACAGCTGATTCATTCAGAAACAAAGCAAATGGCAGCCTTTATGAATGGATCATTGAATCATTGCTGATTCATTCAGTAATGAAACACTGTTGTTGCAGCTTTGTTTGGAACTATTTCCATTGGCAAATAGAGAAAAAACAGATTGATAATTTAGTGTCAAAAATGTAACTCACAATATTAACTTCTTGTTTATTGAATTGTTGTATAAAATCAGTATCACATTTGTGCTGATATTTGGAAAAACCAAGCACAAAAAGGCATGAAGAGTTATTCCAGCATAGGTGGGAGCCTCAGAGCAACTGCAACAATGAGTAATGGAATCTATCAATTCCAGTTTCATTAAAATAGACAAAATTGATCAAAAGCTATTAGCGTTTTTTGAAATTTCATTCTAATTTTTGACCAGAAGGTGGCACTGCCCCGACATTTTTTGAGTACCTTTAGGGCATGGTTCCAATGACACAGAGTTTTGTAACAATATGCAAATGCATCAGTAAAATATAGCATTTTACAACAAAATTAAAATGGCCGACATGGGAAAATTAGATTTTATTCAACTTGGCATGACACCAGAAATCTAAAGAGAAGTGGTCAAACTGTTCAGGGGTGCGTTTCCTAAAAGCATCGTTAGCAATTAACATCGCAAGTGCCGTCGTTACTTACATAGTTAAGCGATTTTTTGTTTCCCGAAACAATAGTTCAAACGAACTTTATAGCAGAAATTCTAGAAATAATTTGATCTCAAACTGATTCATTTAAAGAAGTTATTTCTCACAGCCTGCGTGGTTGAACGACAAGTTTGCGGCAATACAGTTTCGGGAAACAGTCGTGACTAGCTAGTTGAACGATGCATTGTACTATGGTAGTTCAGCAGCGAGTTACATCGTTGTTCGGGAAACGCACCCCAGAAGTTACAGGCAAAAAGAACAATTTTCATATCTCCTGACCACTAGGTGGCACTGTGCCAAAACTGTGCAAGTATCCTCAGGTCATGGTTGTCATAACATACACCAAATTTGGTCAGAATAATATCTCCGCATTGCAGAGAAATAGCCTCACGTCCAATTTGGCGTGCTCTTAATCAAATTCGTTTGCGCATTATTCAAGCACGGTTTGACGAATCAACTTGAATTCGATATCTTTGTCGGCATGGTCTGAAGATGATCTTAATTCCAAAAAGTTAAAAAAAGAAGGTCTTTCCGATAAAATCAAAGGAATCAGATGAAAAAATAATTTTGTTTCTAACACTTACGCTTCAAAAGTTATTAGCATAAACGTGAGTGGAAAATTGGACAGTTGGTGGCGCTAGAGAGTTTGAGTTAGAAACTCCAAATTTGGTATGGTAACAGTTCAGACAATCCTCTATCTGTGTGCCAAATTTCATAACTTTCCCACAAGCGTTTCTATGGGCCATAGACTCAAGAACAGAAGAACACTAACGTTTTCTTTTGAAGAATCCAGACAGATACCTTCAGCTTGGGGCCAAAGTACCTAAAGGCTCTCTGCTTCTGGGGCCCCCTGGCTGTGGGAAAACCCTGCTTGCTAAGGCAGTGGCGACAGAAGCTCAGGTGCCCTTCCTCGCCATGGCAGGTTCAGAGTTTGTGGAGGTGATTGGAGGTAAATAAGACTGTTAAATATACAGAGATTACTATCCGGATGCCATTGTCAGATCTTCATGTTTCAGTCTGAACGATCTTTCCCTACCCAGGCCTTGGTGCCGCAAGAGTGCGAAGTCTTTTCAAAGAGGCTCGAGCTCGAGCACCGTGCATCGTCTACATCGATGAGATTGATGCCGTGGGGAAGAAACGCTCCACAAACATGTCTGGTTTCTCAAACACAGAGGAAGAGCAGACCCTTAATCAGCTGCTGGTGGAGATGGACGGTAAGAATAGTCGAACATACAATACTGCTGCGAGTCGACATGGACAATATTAGTCGTTTACATTATTATTTATGTTGTACTTAGTTTTTTACAAAGGCTATGTTCCGTTACTGTCATGTTAATGTTACATTTTATAAATAATTAATAAATATATTTGCTACTGTTGATTAAGTGAACGCTTAAGTTCAAGTTTTTATTATATTGTGAAATGTAATTTATTCCTGTGATGCATAGCTGAATTTTCAGCATCGTTACTCCAGCCTTCAAAAATCATTCATTTAAAGGGTTAATTTATAGTAAGAAAGAAATAGAATTTGTCGAATTAACACGTGACCTTCAATCTGAGATTATCAACATATTTTCCATCTCTCTTTTCTAGGAATGGGCACCACAGATCATGTGATTGTCCTGGCTTCCACTAATCGGGCAGACATTCTGGACAATGCACTCATGAGACCGGGCAGGCTTGACAGGCACATATTTATCGACCTGCCAACTCTTCAGGTAATGAAGGGTCAAAGCAGCAGCTACAGAATTCTTGATTCTGATTGGTTGTGAATGATTTGACTATGAAGATTTGCTATTACATTTGTATATCACTTCTCTGTGCTCTTTCTGGAGACTTTTAATCCAGTAATGGTGAATTGGGCTGTTTCTCTAGCAAAACCTGAGATAAACACATGTACACTTCCGATCACAATTTATAATAATTAAACGTTTTTGAAGGAAGTCTCTTCTGCTCATCAAGGCTGTTTGATCAAAAATATGGTAAAAACATTAATATTGTGAAATAGTATTAATATTTAAAATAGCTGTTTAATAGGCGAATAAATGTAATCAAAGCTGAATTCTCAGCATCATTACTCCAGTCTTCAATGTCACATGATCCTTCAGAAATCATTCTAACATGATGATTTGATGCTCAAGAAACATTTCTGATTATTATAGTTTTTGCTTCTTAATATTTTTGTGGAAACCATGGTACATTACCACTCAAAATATTAGGGTAAGATTAAGAAAATAAAATAAAAACAATAATACTTTTATTCAGCAAGCAAACATTAAACTGATAGGAAGTGACAGTAAAGACATTTATGTTACAAAAGATTCGATTTAAAATAAATGCTGTTCACTGAACTTTCTATTTTTCAAATAATCTTAAAAATGTATCTAAAAAATATTAAGTAGCACAACTGTTTTCAACATTGATAATAAGAAACATTTTTCAATAGTAATTGATCAAATTAAAATCATATTAGAATGATTTCTGAAAGATCATGTGACACTGAAGACTGGAGTAATGATGATAATGATCACAGGAATAAATTACAGTTTACTATATTTCACAATATTACTGTTTTTAATGTATTTTAGCCTTGGTGAGAATAAAAGTAATCATTAATTATCATAATTATTCCAGACTTTTGAATGGTAGTGTATGTGTGGAGGAAATTGTAGTGTACATGGAATAATTCAATTGTCTCCAGACTGTTGAGTTATGGGAAATTAATGCACACCTAAAGTGTAATGACCACTCCACTTCATATTAGCACCTCGGGGGTGTGTTAATTCTCAATAATTCAACAACCCGTCATCAGCTATTCATTATTTTCTCTTGCTGTTTGTGTTCTAGGAGAGGAGGGAAATCTTCGAGCAACACCTGAAGATCCTGAAGCTCACACAGCCGGCAGACTTCTACTCCCTGCGTCTGGCTGAGTTGACACCAGGCTTCAGTGGTGAGGGATGTTTTGACTATGTGACTATATCATCTCCTCACACCACATCTGACACGCTGTTCATATTTCCAGGAGCCGACATCGCCAACATCTGCAATGAGGCCGCCCTTCATGCTGCCAGAGAGGGTTACAAGTCCATTGACACCTTTAATTTTGAATATGCTGTGGAGAGAGTCATCGCAGGTATTCATTTGAGCTAAAAAAAAAAATATAGTGTACTATGATATTACATCAGAGATTTCTACACAATCAGCATCTGTTTGATGTTGTGTGTGACATGTAGGGAGTGTGAAGAAGAGTAAAATCTTGTCTAAAGAAGAGCAGAGGATAGTGGCCTTCCATGAGTCTGGTCATGCTTTAGTGGGATGGCTGCTGGAACACACCGAAGCTGTCATGAAGGTAAGAAGCACTGGGCTAAGCTCTGAAAAGTGCTATAAAAGTGGTCCATCTGACTTGTATACGGTGAATAGGAGGGGTCATCTTCGGTTCACTTAGTTTTGTCTTGGCCACAACATATTAACTCGTGGCCATGAGATGGTTTTGTCGAAGTTATGTCGTGGCAATGTGATTTTGAGGGAACGACATCTATTTCTTGTGGACACTAGTTTGATACGTAAACAAACTTACGTTACCATAGCAACCTGGAATTACCAGAAATGGATATTATTAATAAATGTACATTTTATTTTGAAATATAGCTGCAAGCAGCAATTAAGGGGCCAAGCACAACAAGGAAGCGCACAGCAGACCAACAATGTCATAATGGACTACGATTGCAATGAAGAAACTAAGACACTATAATTTTGAAGTCAATTAGACCAGCGGTATTCTAGTTAGAGCCAATTTCATGTTTTGTTCAATTATAATGGCGCAGTCCCACCGCTTTTTTTGTGTGTCCCATACATAAGCGTTTCAGTTTTGGTGAAAATGTCTCATTTTTGTTTTGGACATTTATATGTATGAACACATAAAAAATTACCCACCTGACTTTGATTGTATTTTTTTGCCACTGACTATCAAAATTTTGCCATTAGTGCATAGTCAACAACCTATGTTTTTGATTTTCCTGTGGTGGTTTCATCTCAATAGGACTAACAATTTTGCGAATGTTGTTTAAATGCTAAATCACAACGTTGCACTAACCATAAGGCGAAACCTAGCATGTTTGATATCGTTGGACTCTGCAAGAATTCAGGAATCTGAGGAGATTTTTTTTTTCATCGCACTAGGTGGTGCTGGTCCAAAACTTCTCGGGCTCCTTCAGGGCATCGTGCCATACCGAGTTTCGTAATGATACATTCATGCATTCATAAAATACAGCATTTGACTACAAAATGAAAAATGTAGCCTCAGGTTATGCTTGTGATGACATGGGCCAAGTTTGGTCTGAATACGATAAAGCGTTGAGGAGATTTTCGTATTTTCGCTACATAAAATTTGTTTGCACGTTTTTCGAAAATGACAAATCAATTTGAATTTCACAACTTTTTTGTCGGCATGGTCTGAGGATGATCTGGTTCAATTTTCATTGAAAATGTAGATTTTTTCAGAAAATTCAAAATGGAAAATGGTGCAATCGAATAGTCTTAAGCCGAGGAATCGGAGGAATAAAGGATTTTGTTTATAACCCTATTGGTTCAAAAGTTATTAGCATAAACATACGTGAAATTTTGGACAGATGGTGGCGCTAGAGGCATTGATTTAGAGGTTCCAAAATTGGTGTGGTTAATGTTGGGACTGACGTCTTTCAATGTGCCAAATTTCATAACTTTCCCACAAGCCCTTCTATGGGCTGCCATAGACTTCGAGAGCGGAAGAAGAAAAAGAAGAATAGGTGCTTGGACTATAATTAAGAATGACAAAGACAGCGTGGCATTAAGACATGGATATATTCAATTATATTATTATATTGTGCCTATATTATATTATTTTTTATTTTATGTAATACATTATATTATATATTTGCATTGTGTATGCATTGTGATGGGCTGGTCTTTTGATCTCTTGTCCTCCAGGTTTCAATAGCTCCCAGGACGAATGCCGCTTTGGGCTTCGCTCAGATGCTGCCGAAGGATCAGTATTTGTTCACCAAAGAGCAGCTGTTTGAGAGGATGTGCATGGCGTTGGGTGGACGAGCCTCTGAGGCCATCACCTTCAATAAGGTCACCACAGGTATGTCATCTACACACTTATATAGTGCCAGCGCCAACGCAGTTCTCAATGTTTGCAGTACTTGTCACAGGTTTAATAGACATAGACGAACCGTTGTCATTTAGGAATGAGATTGTGTGGGTGTTTGAATCGAGATCTTTAAATGATTAATCGTGTAGCTCTAATTTAAAGTAATTTATTCCTTCTTGAAAAGCAGTGGGTGTGGTTAAGTAACCGGTCATTTGTGGTACAGACACTGACACAACCTCATAGGTATTACTAGACGTCAGATAACTTGTAAACTCCTCGTAGGTGCTCAGGATGACCTGCGGAAGGTGACCCGGGTGGCCTACTCCATGGTGAAGCAGTATGGCATGACTGCCAGTGTGGGCCATGTGTCCTTCCCTGAGTCTGAGGATCAGGGCGGTATCGGACGGAGACCGTTCAGCCAAGGCCTCCAGCAGCAGATGGACCTTGTGAGTGCAAGAACTGGTGTGGCATGGGTGACCTCACTCTGATGGGATGTTACAGAGGCTCGCCCGGGTGTTAAATATCAGTTGTCTTCAATATTTGTGTGCGGTTATTTATATGTATTCCTTTCTCTCATGTTTAGGAAGCTAAGTTGCTAATAGCAAAGGCCTACAGACACACAGAGAAACTGCTTTTGGACAACAGAGACAAACTTATTTTGGTAAGTCGTGCTCACATCCTTGTTAGCATAGCAAGATAATATTTTCTTTGTAAGAATATTCTTAACAGTGTGTCCTAACCAGACGTTCCACAACAGCGATAAAAGGCGCCTTTTCTATGTTAATCAGAGTTTTTGTCCTAACCAGCCATGGCTGGAATATACAAAGTATGACACTGATAATTCCAGCTACTGATTATTTGCTTTATTTATTGTTAAACGTGTCTAATGTGAATTTTGCATGGCCATACTGAAAGCTACAATGGATAATCCACCTCAGATATTGAAAATAATTTAAAGGAGACAAGAACGTTCAAAATGTGAACAAGTCTATTCTATGACAAAGATCATTTAAGCCACTCTGTATTTTTAATAATGTTAAAATCGTGTAAAATTTATGTAATTCATTCTGTTGCGAGTGCAGTGCGCTTGCAGAGAGACTCCGCCCACACGCTCTTCTGATTGGCTGGGAGTTTTGATTGATTTGGTTGTGAGTGCAGTGCGCTTGCAGAGAGACTCCGCCCACAAGCATATCTGATTGGCTGTGATTTTTGATTGATTTGGTTGCGAGTGCAGTGCGCTTGCAGAGAGACTCCGCCCACACGCTCTTCTGATTGGCTGTGATTTTTGATTGATTTGGTTGTGAGTGCAGTGTGCTTGCAGAGAGACTCCGCCCACACACTCTTCTGATTGGCTGTGATTTTTGATTGATTTGCTTGCGAGTGCAGTGCGCTTGCAGAGACTCCGCCCACACGCTCTTCTGATTGGCTGTGATTTTTGATTGATTTGCTTGCGAGTGCAGTGCGCTTGCAGAGACTCCGCCCACACGCTCTTCTGATTGGCTGTGATTTTTGATTGATTTGGTTGTGAGTGCAGTGCGCTTGCAGAGAGACTCCGCCCACACGCTCTTCTGATTGGCTGTGATTTTTGATTGATTTGGTTGTGAGTGCAGTGCGCTTGCAGAGAGACTCCGCCCACACGCTCTTCTGATTCGCTGTGATTTTTGATTTATTTTAGTTGCGAGTGCAGTGTTCTTGCAGAGAGACTCCACCCACACACTTCTGATTGGCTGTGATTTTTGAAAAAAGCTTTCCTGTAGCTCAGTGGTTAGAGCGTGGCACTAGCAATGCCAAGGTCATGGGTTCGATCCCAGGGATTGCACATACTCAGATACAAATGTATAGTATAATGCAATGTAAGTCGCTTTGGATAAAAGCGTCTGCCAAATGCATAAATGTAAATGTAAATAAATGTAAATGTAAATTTATTTTGTCGCGTCTTGTAGTCGTGTCGTGTCTGGTGTGGACAAACAAATTGCTTGTCGCTGGAATCTTATCTCAACGTGTCTAGTTAGGACTCAGTGTTAGTGCCTTGTGCAAGTAATGTCCCAATAAGGCGGCATCCATTTGTGATTTTAATAAATATAATCATATACACTGAATATGTTGTTATACTGTTTTATAATGTACTACAATACACGGAGGTGCATATAGTATCTGCCAGTATTTGCACTAAGTATAAATAGCGTCTAACAACTATTTACACTTAGTATGAAGAAAATACTTTTTGTTGTTATTTACCCTTGTTTACCGAATTTATCTTTTTCTCAAACTTTTCATAATACACTCACATTTTTTCATTACATTCTCATTCACACACAAGATTTTAAGCATGCGAAATTATCTTGGGGCCCCCTGAATATGGACTACAGGATATGATGTCATGTTAAAGTGCTTCAGTTTCAGATACATAATACATTATAAATAACTTCTATAATAACTATTAATAATAACTTCTCTTTTTGAGGTCTCTATTCTCTTATGTAACAAACCGCCAAAATGAGCATTTCCTCTTTCTTTAATTATGGATCAGAGTAGAAATTACAAATCACAAGCTAAAAATAATCAAATGAAGCATTTTCAATAGTTTTTTCTTCAAAAAGCCAGGTATATAATCTGACTTTTTTTTATCTTCCGTGGTGATTTATTGTTGTTGTTTGCTGTGCTTGTTTTCAGCTGGCTAATACCCTGCTGGAGAGGGAGGTGGTCAACTACGACGACATCGAGGCTTTGCTGGGACCTTCTCCGTTTGGACCCAAAAAGATGATCGCCCCTCAAAGCTGGGTGGAGGCCGAAAGAGACAAACAGGACACGGGGGAAGATGAGCCACGCAGACGCCAGAGACCAAATCGCAAAGACAAAGATGATGACATCAACCTGAGCCCGGCTTGAGCTTCCACAACACACGTGGAAGTTCAAGAGTCGACTTTTAAGGGAAGAAAAAAAAAAAAAAATGTGTCTGCTGTTCTCGCCCTTGATGCTCCAGTTAGACCTGATCTGACTGACTGAAAAATAATGGCAACATGTGCTTAGTTGACCTTTCTAGGCTGATTATTTTGGCCAGTAATTATATTTAATATGTCTTTAGGACATTTAATTAAAACAAAAAGCAACTTACAAGCATCAATCAAGCATTTAAGGGCAATACCGTGTTTTTTCTCAATAAGGAATCGCTCTTTTAAAGAGTAGATGAAACCTCCTTTGAGAATTGCATGAAATCTGTTTTTAAAACAGTATTTGTGCTTTTTTGAGCTTCTTTCCAGACCAGCTCAAACTGGTTTTGTAAGACCAGGTAAGCGTTGCTAGCAGTAGTATGTCTGAAGTCAGTGGATATTCTGCACCATATGTAATAAATTATTACATTTGTGTTTCATGTCCAAGAGTTTTTATTATGTGCATTATGTGATTAATCTTAAATGTATTTTAGTTATTACTATATTAACTTCATGCAACATGTGTAACAAGAACATTAAAATAAAGTGTTTCCTGTTACTATTTTATATATATATATATATATATGGAACAATATTCCAATCTACCAATCAGATTTGAGGGAAAAGTTTACCATTTATGTCAAGTTTAGGCTTGCAACCAGGGTTAGGTGCTTCTACACCAGTGTTATTCACATATCTTTCCCCTCTGATTTTAAGTTATAAGTTATGGGTAGGTTGATTCAGGAACATGTCTTACTTTTATAATATATAAAATTGCCAAAACAACCACTGCAAACTAAATCACTTGTCTCTTCTCTGCTAAAAATACAGATGGGCATCGTTCAAAGCTTTTATTCATAACTGTAAAGATAATGACAGCATTTCACTTTTTCTTATGAAATAAATATTAAAAACAAAACTATGTAGATCAAAATTGAGAAACAAAACAATAATAATAATAATAGGTATTATGTAATCATGAAAAAGTTGTGTTCCTGAGGGGGAAAACAAAAATATGTACATTTGGAGCATCATTCATTTGGCAAACGTTGTTACGCTGCATTTGAAAGTAAGTGTTACTAATATTAAAGCTAAGGTGCAGTGTGTAAATTTTAGCGGCATCTAGCAGTGAGGTTGCGAATTGCAAAATAGAGATGCTATAGTGGCTGACACAGGACAAAGATTCTGAGATAGCAGAGAGTAGCCAAGCAAAAACTCTGTAGAGCAGTTTGTCCCTTTAGGGCTACTGTAGAAACATGGTGGCGCAAAAGAGGACCCGCGGTGTTTGTAGATAAAAATGGCTCATTATAAGGTAATAAAAATATAATGGTTCATTATGTAAAGTATTTATACATCACTGAAACACAGTTATGTATATTATATTGCATTTCTGTCAGTAGATACTCCTAAAATTTACACGTCTTGGGTTTACTTTTGAATTGCAGGCACACAAAAAATAGTATTACAAGCAAATATATTACACAGTATACTAGTCTTATATATAAAAAACAAGAGATAACAATTGATCAAAAGTTCTCAAAGTTAAAAAGTCTTTAAAAAAACATTCCTGAACAATCAATACAGTTTTTTTTTAAAGGAATATGACTTTCTTTCTCATGTTGAAACACACAACAATATATGTATAGCAGAATTTCCAAGCTGCTCTTTTCCATAAAACTAGTTTATACGACGTGCACAATATACAAAGCCTATGATTGCTTTTTGTGAGGAACAGATGAGGACATGGCATCTGCAGTATTACATGATGTTTTGCCATTGATTAACAAACTGTTTGTTTTTCACTTTCTCTTTATATCCTTTGATTATCGTACATTTGCAATCCTATCACCTGTACTGGCTCAAACACGCTTTATTTAAATCTCACTGCCACTTTCTCATATTCAAACTTGCCATTTCGTTATTGGTTACATGCTTAAACTAATGTCCCTTGGTGTCACCATATACATTAATGTGGAATTTTCTCTGCGTATATATGAATGTATATTAGGGTTGGGCGATATACCGCTAGATATGATTAACCGGTAGAAATGTAATTTTCTCAATGGCATTTAAAAAAGTGATTTTCAACTATTGAAATGAAATAAACAGCAAAGGAGAACTCATTTTGCTATACGTGCGCACATGAAGTTGCTGCTCATGCTGCGTGTGAGGACTGAACTGACGCCTAATTGGGATTGAACGGTTAAATAAACATACTTGTGTGTCAAAATGTCCGTCTTTGCAAGTATCCTCATAAACACAGTCATTTATGTGTTTAGTGAATGTAAACAGCTGAGAAAAAGCACATGTGTAACAGTATATTAGATCAGTGCATTCGTTCTTAAAGTGACAGCAGCCTAATAAATCTGCTGCCGTCTGTGTCATTAATGTTAATCAGACAACAAAAGATAAAGAGAAAATCACTCACATTTAATAAGAATGTATGTATAAAATGTATATTTAATTTACACTGCGAAGACTATACAGTCTTTTTTATATACATTTGATTACTTTATACAAGCATTTCTTATTTCTAGTGCTTTTAAGTTTTTCAGGTCTATTTCATTCGTGTCTTTATTCTACTGTAGTTTGTTTTTCTATATGCTTGTAATAAGTTTCTTTATTATTTTATCACTGTTTGCTTTTTTCCCCTTTTTTTTCAAAATGGTGATATATGATTTTTGTCATATCGCCCTCCCCTAATAAGTATGTATGTGTGTACATAAAAAAAGAGCACATATAAAAGCATATATAAAAGAGCAGCTGAAATTCAACAAAATATAAAAAATCTCCTTCTGTGTTCCATGAATTAAAGAAAGTCATATGGGTTTAGAATGACGGGTATGAGTGAATAAGTGGATCGTTTTCGGGTACATAATTCTTGCCGCTTACCCCACATGCTCAGCGAACCTCAGTATTGGTCATCAGCTAAAATAATCCCTCAAGAACATGACACACATTTTATGAACAAGGCATCCTTTTTTGCACCCTGTCTAATCAGTTTTCACAGTAAGAGCCATAAGTGTGAGTCACATCATCACGATGATCCACTGATCCATGAAGGAAAGGGACAGAGTGTGTGCATTCTCTCTTCTAACACTGATGACTTTTATCACTGGGGAATAGATAGTCTATTTATCTATAATAATCAATAATGTAAACCTCCCCTTACATCATGAGCACTCTCTCATATAGATGTGTTTGCATGAAGATTTGAAGGACATGCATGCATGAGAGTATCCAGACATCTTGAATGAAAGAGTCAGTCTGGCGTCTAACGCGGGTCGTACATGTTCGCCAGTTTTTTAAAGCGTGGCCCCCAGTCGTTGAGGTAGTCATAGTCCTGGTCACCATCTGAGCCCATGGAGGCGATGGAGCTGAGGCTGCCTGCGACCGAGCCGTCTCCCTCATAGTCGTAGATCAGCGCTGTGTCGTACGGTGGGACGTTCGGGTCATTGTCAGCAGCGTCCAGCCCCTGTTGAGGTGAAGCAGAAAGGGGGAAATTTGTCACACAAAAAAAGTGCATGCGATTTTCAGTGTTTATTGCAAAGAAATTATAATACAATTATTTTAAAATTTTGTTCTTCATCAGAATATCAGACAATTTGCATGTGTGCATTTATCTTCATTGCATTTTTATGGTCATACACTCCAAAAAAAAAAATTCAATTAATAGTAAAATTCCATCAAATTGAATTGAATAATCCTTACATATTATGAATTAAGAATTTTAAATAAATGAAAAAAAAAAACTAGTTTAATAAAACATTTTGTATGAATTTAAATGTAAACATTTTCTTCCTTTTTTTTTAAATTTATGAATACGAAACACATAAAATAAATGGTCCATTTCATTATTCCATTAATATTTATACAAAATGTTTTATTAAGCTCTAGTTTTTTTTTTTTTACTCATTAAAATTCTTAATTCACAATATGTAAGGATTATTCAGTTCAGTTTGAAGGAATTTTACTATTAAGTGTAATGCGTAAATCTTGAAAAAAAAGCTTAATTTTTGTATAAAGAGTATAAAGTAAAAAAAAATAAAATAATTTAAATTCTCTTTTTTTTCTAAAAATACTTTGAGTCAGAATTTAATGATTTAAATATTCAATTTGTAATTTATTTTGACAGTTAAAACAGCGCTTAATTTGGATTAGTAATGATAAACAACTAATAATACTTTGCAAGTATTGACATTTTATTTCTTAAATTCAGTTTTATACTTTTCCAATTAAATGGAATTTTCCAGAGAATTACCCACAAATATTCCAAACTGAATCTTATTTCGCTTTATGCTAAGATTTCTTTAACTACTATGTACATTAAAAAAAAAAATTGGGTAACACTTAATTTTATAGTGTTCGTGTTACACGTTACATGAAGTTACTATAGTAGTAACCATAAATTATGCATAATTACATGCAACTAACCCTAAACCAAAACCTAAATTAAGTAAATGTAGTTCATTATTATTACTCAGTACTAAAATGTATAATTACACTGTAATACAGACACCTTAAAATAAAGTGTAACCAATAATTGTAGGTATAGTATGTTTATTTTGCTGATGTTGTATTGAAAAACACTTGTGCTGCTATTGAGGTGGATACGGGTAAGGTTAGGGCTGGTTTGGTGGTATGGGTAGGAAGGTCAACAGATTACAGAAATTAAATATAAGTACAATGTAAAACTTGTTTGTGCACAATAAGTGCATCGTATCATATGATTAGTTTGAATGTTAGTACATAAAGACACTTAATATAAAGCGGAAACCTTATTCCTTATTAAAGAAAACTGGCTTACAACATTGATGAACTCTTCAATGTCGGTTGGGTCTCCAGGAGTTTTGCGTGGATATGTAGGAGAAGGCAGGTTATGGGGTGCGTCTTTCCGTAGAGGTTGTTTTCCTCTGGGCAGGCCACAGTCTTGTGGGAAAAATGAGGCCGGGGCAGGGACCACGTCACGTGGGTTCCTCAGAAAATCGATATTAAACGCATCCTATTGGACAGAAACAGCTTTAGGTTTTTCAGGACATTCTCCATTTCACTTTAAAACACAAATAAATCCAACAAACATGCAAGTTTGTTCAACTTTGCTGCCTGAGAACAATGAAATGTATCTACACTATATCTGCATGTAAAATATATGTTGTCACTGCTCTCACTTCATCCTCTTCTCCTCCTCCCTGCTCATCGTAGTGAAAGACATTGTCTCGGATGTCGTCGTCAGACGCTCCGACCAGCAGACTTCCTCCTTTTCCAATGTTCTTCCTTGTGCAGCCCTTCACCGCCACGGTGAGAAGAAGAAGAACTGAAAACGCAATCAGGTTTATTAAAGCAAAATATACTCGAGCTCATCAGGTTTGTTGGTGTTTAGGCATAAATACAGCATTTACTTACACAACAGAAATGCAACGCTTCCTATAATAATCATAAGGGCGATGAAGCTTATTCCCATTTTGGCTCCAAAGATGGCTGCGGTGAAGCTCTTGCAGTCGCCGAAACTGTCACAGGGACACACGGTCACGTTGACCAGAGCGTTAGAGGAAAGCGGCGGTGAGCCCGAGTCTGACACGACCACAGGGATTGAGAACTCGCCTCTCTCCATGTCTATCAGCGGCTGGAGAACTGCATGGGTCTCTGAGAACGAATATGTGAAGAGACAGAAGAGAAAACAAGGGGTCTTAGAAATCAAAGTAGGGGACTTCAGTTCCAACCCTGATCCAACACACCTTCCTGAACACCTGATTAACTTCATTATGGTTGGAGTTGAACTCTGCAGGATAGAAGGCCTCCGGGAGCTCTACGGTTACTCCAAAGCAGGGTTTCTCAACTTTACTGCAGAGTTCGGCTTCAACCTCGATCAAACTCACCTGCCTGTAACTCTCTTAGGCTGCGATCGCTGGCAGCATACAGAGGCAGGAAGGCAACAAGGCATGTCCGAATCCTATGATCAGTTTTGTACAGTATGAACTGTAAAGTAAACATGGACCACGTAACATTTACTGCTGTGAATTAAAGAGTCATTCTTGTTTTGCATTTACTGCTGTGCCAAGTTGAAAGTTAAAAACCAGAACTGCATGAAGAGTTTTTAAAAAATGACCTAAGTATTGAGAAACATGTCCTACAACTGTAAATATTTGTTTAGTTATCACCAAAGCTCTCTCTATTTTCTTCATTAGACCGTTACGCCTCCTCAGAAGTCTGTCGGAAATGAGTTTCACGAGGACCTTTGAGCACAATCGCTGCCTATGAAGCAACAAATCAGCTTCCTAAGCTTTCGGCTAATCCTGAAGACCTTGGCTGTGTCCGAAATCGCCCCCTATACCCTCATTCACTACTCCCTACATTAGTCTACTAATATAGTCCACTTGAGGGAGTGAATTAAAACGAGTGTGTGAATTCGGACACTGAGTGTGCTGGAAGGGTTGCCGCTTTTGCATAGTTTGTGCTTTCTGTTTAATAATGATTTAACATAGCAATGAAAAGATTTATCTTGAACTCTGGCATGGAAAGTAGCATGTATAAACCTTAATTAAACAATTTAATAATCAATTGAAAAGGAATTCATAACTATATGATATTATGCTGTACCCACATCGGACCAGCGGTTTGGAAAATGGATGCCATTTTCCGGCGAGACGGCAGAATTCATTCAACACGTGACTCACGGTGCATTATGGGTATTCTCTAGCTTTTAAGCGTACATCAGTTGTACACTCGTTATTGTGGTGCATTGTGGGATTGAATGAGCACACCCGATAACATCCACTATGGTTTCGGACACCATTCAAATGGCAATCTGCTCAAATAGTGCCGTATCTAAAGGTACAGGGGCGATTTCAGCCCTTGATTCAGGTGTATTTGATTAGGGTTGGAGCAAAACCAGCATAAACCAGTCATTTGGCTGCATAACTATGTTAATCAAGATTTCCTTGGATTTTCAAGACAATCTCGATAAACCAGTTCCACCAGAAAGACCATACTGGTTAACCAGCTCACTATGGCTGTGCACCGGGTATACCCACACCAAACTAGCATAAACCAGACCAACCAGGCCCAGGATGGACTGTCATACTAATCTAAGCTGGGTACAAAGGGCACAAATACATATAGATTATGTTTATGTTTTACCATTAAGAGTTATGATGGTCCAATTGGCAGCTACGTTTTGGTCAGCAATGATAAAAGTGAAGGGGTCAGCTTGAGGGGACATGTCCTCGTCCACTGCACTGAGCAGCAGGCCCAGTTTATCTCTGTCCCAGTCACTGCACACGGTCCCACTCGAGGGTATCAGCACTGGTGGGTAATCATTGGTCTCCCACAGATGGACCTCCAGAGTTGCTGTTGCAGAGATGCTATCTGCATCTGGACAGAGAGGTATCATCACAGTCTATTCAAACAAACTCACACTGGTTATTTTGTGATCATCATGATTTCATTTTTCAGGTCCGAGGCGCTCACCCTGATCTGTGACCTTCACAATGGCAGAGTAAATGTTGTTCCTGACATGGGGAGATCGGATGTTGAAGGTTCTTCTGGCAGTGATCTGGCCATTCGCATGGTTGATAGCAAGCCATCTCTCAGGATCCTGAATGATTTCAAATCTGAACAAAAACCCATAATGCTAAGTGTCTGTAACATAATGTTTGAACATACAGTAGATTAGGCTTAATGTATGTAAGCTTTCCCTTGTAAAAATTAAGTACATTTTAGCATTGAGTATTTATTATGGAATTAATATAATTTAAAAGAATATGCTTAAGTGCAAAATGGATGTAATGTTTTCAGACACTTCTGCATATTATTTACCATTAAATGAAAACTGATTAAATTAAATTTATATTAAATGCAACTAAGTTAACTTAAGAGTGCTTTTTGACCCACTTAAGTAGGACTTAAGTACATCTTTATATGTAATTCATAACTACTTGTATTGTCTTTTGGAGTTTAAAGGTTGTCTCAGAAAGATCATTTGCTATGCAGTTCCTAGGGTACTCTGAGTGGTTGCTAGGGTACTCAAAGTGTTTGATAGGGTGTTGCTATGAGGTTTTGAAGATATTCTGGCTGGTTGTTAGGATGTTGCTATGCGATTGCTAAGGTACTCTGGGTAGTTGTTAGGATGTTGCTATGCAGTTGCTAAGGTACTCAGGTGGTTGCTAGGGTGTTGCTATGCGGCTGCTCATTTACTCTGGGTGGTTGCTGTTAGGGTGTTGATATGCGGTTTCAAGGGTATTCTGGGTGGTTGCTAGGGTGTTGATATGCAATTGCTAGGGTACTTGGGGTGGTTGCTAGGGTGTTGCTATGTTGTTTCAAGGGTGTTGCTATGTGGTTGTGAGGGGACTCTGGGTGGTTGCTAGGGTGTTGATATGTGGTTTAAAGGGTATTCTGGGTGGTTGCTAGGGTGTTGCTATGTGATTTATAGGGTCCTCTGGGTGGTTGCTAGGATGTTGCTATGCACTTGCAAGGGTACGTTGGGTGGTTGCTAGGGTGTTGATATGTGGTTTAAAGGGTATTATGGGTGGTTACTAGGGTGTTGCTATGCGATTGCTAAAGTACTTGGAGTGGTTGCAAGGGTGTTGCTATGTGGTTGCGAGCACACTCTGGGTGGTTGCTAGGGTGTTGCTAGATTGTTATGGATGGTTGTTAGAGCATTGCTATTTATGTTTCAGACAGATACCATGCTTTAAATAACAAAATGTGTACTTCTTTAAAGCATGACAAAAGATAAAATGATTGTTTAAAACAAACTTTTAAATTGACATTATTACAAAGTCCACTTTTTATTAAGTCTGTTAAGAAACAGTCATGAAAGTGTACTCTCTTTAAGTACACTTAAGTGGCCTTTTATTTTATTAATATTGTATTATCTGCAAGCACAGTTTTGTAAAACATATACTTTTAAGATTTGAACTTTAAAGTATATTAGAAGTGCACACTGAAAAAAATTAAGTGCATTTTATTTTCACAATGGTTACCCAAGGAGCACAATCTCCTGAATTCATACCTTGTATGAGTAGATTCTTAATAATCAACCTTTTTACTACAATTTCAGGTTAAGGTCAGTCTTAGAAATGATAAGAATATTGTTCCAGGGCTAACTTGGCTTCATCATGCTGTGCAGTATAAATGTGTGTATGGTATTGATGTGATGTGGGTGAAATGAGAAGTGAGCCTCACCTTAGCTTGGCATTATCTGGATCATGAGCAATATCTGAGACCAGCACAGTACCGGGAACAACAGACTCAGCAACAGTGACTTTAATGGGGTTTTTATAGAAGACCGGGGCCTCGTTTTCATTCATCACTCTGACGGTGACTGTAGCACTGTGTATTTGATCGTATGGGGCTTTAAGGCTGACTTCATTCTCTGCTGTTACAACGAGCTGGTACTCTGCCTGCGATTCATAGTCTAGAGGCTGCAAGAGAGCAGAGACATTGTGTTTGAAATGTAGTCGGCAAATAATACATACAAACACATTCACACACTGAATGGGATGGGGAAAATGAGCAATAAACACTCAAATAGAACCCCGAATCCTTAAATGTTGAGTGTACAATAAACTAGTTTGCTCTAAATCAATGACAAAATGCACATTTTTAAAAATTGTCTTTCTCTACTACCATCATTCAGCACATTTTCTCAACTCACAACGTTTTGTCAACTGATTTTTATTTTCCAGAAAGTCATTTTGTTGCATGGACAATCAGCATGTTGTTAAAAAACAGCACAATCTATTTGGGTGTGAGCAAAAACACACCGTTTTTGTGTGTGTCCATTTAAATGCAAATGAGCTGCTGCTCCCACCCCCTTTCCAGAAGAGGGCGGAGCTTTAACAGCTCAACAACAACAAAGCTGGAGAATCTCACGCAGCCAAAATGAGGATTGTCAGTAACGATGTTCAGCCTTACATTGTTCAAACCGGAGTCGACACTGATGGAGAGACTCAGGAAGAAGTTACAACTTTTAGGATGAAACTGGACGTTTCTAAATTGTTAGTGAATACATTTATGTAGTTGCTGTGGAGTTGATTCAACTCATCCACTAGCATGTAACGTCAGTGCTTCCCATGGGTTTGAAATATACTTGTGGTGGTAGCTGGGTGAAAAAACCTCCTATTACTACATGTGACAAACAAATAATGTTTTTATCATTATCTATTTTATTTTTTATTTTATTTTAATTACATAGCATACTATTACATTTAATTACATACTAATATAAACAAGACTGAAATACACTGGGACTCTTATTTTGAAATGTCTGTTCTATTGCTGGCTGATCCTTCAAATTCTTACAATTGTATATAAAATGTTTTATATATAGGCCATGAAGTAGACTTTGTAATAATTCATCAACTTAAGATAAGGTTGTATAAATCTGCTCTTTTCATTGATTGAGAATCACTTTGAAGCAGCGCCCCCTTGTGACTTTGCAAAATGCGGTGCCTATGGGAATGCTAGCGGGAGTAAACGGTACGAAACGACTAGCAATTTGATTGCGGATGGTTTCATTATCTTGGGCGGATATAAAAGTATAAGAGGATAAATATAATAAAAGCAAAAATGTGTCTCCAAATATACTTGGGTGGCCGTTATTAATCCTGGGCGGCTCGCCCAAGTAAAGTCAATATGTGGGAAGCACTGAACACGACGTTAATCTTTTGTGCAAATCCAGCGTTGAATTGACCCTCGTTTGTGAAGCAGTCCGGCGTAAAATGACGGCATGACAACAAATCTACTACAACAACTCTTCCTCTTCTCTAAAGCAGCCCAACATGGCCCCGCCCCCTTTGTTGTATGCTCTTGGGGGTGGGGTTTATGTAAATGTTGGGGTTTGTGATGTCACTAACCCAGGAAGAAGCTCATTGTAGTCCCTACCAGCTGTTTGTTGTAGTCCTTAAACAGAGAATTCTTTAAAAGAAAATATCTCCTTTGCATTGAACAATGAGTATCGTAACTGTGCAGATGTTGTTTATGCTCAAACAGCAACATTACACACTAACTAAAGTTAAAAAAGTGAAATCATAATCAAGGACCCCTTTAAGAGTGTATGGCGAGCCACAGAGGCCACAGTCTTTAATCTACCCTATTTGTGGCAGTAATCTCACCTTAACCACAGAAATGATGCCTTGGTTGGTGACTGGGTCTGTGCGGATGGCAAAGTGTCCTAAAGTATTGCCCTTTTTGATGGTGTACTTGATCCTCCAGTTATCTCCACCCTTCTGGTCCTTATCTGTGGCGTTGACCCGGCCCACCTCAGCAAGGAACTGGTTCTCCATTGCATACATGTTGTACTGTGGTCACAAAATTGGAACAACGGCTCAGAAAACAGATCAGGTGGACATCAAAGACTGTGCGTGTCTTCAATTGGTCTCATACCACGGTCGGCTGGAATTTGGGAGCATGGTTGTTAATGTCAGAGATTTGAATGATGGCACGACCAGTGGAGGTTAGACCCATTCCAGACATGTCAGCCACCTGCAGAGTCAGCCTGAAGGACTGCACCACCTGACAACACAGCAGGGCATGTTACCGCTTTCTTTCTTCAGATTACTTTTGTCTACGCTCTTCATAATTACCCACATCTCTGTCTAGTCCCACATCTCGTATGTAGATGACTCCAGTTTTGTTGTTAATGCCAAACATGGTCTTGTTAATGCTGTTGGGAGGGTTACTCTCTTGACCAATGATGGAGAAGCTCAGAGCGGCGTTCTCTGTCAGTGGATCATCAGAATCGACCGCTGTCACCTGCATCACTGAAGTTCCTGATCACAGAGAAGCACATAACAAGATTAAGATGGTACTTCCATTCATGCATAAAAGTACTGTAAAATCGGACTAATTTTGTACACGTTACCTGGAACAGAGAACTCTGGGATTGTGCCAATGAACTCCTTCTGGGTAAATTCAGGCCTGTGGTCATTCTGATCGAGAACGTAGATCTCAATGGTGGTGGGACTTTCCAATCTCTCTCCACTTGGTGAGAGTGCAAAGGCTTTGAGCTGGGGATATAGAGTTATTCAGAAATATCACATGATTCTTCAAGCTTCATGCCAGAGTCTCTTATCTGTGAGATACAATACGTCTGAGACCACACTGTGAATCTGTAATCTAATTTAAATCAGGAGAAAAACTAAAATGTAAAAAATGTACTAGTAAGAATTCAGAAACCCTTAGCGATACCCTGTGGCCGTTGAGTGAACTGCAGCCAGAAACGTATCGCTCATGCACACGTATTGTAGAAGAGACTGAACAGGATTCAAGACCCAGATATACTCAAGGCGAAATTCGTTCTCGTTCTTTGCTTAGAAGTAAAAATAAATTGGAAATGCATTGGCAGCGATGCACTGTAAGCAAACATCCCGACGCCCTTCCTTTAGAATAGATTAATATATGTTATTTCTCTCAATAACAAAATAAACACAACAAAAATGACAGCGGTGAGAAAACAACAGTTCAGAAATGATCTAATCATAGCGATGTGGATAATTCTGTGATTCATCAGTATCATGACGACAGATGAGGTAATTAAAATTACACTGTTATGATAGTTTGTATATTTGAGACTAAACTACATAGATCTGGCAATGTGAAACTATACTTTGAAATCCCTTCTCTTTGCATGACACATTGGCATTACAGTACAGAATGGCTCTTTCGGCATTATCCTGAACATTAAGCATTAATGTGTCATAGAAGAGGCTCTCGGGAGCGCGCGTAACCGTCGCATCCTTTTGAATTTCCCGGCAAAAACGACCCGACTCCTTCACATAAAAATCAGTCTACAGGCTTTCATAGACAACCTAGGAAGTCGCAGAGGGTCTCATTTTTAAAGGGTTAGTTCACCCAAAAATGAAAATTCTGTCATTTATTACTTACCCTCACCTTATTACCTCACTATTACTGTCATTTATTACATGCTGTTCCACACCCGTAAGTCCTTCGATCATCTTCGGAACACAAATTAAGATATTTTTGATGAAATCCGATGGCTCAGTGAGGCCTGCACAGGCATTTCCTCTCTCAAGATTCATTAATGTACTAAAAACATATTTAAATCAGTTCATGTGAGTACAGTGGCTCAATATTAATATTATAAAGCGACAAGAATATTTTTGGTGCGCCAAAAAAAACCTAAATAACGACTTTTATAGTGATGGCCGATTTCAAAACACTGCTTCAGGAAGATTCGAGTGTTATGGATCTTTTGTGTCGAATCAGCGGTTCGGAGCACCAAAGTCACGTGATTTCAGCAGTTTGGCGGTTTGACATGATTGACACAAAAGATTCATAACGCTCCGAAGCTTCCTGAAGCAGTGTTTTGAAATCGGCCATCACTAAATAAGTCATTATTTTGCTTTTTTGCCGCACCAAAAATATTCTCGTCACTTTATAATATTAATATTGAACCACTGTACTCACATGAACTGATTTAAACATGTTTTTAGTACATTAATGGATCTTGAGAGAGGAAATGTCATTGCTGGCTATGCAGGCCTCACGGAGCCATCGAATTTCATCAAAAATATCATAATTTGTGTTCTGAAGATGAACGAAGGTCTTACGGGTGTGAAACAACATGAGGGTGAGTAATTATTGACTGAAATTTCATTTTTGGGTGAACTAACCTTTTAAGTTCCATTACACATTGTTAATAATAATAAAAAAAGTGGTTAATACATGAAAATGTTTACATATAGCCCCTTTAATTATAAACATAGTTTCAACAAACATGTTTACCTTAAAACTCTTGTGTTTTTCCCTGTCCAGTGGCATTTTGCTCTTGATCCATCCTGTTTTATCATCAATTTCAAAGAGGCCTTTAGGGTCTTGGTCAACCCCGGGTCCCTCCAGCTTGTATATCACTTCTCCGGTGAAAACCTTGTCGGATTTAATCTGCAAGAGTGGACATGGAACATGTTAAAGCTGTATGGGAAACAGCTGATAATAATATGACTCAAGCACAAACTACATCACTAAATAGACATTGCTTCTTTAAACAGCTTCAATTAGTGTGATCTAGTAAATGTGTGAAGTGTCTTTTTCAGGTCTACAGTGAGCAACTAATGAGGTCTGTTTGTTTACCTGGACCAGATCTTCAGGGAGCTGCTTGCTGTTTTCTGAGACTCGTATTGGTGGGATGACCCAGTCTCTCTTCACCCTGACCTGTGGACCTGCTCTCCTGTGTCTCCATGGGTTCAGCACAGCTGGGTTCAGATCGCTCTGCTTCACCTGACCGCTGCTGACCTGCAGCAGAACACATGCAGGGATCAGACTCTGATGCTCTTCCATGGCATGCTCACAATCTACAGCAGATTTTAGGAGCTGTTTACACCACTAGTTCTCTGCTGGTTTGGTCATGGGACCCACATTTTCCCATGGTTATGAAGCCACAACAAAAATTGAGGAAACTGAACCAAGCTAATTTATTTCTCAAAAATGGTTGACATGCACACCGTCCCTCTTAACATGAACATAAATTCGAAGAATATCACTAACACTGATGAATAACAGTATAAATATGGCTATTATTACTAGCCTTTCAAAAGTCTCACTTCAGAAAAAAACATTTACAGTGAATTATTATTGTTGTTGTTGTTTGTTTTTGACTAGAAACTCTGAGAACCGCTCAAAACACACTTTTGGTTTGCATAATATGGCATTTTAAAGTCGTTTTCGTGGATCTGTGTGAACGGGATCGTTTTGACAACGTTGTCATCTGTATTTTCAGTAATGCAAAAAGGAAAAACTTCAGTTTTTAAGTACATCGTTGTCATGTAAACATACTCTGTATAATTTCTATGCCAATAACATCATTTCATTGCAAAAGCAATGCCTCTGCTGACTGAAGTCATAAAAAGCAATATTTCTGCATTGAGGACTCAAAAGTAGCTGTCTATTATGACTAAAGTAAGTATTTTGCAAGTTAGTGTTAGAGACTTCAATATTTAGCATTTATACATGAATATATTAAATTATAAATTTTAATTTTATTTAATTCTGCATTCCCTTGTGAAAAAGAAGTGTGCTTAAGTGAATTGAACATGCATATCTAAAGTACTTTAAATCTTAAATGTATGTTTTACAAAACTGTACTTAATACACAATATTACATAATATTCATTAAATAAATCAGTGTACATAAAGAGAGACACTTTCATGACTGTTTCTTAACACACTTAAGCAGATTTTTAAAAAGTGCACTTTGTTTTAATAATCTAACACACTTATTTTGACATGCTGACTAACAAACTAAAGTGCATGTAAAATAGCCTACTTTATTATAATTTTAGCTGTAGTGTTATTTGATATACATTTAAAGTGAAATTACATATAAAGATGTACTTAAAAAAGCACTTTTAAGCTCACTTAATTGTATTATTATAAATTTAATATAATTAATTTTCATTTAATTGTAAATAACATGTAGATAACATTACATTCAGTTTGCACTTCAGTATATTCTTTTAAAGTATATTTATACTATAAGTAGTACTCTTTTTAAGGGTTGGCATTTTCACAACCTCACAAACTTGCACTTCTATCACACACCTCTAGGGGTCCACACACTATTACAGGAAAGAGTACCACGTTCATTTAGATTGCTTTAAAATACTTGTGCTCCTTTATCAGTTTGTCATTGTATTATACAGCTGTAGTTCAGACTCTTGTTCCCGTTTCAGAGCGTGTGGAGCTGAGGCGTCTCTAATGTGGAATCCGGTGCGGGGGTGAAGGGAACCTAGCTCACGCTTTCCTCTTTCTTTTATTGACACAAACAGATACATGCACATATATCGAGGTCTAACGACTGCACTGTTATGTTCAGCCAAAATGAAGAACTCATACAACACACACACACACACACACACACACACTCATGCAGCTGTTCAGTAGGGAAACAGGCTCAGTTTTCGCCACCCACGGCCTGTCACTCTGAAACACGTTCTCTTTTACTGCACCTGACCGGGGTCAGAGGTCAGCTACTAAACGTGCTTTAGTGACAAAATTCCACACACGGTGACAGAATTCTCACATACGCCGACACAATGTGTGTCAAACTGAGAAAAACTCTCACCACAGACCAGGACTGATTTATGAAACTACAAGAACTGTAACTGTAGTATTTTGCCAAAGTTAAATGCAGGGAGAAATAAGATTGTGTAAATAGTTTAAGTAATAAAGCACTGTGGATTTGGCCTACCCAAATTGAAAAGCTTCCCATACCCACAAATAGTGATCTAAATTCAAAATGTTGGTGTCATTTTACAGGAAACCCTTTGAAGTTACATAAAACACTGCTGAAAGTGATAGTATATGTTATCTGTGCTGTAATAAAGCCCCTAAAAAAGAGGCACTTTTTGATTTTTATTGTTGTAAATTCTTATTTGAAAGTGTATAACTCAGTCCCTGAGTGCAGACACCATGCAGACAGTTCTGGTTGTTTCCACTAGATGTCAGCAAACTCTGGAAAAAAGAATTTTGTCTCTATCATGTTGTCTGCAAGAGTTATTCAAATGCACCTAAAGGGAAGAATATATATATATATTTCTACCTACACAAATGTAAAGTCTTTCTATACCCATATACAGTGGTATAAATGCAATATCCCAGTGTCATTTTACAGAAAACCCTTTGAAATGACATAAAATACTGCTAAAAGTGATAAATATTATAGTATATGTTGTCTATTTGTAGCTGATTGAAACAGTTATCGGAGTTGGAATGTAACGCTTGCCTTTTTCTTTGAGTGATCATATTTCATTGTGCGATTCTTTGAACTATGATTGTCACACAATGAAATAAACTACATGGGCAAATTCCTCAGAATCAGAGCTTTCTTGTGATTTGTGACTTGATTGTTTTGTGAAACATATAAAAAATACATGTGCGTAGAAATTTTTCTTCGCAATCGATTTGCGAAAATTCGTAAATGGCACCAGTGCATTTGTAAGCTTAATTTTACTGCTTTATGTATCATAAAACCAAAAGTTATGGTATTCTATGTAAAGTTTAAGATTCTAAGCGTTCAAATGATACCAAATATGGGGTGATACCATATAAGGAAGCCTTTAAAAATTGTGTGTAAACATTATAATGTGGTTTTCAAACCCTTATACGGGTTGGTGGAGTTGAAGAGGTGGAGTCAAAAAAACACACTAATTGAATTTATTATAGAATAAACTATAATATATCTTCATTTATTTACAGTTAATGTGATTATCAGAAAACATTCAGTTCACAGTATATTATTTCTGTAATAAGTACACTATGCTAAATTGTACTTTTTCACAAGGGTATCTGGTTTCAAAATATTTATTTAACAGCTTTTCCCTTTTAGCAGGGAAACTAAAACTTTTTTTTACGACAAAAAAAAAAAGTTTATGATTTAAGCCAGTTCTAAAATAAAGTTGTCACCAAAGACTCTGTAAGTAACTTGTGGACAAAAAGTCCAAAGGCTCGTTCAGAACCAAAAACGATAACTATATTAGCCTCCACACCAGAGGATAATATCCTTCTGTTTATTATAAGAGCGAGCTGCAGTTCTTTTATATTTAGAATGATTTTAAGAAAGAACTACAGTATATCTTTATCATTATACCCCATTTATGTATGCAGTATTAAGTCATCACCATGTAAAAATCTTAAATAGCATCAATGGCTGTCGTAGATCTTTGATTTCCTCATGGCTGCAGCGGTGGAAGTGTTTCGTGACGGCGCGCCTCTGAGAGGGAATGCTGGACATTACAGGCATGTACAGCCCCTGTTAGAGAGCACTAATCTTAGAGCAGCCCGAATTCTCCATTCTGCTAGTGTAGTACTACATTACACTCGGTCTGAAGTGTTTACTCGTGTATTCCAGAACTCCGTTCCCAAACAACTGGCACTTTTGAGCTGCATTTTATGGCTAGTTTCTCTGAACAGACCCAGACTAATAAATATACAAATGTTTACATGGAAAGACAAGTTAGTACAAACACTTTTAGGTGAATTCCAATTGGTTCAAATTAGTGATAGATCAATACAGCGATCAATCAGGTAGTTGATATTTGTCTATTATGAAAGTATATGCTTCAACAGAAGTGATCATTTTGACTAGTATGTTTTTGTTTTCAAATATTTTGTGTAAATATTGCAAAATAATTTATGTTCTGCAATGTTGTTTATATTGTCATAATAAATTTCTATTATGCATGTTGACTAGGGCTGTCGATTTAACATCGGTGGATTAATTAAGGAAAAAATAATGTTAAAATTATTTTTAATTGACTTACATGTCAGTTTTTATGAATTAAGTGACTCACTGATTCATAAAGATGGCCACTTGCTTCATTTCTGAATGAATCAGCCGTTTGAATAATTCAGTCGAATGAATGATTCAATGACTCACTCATTAAAGTGATAGTTCACCCAAAAATGAAAATGTGATGTTTATCTGCTTACCCCCAGTGCATCCAAGATGTAGATGACTTTTTTTCTTCAGTCGAACGCAAATTATGATTTTTAACTGCAACCGCTGCCGTCTGTCAGTCAAATAATAGCAGTAGATGGGAACTTCAACTATAACAGTGAATAAAACTTGCTTAGACAAATCCAAATTAAACCCTGCGGCTCGTGACGGCACATTGATGTCCTAAGACACGAAACGATCGGTTTGTGCGAGAAACCAAACATTATTTATATCATTTTTACCTCTAATACACCACTATGTCCAACTTCGTTCAGCTTCCGGTTAGTGAGGTCAAAAAACGCGTTCTGGTGACGGAAGTGATGTCTCGCCCATATACTTCAATGAGCGCGAGACATCACTGCCGCTGTCAGAGCGCGATCAGACCTCACTAGCCGGAAGCTGAACGAAGTTGGACATAGTGGTGTATTAGAGGTAAAAATTATATAAATAATGTTCAGTTTCTCGCACAAACCGATCGTTTCGTGTCTTAGGACATCAATGTGCCGTCACGAGCCGCAGGGTTTAATTTGGATTTGTCTATGGAAGTTTTTTCGACTCTTATTGTTCAAGTTCCCAATCACTGCGATTATTTGACTGACAGACGGCAGCGGTTGCAGTTAAAAATCATAATTTGCGTTCGACTGAAGAAAAAAAGTCATCTACATCTTGGATGCCCTGGGGGTAAGCAGATAAACATCAAATTTTCATTTTTGGGTGAACTATCCCTTTAAGACAGTGATTTGCCGCCACCTATTGGCGGTTTTAGTTTCATAGCATCATTTCATTTTTCATTCATATTTAAAGGCAGTGTAAATATACCTAAATGCCACTTAAAAATATGTTATGGCCACATTTAGCCTTAAAAGTGTACGTGTAATAAAATGTTATTTATTTTTAAACCTATTTTTTTTTGTAAAAATCGATTCAATGTTTTACTTATCTAACACAATTAAATGATCTTTTGGGGGGTGATTTCTCAGCCAAAATTGATGAATTAAGTAATCATGTAATTGATTAGATAAAAAAAATATAATATCGAGCGACAGAATACTGAATACTCATGTCTGGATGGATATTTGAGGCTGAAATGATTGTGTTGGTGGGAAGTCAGTCTTCTGGGTGGCTTTTACTGGAGGTCTCTTAATGTCTTTAACAGAGCTGCACGTTTGGTTACTTCTCTTATCATTTACAGCTTTTATGCGTGTCTGCTAATGCACTTCCTCACCTCATTTACGGCATGCACAAGTGCATAATCTGTACATTCTCAGGTCTTTTATTTAGTGATATGAGTTCATATCTGAACACTAACTTCACAGACTGCCCACCTGCAGAGATTCAACATTTGGTTCTTGTTTTGTTTCTCATTTTAAAATCCAAATTGGTAACACTTTATTGCGATGGTCTACTTCAGACATTCTACTACTCTAATGACTGACATGTAGTCACAAAGTTATTATTATTATAGTTAGTAGAACATCTAAAGTGAACCATTGAAACAAAGTGTAGAAATCTGATCCTTGAACCAGAACCCCATCATGTCTCCTGAGCTGAATGTGAAAACATTTGTTCAGAGGAAGCACTGATGTGACACGGGGCTGAAAATACCCTACTGTCTGAAGCACAAACTAATTCCCCCAGAGACAGCAGGTGCCAGCCACAGGCTTTCCGGCAACCCCCAACCTCACATTCACATATCCACCAAAACATGCACTTTATTTCATGACAGGTTTATGAATGTCCAACAAAGTGTAACCTTTGGGTCTCTTAGTAAAATTCCAGTACACAGTTGTTGCTCTCTGTGTCACATCTAACCCAGTTTAGCTCAACTTTTACCAGAGTAAAACATTCCTGAAGCTCCACACACATATGGCAGGGTCAGCTGGTCCAGAGCATGGCACTGATGGTGCAGGCGTGACTAACAGAATGAGATATGCTACATTTCTGAAGAGGAGAAGAACCAGAGCGAGTGTGGAACGCATTAGGCCCACGCATCTGTGTCCAACCGAGTTTTCAGCTAGTTTTAGTGTGTGTTTTAGATATACAGTAGTGGCCAAAAGTGATGTCCGGCCTATAGGAAAATGGACATCTTCACCCTTTATTTAAATATTATTCAAAATTTGTTACAAATTTTGTATGCATATTACATAGTTGTGCTTAAGTCTTAAATTAGAGTCCAATTCTCACTATTAACTATGACTTTTGCCTCAGTAAACTCTTAATTACTGCTTATTAATAACTATTATGGGATGATTATGGAATGTAGAATAAGATCATGCTGAATAATATGTGCTAATAAACAGCCAATATCCTAATATGCATGCTACTAAGCAACTAGTTTATAGTGAGAATTGGACCCTAAACTAAAAAGTGTATTGTGTGTGTGTGTGTGTGTGTGTGTGTGTGTGTGTGTGTGTGTGTGTGTGTGTGTGTGATAATAATGCAATGAAGCATACCAAATTGTGTCAACATAGTTTTTGTCCAGGCTGTCATACAAAGAAATTATGAACATATTCAAAAACAAAATATTAATGACTGATTTTTGTTTTTATTTGCATATTAAAATAAATGCTGTAGTGTCAGATAAATTTAACCAACCTTAACCATCATTTAAAATATTTTAAAAATATTGAATATTGTCCTCATATTTTGATCATTTAATCAAACTTTTAGGGTCACAAAAAACAAATATTCCCTCCGGACATCAACAGCATATTATAATACATAATGTAATATAATAATATATTACAATAATATATTCATAAAAAAAATAATTACATATAATATGTAATTTAAGATAAATCAATTCTACTAAAAATATGAAAAGCATTAATATAACACTTTACAATAAGGTTTCGTTAGTTAAGCTAACATGAACTAAGAATAAGCAATACTGCAGCATTTATTAATCTTAGATAATGTTACTTTCAACATTTACTAACATTATTAAAATTTATTAACATCAGTCAATGCACTGTGAAATAACTTTAACAAGTAATGAACGACTGTATTTTTATTAACTAACACTAACAAATATTTGTTATATGTGGACTAATTCAGAGAATATGCATATGATCAAATGCTATTTGTGTGTTAAAGCAAGCTTGTATACATTGACCTTATAATTCTTAAATCAGTAGCATGATTAGGTAAATGTCAAATTTGGCCAAACGTGTGTGTGTGTGTGTGTGTGTGTGTGTGTGTGTGACATGTACATGTGTGATGCCGTCTGTGTCTCAGAGACAGAATGCCGGGCTGGACGAGAGGTTGTAGGTCACACAGATGGCCGTTCTGTCATATCATGCCTCGTGTCCAAAGTCACCTTCTTTCTGTCTTTTTTCTTATTATTTTATTTTAGGCATCGTTCATGTTAATTTTACAAGAACTGATCCATGACTGAACCCTTTAAAACCAGAATGCTGTCATGTCACGCTAATTCAAACCGGAAATCATGTTCAATTATCACCGTCCCAGCATGGTTTCCTAATCCAGGATTAAGGTAAACAAGGAAGGAAGGCACAGATTGATTTGTATCAGTGTCTGTGACTGAGAGGAACACAAAGTTGCCAGGATGACTGACTATCACCAGCTGAACTCAACACTGGCTGCTTTATTAACAGATTTTTTTGCTCATTGCGTGGCCTGAGAGCGCTGACCTCCTATTTCCACTGCAGAGATTAGCATGTGAGACAAATGGGGTTGAGTCTGCATCTGGGAACAGCTGCGCGGAGTCATAGCAAGCCCTCAAAGAGACCACCAGAGGCATGTGAGAATCTCATTGTTCTCAGTGAGACATTAGCCTCTCCTGGGACTCGAGCTTTTGGGAATTCCCAGCACATGATCAGTGCGTCCAGAGCCTTAAAACGCCACCTTTCCAGAAGAGGGCGGAGCTTTAACAGCTCAACAACAACAAAACAGGAGAATCTCACGCATAACGGTGTTCAGCCTTACATTGTTCAAACCGGAGTCGACACTGATGGAGAGACTCAGGAAGAAGTTACAACTTTTAGACGTTTCTGAATGGTTAGTGGATAAATTGATGTAGTTGCTGTGGAGTTGATTCAACTCATCCACTAGCATGTGTCGTCATGTTCATCTTCTTTGACCTCGACGGACTGAACAGAAGAAATGAACTGGAGAAGATTTACACCTTAAAGAAGGTGGAGCCTCAGAGCCACACCCACCTATTACATCATCACCATGGACCAATGGTAGTTCAAAGGTGTTTACCAGCTGGTGCAAACTTTTCTTTGGCAAGCTGTTCAAACTCCTAAAACGAACTCCAAACTAAATTTGTTCGAAATGATGTTCGTTCTTCGATTTCAAAAAGTCACTTTAGAATTTAAATTTCCTGATAGTTTACTCACCTCCATGTCATCTAAGATGTTTATGTCTTTCTTTCTTCAGTCGAAAAGAAATGAAGGTTTTTGAGGAAAACGTTCCAGGATTTTTCTCCATATAGTGGACTTCACTGGGGTTCAACGGGTTGAAGGTCCAAATGTCAGTTTCAGTGCAGCTTCAAAGAGCTCTACATGATCCCAGACGAGGAATAAGAGTCTTATCTAGAGAAACTATCAGTCATTTTGTAAAAAAAATAAAAATGTATATACTTTTTAACCACAAATGCTCGTCTTGCACTGCTTTGTGATGCGCCACACATTGCGTAATCATGTTGGAAAGGTCACGCGTGACGTAGGCGGAAGTACCGTGGTAACCTGCTGTAATCAGACAAGACTCCAGACAATGCCTTCAATATGCTTTAATCACTCACAGCCAATTTCAGAGAAAATCCCCCGATCAAGAGCGTACAAGGTGACGTCATTTTCCTACTAAGTAGGAGCAAATCATGAGGTTGGACATACATAACTGGACACCTGTCTAGTTTTACTTCTCCTTTCGTTATTTTCAGACACACAGTAATTCTGAGCAAGTGTTAGAGACATACAGTTTCAAAATGTTATCCTTGTAAGGAAAGAAATGTTAGTTATGTTTAATTGAAATTAAAGTTAAAATTAAAATTTCTTCCACATTTACTAGATAAGACTAGAGCTTTTTGAAGCTGCACTGAAACTGACATTTGGACCTTCAACCGTTTGGTGCCCATTGAAGTCCACTATATGGAGAAATATCCTGCAATGTTTTCCTTAATTAAAAAACATCTTGGATGACATGGAGGTGAGTAAATTATCAGGAAATTTGAATTCTGAAGTGAACGAATCCTTTAAAATGGACAAATGATATGCTATCCACATTCATTTTACATATTCTCTTCATGGATCGTCTAATTCTTGTCTATTTCTCCTAAAGAAATGTTTGAGACAAAGTTGATCCTTAAATGAAACAGAATGAGCTAGGAAAGAGCAAACTCTGAGCAAATAAAGCAGAGTCTATATGATTTGGGAAAATGGATCGGTTTAAATGCATCGGTTTAAGTGCCCGAGTAACTTTGAAGCAATTGCTCTTGAATTGCTCATAAATAACAAGCCACGAGAAACCGTTCTGCTGTTTATGTATAGCACGATGAAAGCTCGACCACGACTGCAACTCCAGGACAAATCTCTCATTTCAGAATCTAAACAGTTCAGATCACTGATTGTGGTGAATATTTACGGCAGCGTGGCTCTGTTTTCATTCTCGTCTTCATGATTACTCCAGCGACAGACCAAAGGGGGCCTCGAAACTGTAACGTCAAACCAGCTGCATTTCTCTTCTTATTCATTATCTGTCATCATTCAGTTTGTCAGAATTGACTCTTGTTTAGATCATTCATTTCCAGCGACCGTATAATACATCTGACGGCTCGTACAGTAAGTTCAGCCAGTTAACAATCAATTACTAAACACCAAACCACTAGAGATGATTTTAGCAGATGTGACCCAAGGTCAAAACTGTAACCACTTCTTGAACACTGAATTTTTAGCCAACAAGATAACCTACAGCAAATGATTATCATAATATATTTCATAATAGGAAAAAAAAATTGTCCCCCATTACTTATGGAAAGACTATTGCAACCTCTCTGCTTTTAATATTACACTGTACAACTGAATGTTCACTGAAATGTCCTGGAGTTGAAGTCCACAAATAAGTAAAGCTCCACTCACCTGACACACAACGGTCAGCAGTGCGACCAGGACTGCCACTGCCTTCATCATCTGCCTTCTGATCCAATAAACCGCTGCAAATGTTAAAACACTGGAGATGCAACAAGACTGAAGCAAAGTTTGCACTGACACAGGGACACAGGCGTCTCGTTCCTCGTCTCTCTCACTGCAGGAGCTTGAGTGACAGCACATGTGTGCAGGGCTCACAGCCCCCACAACACTCGCCCATGGCATGGACACACCCCAGAACTTCCACGAGCCGGTCAATGAGACACATAAAGCCTCACTCAATAAAGAACATGCAGAACGAGATGAGTAAAGTTTGATGACAACTCTACTCATGATGTTGGCAGATCTGAAATAAAATAACCATGAAAGCTTGAAATTTAAAGGTTTTATGAAAGTAAAAAAAAAAAAAAGTTACTATCATGTTCATGTAGCATGATCCTAGCATTCTTTAGCACATTGATAGTATGATTTAACATGTTGCTAACATGTTTTAACACAATTTTTAACATGCATTAATGTGCTGCTAACATGTTTTAGCACACGACTTTTTTAGAATGATGCTACCATGCTTTAGCTTATTGTTAGCATGCTTTAACACATTGCTATTATGAATTAGCATGTTTTGTTAACATGTTTTAACACAATTTTTAACATGCATTAGTGTGCTGCTAACATGTTTTAGCACACGACTTAGCACATTGCATGTATGTTATAACAAGTTGTATAATATGTTATAACACTTTACTAGCATCTTTTAACACATTGCTATTATTTTTTAAAACATTGTTTGCATTATCTTAACATGCTTTAGCTTATTGCTATTATGAATTAACATGTCGCTAGCATGTTTTAACACAATTATAGCATGCATTAGTGTGCTGCTTACATGTTTTAGCACATTGATATTATTTTTAACACATTTTTAGCATGATGCTACCATGCTTTAGCTTATTGTTAGCATGCTTTAACACATTGCTATTATGAATTAGCATGTTTTGCTAACATGTTTTAATACAATTTTTAACATGCATTAATGTGCTGCTAACATGTTTTAGCACATTGCTATTATTTTTAGAATGATGCTACCATGCTTTAGCTTATTGTTATTATGCTTTAACACATTGCTATTATGAATTAGCATGTTTTGTTAACATGTTTTAACACAATTTTTAACATGCATTAGTGTGCTGCTAACATGTTTTAGCACACGACTTAGCACATTGCATGTATGTTATAACAAGTTGTATAATATGTTATAACACTTTACTAGCATCTTTTAACACATTGCTATTATTTTTTAAAACATTGTTTGCATTATCTTAACATGCTTTAGCTTGTGCTATTATGAATTAACATGTCGCTAGCATGTTTTAACACAATTATAGCATGCATTAGTGTGCTGCTTACATGTTTTAGCACATTGATATTATTTTTTGCACATTTTTTAGCATGATGCTACCATGCTTTAGCTTATTGTTAGCATGCTTTAACACATTGCTATTATGAATTAGCATGTTTTGTTAACATGTTTTAACACAATTTTTAACATGCATTAATGTGCTGCTAACATGTTTTAGCACATTGCTATTATTTTTAGCACATTTTTAGCATTATGCTACCATGCTTTAGCTTATTGTTAGCATGCTTTAACACATTGCTATTATGAATTAGCATGTTTTGTTAACATGTTTTAACACAATTTTTAACATGCATTAGTGTACTGCTAACATGTTTTAACACATGACTTAGCATTTTGCTTGTGTTATAACAAGTTGTATAACATGTTATAACACTTTACTAGCATCTTTTAAAACATTGCTATTATTTTTTAAAACATTGTTAGCATTATCCTAGCATGCTTTAACTTATTGCTATTATTAATTAGCATGTCGCTAGCATGTTTTAACACAATTCTAGCATGCATTAGTGTGCTGCTAACATGTTTTACCACATTGCTATTATTTTTCAACACATTATTTTTTAGCACATTGTTAGTATTATGCTACCATGCTTTAGCTTATTGTTAGCATTCTTTAACACATTGCTATTATGAATTAGCATGTTGCTAGCATGTTTTAACAGTTGTCATCATGTTTTACTACGTTCCTGGCATGTTTTAACATATTGCTAGCATGATCCTAATATGTTTTAACATTTTGCTAGCATGTTTTAGCACATTGCCAGCATAATCTGGGCATTCTTTAGCACATTGCTAGCATGACTCAGCATGTTGTTAGCATATTTTAAAACAGTTCTAACATGCATTATCATGTTGTTAACATGTTTTAACACATTGCTATTATTTTTCAACACACTGTTAGCATTATCTTAGCATGCTTTAGCTTATTGCCAGCATGCTTTAACACATTGCTATTATGAATTAGCATGTTGCTAGCATGTTTTAACAGTTCTAATATGCATTATCATGTTGTTAACATGGTTTAGCACAATGTTAGCGTGACTTAGTGTGTTGCTAGTATGTTTTAACACTTTACTAATGTTACGTGCTGGTGTTGTAGAGATGAGGCGTTCACGGACTTCCACAGTAAATGGGTATTTATTAACATAAAGGAGCTAGAAACAACATCCAACACATCAAATAGCATTTAGAACAGACAAGGAGAGAAGGGAGTGAGTTCATATATAAAGGGAGTGCAAACGAGGAAGTCCAGGTGATGACGATAAGTGATGATGGGGAGATGATGAGGGAAGTGAGTGCAGGTGTGGAGAACAGGAGGACTGTGGGAAATGGAGTCCGGGGAACACGGGAACTGTGACAACTAACATGTTTTAACACATTGCTATTATTTTTTAGCACATTTTAGCATGATCCTACCATGCTTTAGCTTATTGCTAACATGCTTTAACACATTGCTATTATGAATTAGCATGTTGCTAGCATGTTTTAACACAATTCTAACAATGAATTAGCCTGTTGCTAGCATGTTTTAACACATTGCTTGTGTGAATTAGCATTTTGCAATTCTAGGCTAATTGTTAAGCTTTGCTAGTGATAGACAAAGATGTAGCATACAGTCAGACAGATCGTCTTGTAGGAGATAGACACACTAATGAATAATGAAAAGTAAGCCATGCTATATTGTACTTACAGAGAAATAAATGTCAGAATATACGGCTCCTTTTAAACATGGCCGCCTTCTGCCTGTAGAGTGTAGTACCGTCTTCTACCAGCAGGACCATAATAACAGCCAAGTCTCATCAATCATAAACAGCTCTTGTGAAAATAAATGTGCTAAACTGTGTTCAGTGTGCACTTCTAGTGTACTACACATCTTTAAACTGTATTTAAAAACTATACAAAAGGTCACTTAAGTGCACTTAAAGAGAGTAGACTTTCCCAACACACTTAAGTGTATAAAAAGTGCATTTGTAATAATGTCAAATTAAGTTTTACTTTGAAGTACATTTTAAATCATGTTTTAATAATCGTTTGTCGTGTTTTAAAGAAGTAAACTTATTTTGATGTGTAACAGACTAAAGCACATGTAAAGTACTTTAACTGTAGTGTCACTCGATATTACGTTTAAATTTGATATGTTTTAAATGTACTAAATTGCAACTTCATCATTACGAATATATTTAAACACATGGCATACGAGTTTCAGTATAAATGACATCAAAGTCAAATTCGGCAGGACACTTTAAAAAAGGGTCAAAAAAGGCTCTCTTAGGTTCAACTAACTGTATTTAATATGCATTTGACCCTTCACCGGGAGTTTGATTGACAAGCGATCTAACCAATCATAACACCGAATCTGCCATTTTGTCTGACAAAGCAGTCAGGAGTTAAAAGATTAACCTCAGTGGACTTGAAATTGAAAAATGGTGTGTATTGACGTCTTTCTGCCTTTTTAACAACATTCCTTCTGATGTTCATTCATGTTTATTTGATGCTATTAATGAACTAGTAGGAAGAGATGATCAGTTCATGAGCCGCTTGAGCTGAGGTGCTACAGCGATCTGTCAAGACACTTTAAAGAGCCACAAAACGGTATTTATTGTTCAAATTTCTTTAAAAATTACACAGTTAGAAAGCTGGGACTTCGTTTAATATCATAAGTAACGCTGACGTGTTTTTGGTGTCCTCTACAAAGCAACAGTAACTAAGGGGGATGGTCTTTGTGAAGGGTCAAATTGGAGTTAACTTGCAGTTAAGTGTCAGAATACATTACATACATTCATTTTAATGTATTATGTATTAAAGTATTATGTTTTACATGATAAATACTCTTTTTAAAGTATGTTAAAGTGTGCTTCTTTTTCACAACAGAGTATAGGCTATACTCCCCTGACTTCTGCAAGGTTAAATCACTTATAATAAATAAATACTGAAATATTGCATGAAAAAATAAGAATTGTTAATTTTGATTTTAATGAAAGCTTAATACAATTGTAAATAGAGCATTTCTACAAAGACATCGGAACGGAAATCTGTTGTTTAGTTCCAAGAAGCCTTTTATTATTATTATTATTATTATTAATAATGCTCAGTAACATGCAAATACATAAACAAACAAACAAACAAACAAGGGTTATACAAAAAACAATGAAAAACAAAAGATGACAAGACAAAGTGACACAAGAATGCATACACTATCATTATTGGTAACATACAGACATTTCTTCATAATATTTTATAAATCTTAGGGATTTTTTTGTTATTTATATAGCAAAAAGAGATTTGAGCAGTACGGAAGAAGATTAGGGCCAAGCAATAATAAAAAAATAAAACCATCTCGAGATTAAAGTTGTTAAATTTCGAGAAAAAAGTCGTTAAATTTCGAGAAAAAAAGTCGAGATAAAATGTTGAGAATAAATTCATTAAATTATGAGTTTACTGTCAACATTTTATCTCGACTTTTTTCTCGTAATTTAATGACTTTATTCTCATAATTTAACGAATTTATTCTCGTAATTTAACGACTTTTTTCTCGTAATTTAATGACTTTATTCTCATAATTTAACGAATTTATTCTCGTAATTTAACGACTTTTTTCTCGTAATTTAATTACTTTATTCTCATAATTTAATGAGTTTATTCTCGTAATTTAATGACTTTATTCTAAACATTTTATTTCGACTTTTTTCTCGAAATTTAACAGCTTTAATCTCTAGATGGTTTTATTTTTTATTATTGCTTGGTCCTAATCCTCGTCCGTAGAGAAGTGATATTACTTCAGTTTTGAAATGGGGATAGGATGGAATATTGTTTGCAAACTTTTGTTTATGAATAAAGAATTTGCCATATAAAATAAAGAAATTAACAGTGTACTCTAGGGGTCCATTTTTATCATCAATATGATAAAAAATAATTAGTTCCAAGAAGCCATATTAAGCAGTGCAAATAAAAATGAGTGTAAAGCAACATTTGGTTACTGCTAATATGAAAAAAGACCATGAAAAGAAAATTGATATGCTTGTAGTACGCTAGAAATGGGTGGTTTGTCTACTATGTGTGTGTGTGTGTGTGTGTGTGTGTGTGCAGCACCTGTCTCTGTCACACTGGGCAGCAGCTGGCAGGAGCCGGTCTGTTCCTTCATCCACACAAACAACCCCTTACTTTAGCACTGAAAGAGAGACAGAGACATCTCTGCTGCCCGTTGCTGACTCAACTGTCTCCAAAAACCGGTTCCCACACTCCTTCTCACTAAAGTCTGGCTCCACACATTTCCTGGAAACAGCAAATTTCTTATCAATAATCAATAATGTCCACAAATGTCTAAGCAGAAACTGAAGCTCAAATTCCCTTTTCTTTAAGATAGTTATTAGAGTGTTTTATTCAGTATGCACACACACACACACACACACACACACACACACACACACACACGCACACACACACACACACACACACAGAAGGAGAGAGAGATTGCATCTCTCATTTGTTTCTCACACTGCCTGTGATGGCGCCCTCTGCAGGTGTGTGTCTGGTTATAGTTACTGTTTTTCCATCTGGGTATTTGTATATATGAAATTTGATTTATGTTGTGTTGAATGTAACTTTCCAAGTATCAAATAAAAATATAATTGAAAACACATTGTACAACCTATTTCCAGAAGCAGCCTTTGCTGTGTTTCACTCGTTTCAGAAAGGGCCTCCGCTTGCCCTTGAAAAAGGACCATCACAGCCATGCATGGTTGGAAATTAATGGGAACTTGGGGCAAAAATGCCACCAAAATTTAAAAAAACAAAACAAACAAACAAAAACAAATTCAACATATGGAGCTAAAAAAATGTCCCGGATTGAATTCTTGATTTTAATATTTATAAAAGGATATAGTTAAAGGGTTAGCTTACCCAAAAATGAAAATAATGTCATTAATTACTCACCCTCATGTTGTTCCACACCCGTAAGACCTTCGTTCATCTTCAAAACACAAATTAAGATATTTTTGATGAAATCCGATGGCTCAGTGAGGTTTGCATTGAGAGCAAAGCCATTTAAACTCTCAAGATTCATTAATGTACTAAAAACATATTTAAATCAGTTCATGTGAGTACAGTGGTTCAATATTAATATTATAAAGCGACTACATTTTGTGCACCAAAAAAATAAAATAAATAAAGACTTCAATAATATCTACTGTATATGGGCCGATTTCAAAACACTGCTTCAGAGCTTTATGAATCGAATCAGTGAATCTGAGCGCCAAAGTCACATGATTTTAGCAGTTTAGCCGTTTGATAGGAGATCCGAATCACTGATTCGAAACAAAAGATTCATAAAGCTCAGAAGATTGATGAAGCAGTGTTTTGAAATCGGCCCATATAGATATTGCTGAAAAGTCATTATTTCGTTTTTTTTTTTTTTTGGCGCAGAAAAAGTATTCTTGTCGCTTTAAAATATTAAGATAGAGCCACTGAACTGTTTCAAATATGTTTTTAATACCTTTATGGATCTTGAGAGTTTGAATGGCTTTGCTCTCAATAGAGCCATCGGATTTCATCAAAAATATCTTAATTTGTGTTCCGAAGATGAATGAAGGTCTTACGGGTGTGGAACGACATGAGCGAGAGTAATTAATGAGAGAATTTTCATTTTTGGGTGAACTAACCCTTTAAACAATAGCACACGAGCAAGAGTGTTGTTTTCCCTGAACGACTTCAAATTTGATAGTGATTTTACAAAACTAGTTAATATTAGGTGACTTACATTTTAGATTGAGAATATTGCCTGTTTTTGCTCTACAAAAATAGTTCAAAACAAATCCACAGAAGAGCCATTGCGCATCTGTGAGCAACACAGTAAAGTTTCATTACTGAATGAATCGGTCTAATGAATGATTCAATGACTCACTCAAAAAGACAGTCATTGGGCATTCAAAAGGCAGCCACTTGAGAGCGTGTGCACGCAACAGGAAGCTTCGGAGCTGCTAAGAGTATCACATCATACATCATGTTCAGGAACTCACATTCCCGTATATCACAAGATGTCGAAGGAAACATTCCAATGTAAGTTAATTAGACATTACATATAATTTTGTAGTAAAACATAAAGAGTTGCGCATTTTATTGGTGCAAAGATGAGTATCTGTATTTTGTACCTTTGCAACTGCTTTTTATCACTTAATTAGAAGAACCACAATTACTAAATCGAGTCAGCTGTTACATAAGGACCACTAAACAGACATTTAGAAGTTTATTTTAAAATGCAAAATATTGAAAATCAAATTAAAGCTCTGTAAACACTTGCATTTTTAATCAGGTAATCAAAAGCACATTTTGAATGAATCGTTTGACTGAATGATTCAATGACTCACTCGTTAAGACAATGATTTGCCGCCACCTACTGGCAGTAACCTACACCTAATTTTCAGCATTGTGCTCGTTGTGTTCTGTCTTCCGGTTTGTATTTCCACTACATGAAGGTAAGATCCTGTGCACTAGCAACAATAAAACAAGTATACCTCTATTTTAAGTTCATTGTCTTAATTTTTTTTACATTTTAATTACATTTAAGTTAATATAAATATAATTTTTTTTTATTTTTATATTATATGGCTGGGAACTCATTCCCACAAAAAAAAACTGATTCCATTCTAGAGAATCATAGAGCCTCATTAGCCTCAATAAAGCTAATCTCCTTTAATGAATTACAGCTTTAAAGTTCTAAAACTCGGATTACATGGGCGACATGCCACAGTAAAGTAACTGTAAACTTGAAAAGTGAGTAAACAACAAAAGTAAATCATTCATGATAGAATCATAGAGGCATTTTATAATAGACACACATGGACATGTGGCACATAAAAGAGTGTTATTTATAGACTGTAGAGAGATCTAACGCTTTTGATGAGGGTATTACTCCATGAAGGGAATAGTAGTTATACTCCGTGTCCAGCCGGTGGCAGTGTTGCGCTGTCTGACTCTCTAACTCCCTCCCTCTCTGTTCTCATACACATTAGACTCACTGCAAACAATTATATTCTATTCAAACCATACAGACTGTTTTATAGGGTGTTCTGAAATTCAAACGCATGCTTCCACTATACCACTTCTCAACTTCTCTCTGTTTTCTTTGATGCTTGTTTTGTGAAATGCATCCGTTAAATTTAATGGCAGCAAAATACTATTCAAGCAATGCAGTGTTCTTTCTTAACACAAATAAGCTTAAATATTTATGTTTATATAAAGCTGCTGTCGCCAGTGATATAATCTGCAGGGATATTATACTACAAAATTTCAATGTGACATTTAAGTATTATATATAAAGTTCAAGATCATCCATTGACCTTCACACACTCACAATATCACATAATTTAGACTGTAATTTTTAGTCAAGAGCATGGAATTTTAGTCATATGCTATAATACACATTCTGAAAGCACATTTAGTCTTCATATTATAGGCACCATTAAAGTGAATAAGCATTTAATTTAAAACACATATTCCACCCTGTTATTAAAGGGTTAGTTCACGCAAAAATGAAAATTCTGAAGAAATGAAGACTCATGTCTTTCTACAGCCATAAGACCTTCGTTCATCTTCAGAACACAAGTTCAGATACTTTTTTTGATGAAATCCAAGAGATTTTTTTTTTATCTTCCATTGAAAGTAATGAAATTACTATATTCAAGGTCCAGAAAGGTACTAAAGACATCGTTAAAACAGTCATGTGACTGCAGTGGTTCAACCTTAATGTTATGAAGAGACGAGAATAAAGAATGGTAAAGAACGACTTTATTCAACAATCTCTTCTCATCTGTGTTATTCTCCTACACTATTTACATTGAAGGCTTCTGTGTTTACGTCTGAACGCTGACTCAGTATTGGCCAAAGCTGATCGCGTGATCAGCACGACGTATACATGTGTATGTGTGTATTTACTATATCAGCCAAGAAATACCTTGTTGAATCCACTGTTCTACCCTTGTTTGATTACGGTGATGTGATATATAGAAATGCACGTAAAGGTGTTCTGGAACAATTAGATTAGATTGATTACTAATGCGCCCTACAGAACGCATCATTGTGAATTATATTCTTATCTGAACTGGACATCATTGCATATAAGACGGGAAATACACTGGCATATCTTCATTTGTTAAGCTTTACTAGGGTTACTACCAAACTATCTTCAAAAATTGCTGCAATTACAAACTAAAACATCTGCAGCTAGATCATCTAATTATATCTTTTTGACTATCCCTAGAAAGAAAACGACTTATGGTCGTTCTGCTTTGAAAAATATCTTAATTTGTGTTCTGAAGATGAACGAACGAAAGTCTAACGGCATGAGGGTGAATAATTAATGACAGAAATTTCATTTTTGGGTGAACTAACCCTTTAATAACAGATAATATGTTTAATTAACTAACCAAATAGGCTATATGCAATGTTAAAGTGTGTTGCTGCCTAACTTTTGTTTGTGTTTGACATGCCAAAATCCAATATCATTCATTTAATATAGTTTAGCTTATAACATTTGAGCTAAATAAGTCTTGTTTTCTGAACTCCAAACTGACGCAATGTTAAAAAGCATCATTAAAAATGCATATAATTCCCTAGTTTTTTTTTTTTTGTGTGTGTTTATAAAACACCCTGCACAGCTCGAGATTTATTTTAAGAATGAATTTGAATCTGACAAAATAAGAAGCATCGCTCCGCTCCCTTAAGTGTCAATCATTCATCAGACGAATGATTTATTAGCTGTTCACAAGACCTCTCCAGCATTTCCGTATTCCCTTTTGCCCGCGTCTTTCTGGCTCTCACGTGTCGTCTGTAGCAGTGCAGTGATGTGTGCGCGGAGGCTCGCGCTGGCAGTGGGGCTTTGGGTGTTTGTTCACTATAAAACATCATGACTCATCACACGTTCAGAGCGTCACACATAGCCGTACATCTCCTTTTCCATTTAGTGCTCCTTACAAAAGAGTTGCTTGGCAGATTTGCCTTATTTTCCTGTTTAATGAGCTCCCCGAACACATCGCCTGACACCTGCTTATCTGGACACGCAAGGTCAGATTACCCTGCCAAAAAATAAACTTATTTCAAATACGCCAACCCAGATGTGCTTGAGGGTGAAAGAGAGGACACGGGTTGAATCAGAGGAGTAGCCGCACTGGCACGCGTTGCCAATTAAAGCGAACGCGGATGACACGCGGAGCGTCTCGCTTGACTGCGGCTGTGAACCGCGGACCGCGGGATAATAGGGCTCGGTCTGTAGCTCAATCGATGACACCCCGTCTCCCTTTCTCCGGAACATACCTCCTACTGCCGCTGTCAGAGCAGAAAATGTCAGCTGGTGTACACACGCATAAAAACAAACGACTGAACATTAACGCAGAAATATTCGATTACAAATTCATGAAGTAACATGAAGTAATGACACTTTATTCGATGAGAAGTTATTCGTGCTATTCTGGCCATCAGCATTATAGTCTAACTTTAACTCTGTACAGTTACACAAATACACATTATAACACAAAACAAGGAGTGACACCCAGCACATTCATATAAGGCCCTGTTTTGTTTTCGTTTTAAAATGAAAACGATCCTCATCTACACTGGCGTTCCTCCCACAACGTTTTAGAAACAATCTATCTACAAATACTTTACATGACACGAGCGAAAATGCATGTCACATGACCGTTCATGCACACTGAGCATGCGCGTAGAAGTCGCTTCTTATGCATGTAGGCAGCTGCAGTATTACAGTGCCCAAGGAAGTCGACCGGAAGTTGAAGTCGGCCGCGTGCCGCCATCTTGTCGCGGAACTTCACTTGCGTTAGCATCCCATTGACTCCCATTCATTTTGGCGTCACTTTGACAGCGAATAACTTTACATCTGAGGCGACTCCATTTGTCCATTATTTATTTCTAAAGATACACGACAATGTATAAAGGGCTCCATTACCTTCTATGTTACATTATGGCCCCGTAGAAACAGTTTTTGTAAAAATAGGCTAACGATTGCGTCATAACCACTCGACTCTCTGTCGCACAGTAGAGAAATTACCGTACAGACAGGAGGAGAAGCTCGCAGGCAATAGTATGCATTAATTTAATATGGCGTACTGTCGTTACATTTTAAAATACTATACAAAATAATTAATCAGAATACTTACTCCTGCTCACTCACGCCAAAGAACTCCCCGCTCAAGCTCGCCGTCTCTGCAAGATTAACGATGGCAGTTTTCATGCTTCACTTGTCTCAATTGAGTTCCAATGGGGTCGCTGTGTCCATTTCTTTTACTGTCTATGAGTATTACAAATGCAGAGTTTAACTGCACAATGGCTGCTAAAATGACAACAAAGCCAGCAAAGATTGGATACGCAGAGCGAACGTGGATTTCCTTTTCAAAAGTCTCAGTTTTGGTGCGGTTACAATGAAACTCAACCCCAGCGTTTTCAAACTAAAACCGGCTCTGCAGCATTTTCGAAAGTCTCGGAAATGCTATAGTAGTGTAAACGACAGCAAAAGTTATGCGTTTTAAAACGAAAATGCACTGGTGTAAACGGGGCATAAGGTAACATTGCTAAAGGTGCACTGGGGTAAAAAGCGCATTTGACTTTATTCTCCTTTAAACAATTAAAAATTCACCTCAAATTTGGCTGATCCTTGATGCAATCACTGAAAGCAATGCAAAGTTGATTCTGAGCTAATTTGATGTCATATTTATTGTTTTTAAACATTACCCTACACCTCAGTAAAAGGTGCTTTTGGTTTTATACACTAGATGGCACAATAACTTGCTGCAGCACTTTCCTAAACATCCACGTTTCATGATGCACATGGAAATGTGGCTGATCCTTGCAAGATGTCCTCGTGATGGTAATTACCCCAAGCTTTACTCACCCTCAAGCTATCCTAGGTGTATATGACTTTCTTCTTTCTGATGAACACAATCGGAGATATATTAATAAATATCCTGACGCATCCAAGCTTTATAATGGCAGTGAGCGATACCAAATGTGTATGAGCTGAAGAAAGTGTCTCCATCCACATCCATCCATCATAAACATACTCCACACGGGTTAATAAAGGCCTTCTGTAGCGAAGCGATGCATCTGTGTTATGAAGTAAAATATCTAGCTTCCGCCAGACCGCCTTCCGTATTCAAATTACGGAAAAAAAGGGAAGTAGCGTCGCAGCAGTTAAGCTTTTTCCGTATAAGTTGAATAGGATGTAGCGAAAGCTTTTTGAACTGTGAGAGGCGCTATGCTGAAGAGGGAAGGCGGTCTGGAGGAAACTAGATATTTAACTTCATAACTTGTTAAATATGGATTTTTTTTTTACACAAATGCAACACTACACTTCAGAAGGACTTTATTAACCCGTGTGGAGTATGTTGGATGGATGGATGTGGATGGAGACACTTTCTTCAGCTCATACTCATTGATCCCGTTCACTGCCATTATAAAGCTTGGATGCGTCAGGATATTTATTAATATATCTCAGATTGTGTTCATCAGAAAGAAGAAAGTCATATACAGCTAGGATGGCTTGAGGGTGAGTAAAGCTTGGGCTAATTTTCAATTTAAAGTGAACTAATCCTTTAAACGTAGTGGATGCATTTTTTCCCCCAAACCATGTAAGGGTGTAGGGTAAAGTTTAGGGTTTTGTATTTTGTTACCATTGGGACTTGTCTCGCATAGCCAGATCTTGACGTGTAACGCAACCAATCACAGTTCATTTAAAGACCGAACATTTAAACGTCGTTTCCACGTCATGTTTAGAGTGAAAATGTAAAGTTGATGTCCCAACAATAACAGACCGGCGTGCATCTAATAAATTATTAATTTAAGATTGTTCAAGTTTATTATATCAATGGAGCCGCGAACTTCGCAAACTTTTGAAAATTCATCATTTAGTTGATCCTGGTAAGCGCTCTTTCTCACAAGGACTGAGACTACGTTGAAACATCTTTTGAGTCGGCTGCGAGGTGGATTGAGTTTACGCTGAACTGGTTTGAGGAAAAAAATCAAGTGTTCACTACATATAGGAATGAATCCAGTATGTCATCGCAGCAAGGACAACACTCGCGGCCAGTAACGCTAAGTTGTTTCTGTGCTAAAAATGTTATAGATTTAAGTAGCAACTGAGAATCACTAAAATTAATGAATACATTTTGAAACAAAGGTTAATAATTTTAAGGTAATTAAATCAACAGTTTTTCAATAACTGAAGAATATGGAAAAGTATGGTATTTTGGTTTAAACACGTCAAAGCCTGATTTATGAAACTGTAAAACATTTATTCCTCACACACTATTGTATGACATCAGAAGAAATTGTAAGTATTTAATGACAGAATTCCCATTTTTTAGTGGAACTATCCCTTAAAGTGACCTAAAGATCCTTAGAGGGTCCCCAAACAAAACATTTCCCAAACATTATATTTTGGTTGTGGGAACGTCCCGTTTTCTTAAATTGAGCATTAGAGAAAGGCTAATATAATAAGATGCTGAAACCTGTCTCAACTGCATTTGTACTAAAAACTGTATTGCTTTCAATCCGGTGAGTTGTAAAAAGTAATAGATATACACACATACTCTTTCTATCTCTGGAAAATTCACCATTGACATAAATGACTCTTTTTAACAGAGGAATGTCCAGATTTTTGATGGAGAATGTTCTTTAACCTCAGAGCCTTCTCATTAACAAAAGTCTATTGTCTAATTTTTTCAAAATTGCATTTTTCAAACCATTTATTGGGATTTTTAATAAAATAATATGGTCAGTGAAGGTATCACTTTCTGATACAGCACCATTGTTTTGCATTGCATTATATCACTTTAAAATATACCTGATTTGGTTATATATTCATCAGTTTGAAGTCTTATTCCTACATTATAAGTGATGTATTGCGGCAGTGAGTTTGTGTGTGTGTGTCAGGGGTCACAGTAGAAAGATGTGTGTGTGTGTGTGTGTGTGTGTGTGTGTGTGTGTGTGTGTGTGTGTGTGTGTGTGTGTGTGTGTGTGTGAGTGGTGCTGGAATGGTGCTGGTTGACAGTCACCAGTAAGGTTGAAGCTAATCTGTGCCATCAGCTGTCTGTTCGCTGGATGTCAACACAAACACACACCCACACACACACACACACACACACACACACACACACACACACACACACACACACACACACACACACACACACACACACACACACACACACACACACACACACACACTCCGCTGGCAATGTCAGCTTGTCAGCCCACATATGCTCGTCTGTATGGAAAGAGAGGTGAGGACACGGGCAGCCTCCGTCTTTTTCCTGTCGTCCCCTACTCTCGTCTCTCTGTGCCCTAACCTCATCTCCTTCTCCTTCTTTTTCTTTTTCTCTTCTACCACAACTACATCAAAACATGTTTCAGCCCATTTTTCAAAGCCTCTCTATTTTCTGGAAAATCTATACTTCTCAATTTTACTCATTCTCCTCTTCTCTAAGAACATTTGTTCTGACTACCAATGCTGGACGATCAATATTTCTGTCATTCTTTGTATATGTGGAGAGCATGTTAGCGTGTACTCACACATCCTAATAACATGAATATTGGGTCACGCTTTATATTAGTATTCTTTAAATACTTCAAAAAATAATAAATGCAATTTAATAATAAATGAATATAACTTGGTTAAATGACTCACTGAGAGATCATTCAAATAATAATTAAAAACATGTTCGTCAGGAGTTGATTTGATATACAGTGTTGGTATGTTGGGAAAACACTCTTTACATGTAAAATTATTTCTGTAAATCCAAAATTTAAGAATCAAATTATGAAAAATTTGGACATAGTATACATTATACACTGATATCCCATTCCAAACATACAGTACACTTTGTCTAGTGTACATCCAACATAAAATACAGCATGACTGACCCCTGCTGGGTAAAGCACTTAGTAATGGACATGCTAATATCCTATCACTATACACTATCAGTGTGCCCTTTGCTGCATGAAATGTGTATTGTAAAAAGGAACCCACTTTTTCTAAGATAGTATATGATGACAGAACTTTTTTTTGACAGTTCCATTTTCAGGAAATATGACCTGGCATATGAATGGAATGGACAACTACAAATCAAGATATTCCAGCATCTCTGTATGTATGTATACACAGTGAGGATCCAGAGGCTATTTCCTGTGTCTGGGTCTTCTTTTCTGTTCCCATTGCCCAGACTGGGTTTTATCTCCCTCTGTGCAGTTTGAAAACAATAAAAGAAAAGCGATGTGTCTTGTTCAGTCACTAAATAGCTGTCTCGTTTGGCCCCCTGAGGTGGCTGCACATCACTGACTGCCCCATTCATCAGCCCAACACTGCAGCCCGACCCACAACCTTCAAACTCCTCGAATAAAGAAGATAAATACCTCAGCCTGTGAGGAAGACGAGGGCAAACAAGGAGAGGGAGGGTACAGAGAAAGAGAGAGTAGGAGTTCTGTGGAAGGACAGATGGATGTATGTCAATATCACACATGCAACGTGTTACACATTTAAACCTCTTTACTTCATTTAAGTCAGATCATGACATCACAAGCTGGACTGTCACCCACATGATTATGAACTACTGCACCACAGTCCCAAAAAAGCAACTACATCTAAATACAAATGTGCTGCGGAAGCTAATTTGAAACTTAAGTATCTCAAGCTACTAGGTACTAATAGCAATAATAGCAGCAGTAATAACCAACAGCAATAGAAGCAGCAATATCCAACAGCACCAGCAGCAGCAATAACCAGTGGCAGCAGCAGCAGCAGCAGCAGCAACAACAACAACAACAACAACAACAACAACAACAACAACAACAACAACAACAACAACAACAACAACAGCAGCAATCAACAGCGGCATTAACCAACAGCAGCAGCAATAACCAACAGCAGCAGCAATAACCAACAGCAGCAGCAATAACCAACAGAAGCAGCATCAATAACCAGCAGCAGCAACAATATCCAGCATCAGCAGCAATATCCAACAGAAGCAGCAATAACAGCAGCATAATCATCAGCAATAACCAACAGCAACAGCAATAACAGCAGCATAATCAGCAGCAATAACCAACAGCAACAGCAATAACAGCAGCATAATCAGCAGCAATATCCAGCATCAGCAGCAATATCCAACAGCAACAGCAATAACAGCAGCATAATCATCAGCAATAACCAACAGAAGCAGCAATAACAGCAGCATAATCATCAGCAATAACCAACAGCAACAGCAATAACAGCAGCATAATCAGCAGCAATAACCAACAGCAACAGCAATAACAGCAGCATAATCAGCAGCAATATCCAGCATCAGCAGCAATATCCAACAGCAACAGCAATAACAGCAGCATAATCATCAGCAATAACCAACAGCAACAGCAATAACAGCAGCATAATCAGCAGCAATAACCAACAGCAACAGCAATAACAGCAGCATAATCAGCAGCAATATCCAACAGCAACAGCAATAACAGCAGCATAATCAGCAGCAATAACCAACAGCAACAGCAATAACAGCAGCATAATCAGCAGCAATAACCAACAGCAACAGCAATAACAGCAGCATAATCAGCAGCAATATCCAACAGCAACAGCAATAACAGCAGCATAATCAGCAGCAATATCCAACAGCAACAGCAATAACAGCAGCATAATCAGCAGCAATAACCAACAGCAACAGCAATAACAGCAGCATAATCAGCAGCAATATCCAACAGCAACAGCAATAACAGCAGCATAATCAGCAGCAATAACCAACAGCAACAGCAATAACAGCAGCATAATCAGCAGCAATAACCAACAGCAACAGCAATAACAGCAGCATAATCAGCAGCAATAACCAACAGCAACAGCAATAACAGCAGCATAATCAGCAGCAATATCCAACAGCAACAGCAATAACAGCAGCATAATCAGCAGCAAAATCCAACAGCAACAGCAATAACAGCAGCATAATCAGCAGCAATAACCAACAGCAACAGCAATAACAGCAGCATAATCAGCAGCAATATCCAGCATCAGCAGCAATAACCAACAGCAACAGCAATAACAGCAGCATAATCAGCAGCAATATCCAGCATCAGCAGCAATATCCAGCAGCAGCAGCAATATCCAGCAGCAGAAACAATATCCAGCAGCAGCAACAATATCCAGCAGCAGCAGCAATATCCAGCATCAGCAGCAATATCCAGCATCAGCAGCAATATCCAGCAGCAGCAACAATATCCAGCATCAGCAGCAATATCCAGCAGCAGAAACAATATCCAGCAGCAGCAACAATATCCAGCAGCAGCAGCAATATCCAGCAGCAGCAACAATATCCAGCAGCAGCAGCAATATCCAGCATCAGCAGCAATATCCAGCATCAGCAGCAATATCCAGCAGCAGCAACAATATCCAGCAGCAGCAGCAATATCCAGCATCAGCAGCAATATCCAGCAGCAGCAACAATATCCAGCAGCAGCAACAATATCCAGCAGCAGCAACAATATCCAGCAGCAGCAACAATATCCAGCATCAGCAGCAATATCCAGCATCAGCAGCAATATCCAGCAGCAGAAACAATATCCAGCAGCAGCAACAATATCCAGCAGCAGCAACAATATCCAGCAGCAGCAGCAATATCCAGCAGCAGAAACAATATCCAGCAGCAGCAACAATATCCAGCAGCAGCAGCAATATCCAGCAGCAGAAACAATATCCAGCAGCAGCAACAATATCCAGCAGCAGAAACAATATCCAGCAGCAGCAACAATATCCAGCATCAGCAGCAATATCCAGCATCAGCAGCAATATCCAGCAGCAGCAACAATATCCAGCAGCAGCAACAATATCCAGCAGCAGCAGCAATATCCAGCAGCAGAAACAATATCCAGCAGCAGCAACAATATCCAGCATCAGCAGCAATATCCAGCAGCAGCAACAATATCCAGCAGCAGCAACAATATCCAGCAGCAGAAACAATATCCAGCAGCAGCAACAATATCCAGCAGCAGCAACAATATCCAGCAGCAGCAGCAATATCCAGCAGCAGAAACAATATCCAGCAGCAGCAACAATATCCAGCATCAGCAGCAATATCCAGCAGCAGCAACAATATCCAGCAGCAGCAACAATATCCAGCAGCAGAAACAATATCCAGCATCAGCAGCAATATCCAGCAGCAGCAACAATATCCAGCAGCAGAAACAATATCCAGCAGCAGCAACAATATCCAGCAGCAGCAACAATATCCAGCAGCAGAAACAATATCCAGCATCAGCAGCAATATCCAGCAGCAGCAACAATATCCAGCAGCAGCAACAATATCCAGCATCAGCAGCAATATCCAGCAGCAGCAACAATATCCAGCAGCAGCAACAATATCCAGCAGCAGAAACAATATCCAGCAGCAGCAACAATATCCAGCAGCAGCAACAATATCCAGCATCAGCAGTAATATCCAGCAGCAGCAACAATATCCAGCATCAGCAGTAATATCCAACAGCAGCAGCAACAACAGCAGCAGCATAGTAGATCTATACACATATTAACATTGTCAAATCTATTACCATGCCAAACACTAAGTTGTCATGACAGATCAATATTTATTTTTAGAATGAAAGCCATATTTTTATCCATCCATTCTCCATACTGTATGTTTTATGTAAAGTCGCAGGGATGCTGGAGCCTATTCCAGGGGCGATTCTAGGATTTTGATTTTAGGGGGGCTCAGCCCCCAGTAAGGGTATGATTAAAAAAATATTATTTGACTGACTGTTGCTCATTTGCAGACCTACTCCCGCACGACAAGAAAAAATGTTGTATATCCATCAACAATGAAATATAAATTATTTTAGTTTTTTAGCTTTTTAGCCTTTATAATCAACAATACGGTTGGATATTCATAAAGTCACCCCATGAAAATTGATGTCCTTTTAAGTATTTTAACTAACCAGCTAATATTCATTAAGAATATAGACAAACCATGTATTAATGTAATTGTCTATTGGCAATATGATTAATCTGTTCTATATTTATTTCTATTTATTAAAAATAACAACATGAATTATCAATTTGCCACTTCTATAAATCAAGTACAAATCTATTATAAATAGTATAAATCAGGAAAATCAAAAATCCCTTTACTCCATGCTTACTCTAATTTATGTATCATGACACTCCTCCTGATTCATTATTACTTAATACAAAACTATATTTAATAATACAAAACAAAATAACTCCACATTCTCTCTCTGGGCCATCTAGTGCTTTCAGACAATGATGTGTGTCATTTTTGTGCTGCATAATGTAATGTCAAAATACATTATAATATGTCTGTAATTGTAAAAAGTAAATTAAAATAAATCATGATCGTTTTCTGAATCTAAAGTATGTTTTCATGGGTGTTAATCACTTCATTTTTGTCACTTCATCACACGCAGCGAAACGTATTGGTATTGGATGAGAAACCGAGCCGTCTCGTGTGCTCCCAATGCTCCAGTAACATTACATTATGTAAACTGCAATGCATTTATGACATAGAACTGCACCGATGCAGATGTAATATCATAGCATTAGCAATCTATCAATAAATGCACGCACACACGACACACACCTTGTGCTCTCTGATGTTCGCTCTGCTCGGCGCCCCTGCAGATTGAAAAATGCGCTAAATCCAAGCAGACTCAGATAAGAGGAGGAGCCGAAACTTGACGCAGCTTGCCGCCGTTTCAAATGAGTTTTTTTAAAGGGGACTGAAGCGATCAAAAATGTATTAATCAAATATTTTTTTTAGGGGGGCTGGGCAGAAGTTTAGGGGGGCTGAAGCCCCCCTAAAAAGGGCCTAGTGACGCCCCTGGCCTATTCCAAGGTCGTCTCATCCTCAGACGTCACACCCACGGACTGAATGTCTGATGCATAAGGCACACAAAATGGGAAAGAATTTAGGAGTTTAGAAGTTGTTATCTGATTGGTTGAATTCTTAAGGAGTTCTGGGAGATGTGTGTGTCGCATTCTTTAACAGTCCATCTGGAAACAAAGCCATTGTGATGCCAAACCCCCTCATGGAAGAAGAAAGCCGTCATGTTTATATATCTGTGACAATGAGTGCTTATAAGTATCAACTAAATGCTGGATTTTCAAAAGTATGTGAAGTTCATAACATAGACTCTTTAAAAGTTGTCCAAGAGTTTTACATACCAGTCTGTTATTGTAGGGACATTGACATTTTCACATCCCAAAACATGACACTGAACAAAACGAAATGTGATCGGTTGCTGTACATGTCAGTCAGACAATCCTTGGCCAATGAAAGCTGCGATGGAGTCTGAAGGCCTGGATAAGCAAGACTAATTCCAAGGTGACTATGTAGATAAATGTACAATAAATACAACTAATAAAACTATATTTTTATTTCTGCTTATTTAAATAACTGAAGTGAACCATGACTAACAGCAGTGTTTAACTAAATGTTTTGATACAAAAAAAAAGTGATGCAGGACTTGAATTGGTGCATTGTTTTCCACTAAAATGAATCCATCATGTTCCCATAAGGAGACATTTTGTGTTTGATAGTAAAGACTTTTACTAATTAACTTCTACACCACTAATTGTTGGAAAAACTTGATCCTGGGAAGGCTAAGCTATCACGGAGACGACTGATTTAGTAGTGGTGCTACCTTTAGGAAGTTATTCCCCAACACTGGAGGCTATCTGTGACAAAAGCTCTCTGACTGATATCTGTGAGCTGAAACCATTTAAACAGTCTAAATGTGCGTGATCAAACAGAACTGGTGTTATGCTTCTCTGGAGCAAACACATTCCCTCACTGAAAAAATCTGAATCAGAGCCCTTGGACACCAAAAGTCCCCCAACCATCCACATCCCCCAGCGCTGCAGGCCAGTTAACATCAGCCCAACCGGACAAAGAAGAGGGCGGACCCTCTGATCCGTTCCTGCTGCTCCGTTGTACCCTACAGGCATGGCCCAGCCTGACTTTAACACCATGTGGCAAAGACTGCCTCTGACAGATGTTCCCTGACACTGCCAATCCTACAGGAGCAACGGCCGACGCGTGCACGTTTGACTTTGTGATGTCATCGTGACAGTGATGGTGGAAGATGATGTGTGTGTGTTGTGGTAATGGATGGAGAAATAAATCAAATGAGATCTAGAGTCCTGCTGCAGTGTCATTAGGAATCGTGTCACGCGCCTACACTGAGGGCCAGCTGGAGGAATCTGAATTCCCCCTGCGTGCTTTTAAGATGGACTGGGGCTTGATGGATTGGATGGGAGAGGCGCAATGATAGGCTGATCTGCATCTGGATAGCATTGGTATTTTTTATTCACCTCACACTCTCTCTCACACACACGTTCTCTCGGTAAAAGAGGTTCAGTAGATAAGGTCATGTGTGTGTGTGTGTGTGTGAGAAAGAGAGAGACGGGAGAGGCGCGGTTTGGTAATGACCCTAGACATGTTGTACAATGCTGCATATTTCTCCTCCCAGCTGCCACTTTAACGAGTAGATAAAATGGCCTCGGCTGAATAATTAATACTCCGGCCCATTAACGAGGCATTAGAATGCTGGCTTCTTCTTATCGATTCTTGCGTCCCCGCCCACCCCTTTCTCTTTTTTTGATTTTAACTTGATAGCGCTGTCAGAGCCAGGCGGGGTTCAGGCCAGAGGTCTTGATGGGCTTGAATTGGTGGCTTTTGTCAGTTGTGTAATTATACATGTAGACTGACTGATCTAAGTGAGACTAAATAATCATTCATACTGACATAGCGACAAAGTGGCATAAGATGTAATTAATTTTCAATGAAAGTTGGCAATTTCCAACGATCACCAGCAACTGCAAAGCTCAACAATATGTCAGTTTGCAGTGACGCATGGCATGTTTTCATGCACTCATTTCCATCAATCCAAAAGAATCCAATCTGATTCTAGATTCTGAAAGTACAGTTTATTTTGACCCTAAATTTTTAGTTCAGCTCCAACCCTGATAAAACACCTGAACGAGCTAATAAGGGCTGTGTCTCAAATCGCATACTCTCGGTACTTATTCTGAATAAGTATTTACTTTGCGACTGCTAAATAGTATGAAAGTGTGTAGTGTGAATGTAATCTAGACGTAGTTCATTCGCCGTGTTGTCGTTATCATGTGACCTAGTGTCAGTTGCATCGCTTCACTGCCATTCACAAAGACATCATATGTACACTTCAGAATCTCGCTGGAAGTAGGAGGTTATCCGGGTACTTTTTGCCTACTCTTTTATGAGTACAAGACACATACTATTTTTCGCCTACTATATATAAGGTAAGTGTGCGATTTTGGATGCAGCCCAATGTGCATACAGTACTATTCACCCTAAATAGTATGTGAGATGTGTCCCAAAGCGTAGTATGTTGAAAAGAGTATGCCAAAAGGCCCTGGATGGTCTACTATTTTTGGTAGATTTTCGAAGTGTGGATCCATGTACATTATAATGGCTAATATTGCCCACAATCCATTGCGCTTTGGATGAGGATTCAGTTCAGAACTACAAATACGAATAAAAAGTGTTCAAAAACTACAAAACATGGTGGATGTGCATGCCCGACAATTAAATAGAGAGGTTTAGATACACAATAGTATGTCCCAAACCTTATCTACCCTTTTGCTACACACTCAAAAGTATGTACTTTTTCTTCACAAAAGGGTACAAACTTTTAGGACGTAGTATTAGTAGATGAATTGGAACGCAGCACATATCTTCACTACTAGTAAGTTTCAGGCAGGTGAGTTTGATCAAGGTTTGAGATGAATTCTGCAGGTAAGTGGATCTGGAGGGCCAGAGTTGAGGACCCCTGACATTAACATTTACAACATTTATTCTGAACAAAAGTTCACAGTTCCCAGTCACAGCATTCAGAAGTGGAGAAATCCACCATGAGACTGTCAACAGGCTAAATTTGAGACATTTACACACAAAGACCTTTCAGTCTGATTGAGCGAATTGAGCATTATGGCACTTCCAGCATTTGTTTGCTTGGGATGGTGTACTGAATGAAACATCGCATTAATGTTTTACTCAACACTTTACTTTGGACCAGTGGGATTGGATGGTAAACCAGTTGGGAAAAAGTTGTTTAAACCAACCCCAAAAATCTGATTGAACCCTTCTGCTCCATATTGTTGGTGATTTTGTCGCATGACATTTAACATTTATTGAGGACAAATACTTGATGCTGGAAACTTGTTAAAGGGTAAGTTCACCAAAAAATGAAATGAAAAATATACGCATCCTCATGTCGTTCCAAACCCATAAGACTTTGGTTCATTTTCAAAAAACAAAATAAGAAACTGAGAGGTTTCTGTCCCTCCATTGAAAGCAAAGGTAACCACTATTTTGATGATCCAAAAAGGTCATAAAGGCATCAGAAAATGAATCCATATGATTTGAGTGATTTAATCCACATCTTTAGGCATTTATCCACATTCTCAGTTCATCTGGATTATTTTTACTACACCTTTATGACCTTTTTAGATCTTCTAAGTTGTGACCTGTACTTTCAAAAGGACCGGAACCTCCCAGGCTTCATTAAAATATCTTAATATCTTAACCAAAGTCTTTTGGGATTGGAACAACATGAGAGTTTGAAAATGATAGCAGAATTTTCATTTTTGGGTGAACTAACCATTTAACCCTCTGGAGCTGTTCATTTGTTGGTCAATAATGACCAATTTATAATCCATAGTTATAATCCATTTGAAAACACATGAAAGTTCCAACTTAAACTGTCTTAAATCTTGAATGGTTTGAAGCACAGACTAAAGTTTGGTCACTTTTTAAAGACAACACTTTTTGCTCACTTATTGCTGAAGTGAAAAATGCTTAAAAAGTGTTATAAAACTGTACATTTATTGTTATTAAAATACACAAAAATGCCATTTTCAATTTTGATATGAAATATATATTTTCCTAAACACATTTTACTCAAAGCCATAAACCTAAACAAGTTATGTTCCAAATTTGAGGTTGATATCTTAAAAAATGAGCTTCCAGTAAGAATTTGTTTGTGCGCAGTAGGTGAAATTCGTTTCCCATTCATTTCCAATGTGATCATTTTTGACTGTGAACAATACAAGTGTGACTATTTTTTTCAGGACCGTTTAACTCTTTTTGTATTCACATAGTAAGTGCCAAAACCTTTACCAAGTTTCTTACCATTCTGATGAAGTAAAAAACAAAAAAACAAAAAAAAACATACAATTCTTTGGTCAAAAATGACCCAACAGCACCAGAGGGTTACAACAAGGTGTAAGACAATTTTCTAAAGTTTCCAAACTCCAAAGTTTTGATTCAGACACAGAGGAAGATCAAAACACTTAACTTTTCACCAGTTATTTTGGAACAGACCCCGTATTTGACATGGTAACTGACTTTGGCTTATCCTGTGAGACCAAAGCGAAGTCAGATCCTCAGGTCACAGAGCCCTCACAAAATCAATTCATATCTGGACAGAAAAGACCAGAGGTCAATGTATTGATATCAACACCACACATCATCTGACAGGGACTCACCTTCACACTCCTCCAACCACTTACTACTTACGGACACACGGAAGAGGAAAAGCGGTTATAAACTGCTGAGTAAGGGAGGATAGAAAGTGTGTAAGAGAGATGAAGGAGATAAATATTACCAGTGCAGGTTGTTGAGCAGGGCAACTGGTCGATAATGAATGTGTCCCATTACAGAGCGGGAATAAGAGACTTCTGCTGACACCAGCATCTACCTCCAGATCTCCTGCGCATCTGATAATCTTACAATCACACACACACACACACACACACACACACACACACACACACAGAGCAGACGATCTGCACTAACATTTAATGCAATTTGTATGTACACTGGGTTAAAAACAACCCACGTTGGGTTAAAAATGGACAAACCCAGCAATTGGGTTGTTTTAACCTAACCTGCTGGGTAGTTTTATTTAACTCAACTTTTGTTTAAAAATGACTGTATTGCTTGCTTAAAATGAACCCAAAATAGTTTGGAAATGAACATTTATTAATAAATTTCATACTTAATAATTAAATAATAAACATTTGTTAATTATGTGTTTGATTTTTAATTTTCAACCTATTTGGGTTCAAATCCAGCCATATAGTATTTTTTAAACAATAGTTGATTTAAATAAAAACTACCCAGCAGGTTGGGTCAAACATTTAACCCAACCACTGGGTTTGTTCATTTTTAACTCAACTTGAGTTATTTTTAACCCAGCATTTTTTAGAGTTCAGTTGAGTTAAACAAAACTACCCAGCAGGTTGGGTCAAACATTTAACCCAAACGCTTGGGTCAAAAAAACCCAAACGCTGGGTTTGTCCATTTTTAACCCATTTTTTAGAGTGTAGTTGAGTTAAACAAAACTACCCAGCAAGTTGGGTCAAACATTTAACCCAACCGCTGGGTTTGTTCATTTTTAATCTAACTTAGGTTCTTTTTTACCCAGCATTTTTTAGAATTTAGTAGAGTTAACAAAACTACCCAGCAGGTTGGGTCAAACATTTAACCCAAACGCTGGGTTTGTCCATTTTTAACCCATTTTTTTAGAGTGTACTTGATTTAAATAAAACTACCCAGAAAGTTGGGTCAAACATTTAACCCAACCACTGGGTCAAAATAACCCAATTGTTGGGTTTGTCCATTTTTAACCCAGCAATTTATAGAGTTTAAGTTGAGTTAAACAAAATTACCCAGCAGGTTGGGTCAAACATTTAACCCAGCCACTGGGTTTGTTCATTTTTAACCCAACTTGGGCTATTTTTAACCCAGCATTTTTTTTTTTTTTTAGTGTAGTTGATTTAAATAAAACTACCCAGCAAGTTGGGTCAAACATTTAACCCAACCACTGGGTCAAAATAACCCAATTGCTGGGTTTGTCCATTTTTAACCCAGCAATTTATAGAGTTTAAGTTGAGTTAAACAAAACTACCCAGCAGGTTGGGTCAAACATTTAACCCAGCCGCTGGGTTTGTTCATTTTTAGCCCAACTTGGGCTATTTTTAACCCAGCATTTTTTTTGAGTGTAGTTGATTTAAATAAAACTACCCAGCAAGTTGGGTCAAACATTTAACCCATCTGCTGGGTTTGTTCATTTTTAATCTAACTTAGGTTCTTTTTTTTACCCAGCATTTTTTAGAATTTAGTTGAGTTAACAAAACTACCCAGCAGGTTGGGTCAAACATTTAATCCAACCACTTGGTCAAAATAACCCAGTTGCTGGGTTTGTTCATTTTTAACCCAACTTGGGCTATTTTTATGCATGCAGCATTTTTTAGAGTGTTTGCAAAGCATTTCCAAGTACCATGGAGTTACTTTGTTCAATTATGGTTCATGGCTCGAACCAGCAACCTTTCACACGTTTCAGCCATGAGATTTAACCGCCGTCCATAACATTAACATTGAAACTGATGGAAGACCAGCATCTGTGTGCCGTTGCTTACCATGATTTATGACTGTTTAGGTCACGCTCCTGAATCCACCTTCTTGTTGGTCCTGAAACAAACATTCCTATGAACCAGTCACATGTTCAGTTTAGGATTTGGGTTAACCTATCATGCCGCTCTGGTTTTAGGGGTAGTTAATGGTGAGGTCTGGGGTGTTACAGTTTTACAGTTAGGCTCAGGATCATCCCTTTACAGCTCTTTGTTAATACAGTATCTCTGGTAAGAGACGTGTGGATTGGCAGCCTGCCTTGAATGACGGCCAGGTGTTTTATAGTATCTATGAGTCTGATCATCCATCAAAGCGATCGATCCCAATCCCAGCGGTTTTATTAATGATCCTGTCAGCCGGCGCGCTCCGCGCTGCCCATAGTTGTCCAGGATGATAGATCTTTAGCCCGTCTGCCTGTTATTTATTCTCCCATGACCTTGTCCATATCTATTGTTGAGCACGCCAAATTATGAGTGCTCGGACATGATAATTCAATGTTCATCTTGCCGTTTCCAAAAATGTTGAGCTGGAGTGTCAGATCATTAATAAAACCAAACGCAGGGCTGAGTTTGGGTCTCTTTAAAGTCAGCATAAAATGAAAATTCAAAATATTATGAACAATTCATCTGTGCATATGTTTGTTTGTGTTTTGACCAGGTCATTTTTATTCAGAATGTCATAACTGGACCTTCTCTCTGGTGATGTATCCTGGAGACCTCTGCCACATGAGAACAGGGAATATGCCTGTTGTATAATAGCTATAATAAGACATTTTCCAATAGAGAAGGACACCAACTGAAGCTGTTGGGGCACCAAATCTTCCCACATCATAATCAATAAACATGTACTTTACATTAAATTAAAAATGACCCGACTCTGGTCAGAAAGTTGCTAAATGCACCATGAGTGCATCGACAGCGCAGTGCAGAAAAGTTCATTAAAAACCATTTGAAATTATCCATTATCATATTAATTAAATGCTGGGAAGTACAGGGTGGAACTGGGGAAATGCCAGACTACAATTTAAAAAATAATGTGACTCCAAGCAGCCTTTCATTGGCCACACTGTGAAGTTTCAGGAGTGACATCATTAGTATTTTTTTCAATCGAATGCTAAAACTCTGTAAGACAATTACTTAATAAATTAATCAAATGTATAATATTGTTGCTATCGGGCAGTTGTATCCCCATATTTCATCACTTTTATCTTTTCTTTCCCCCATAAATCATTACTATTGGTCGCCCTTTAGTCTGTCCGTAAAAATAGCTTATGACTAAATCTCATAACTCCATTGGATCCTCAAACTGTCAGTCAAACATCATAACTCCGCCCCTCCTTGGCACTCGCGGTTTTGAGCGTCTCTGCTTGTTTGCAATCCAAATGTAATTCAAGAATTGATTCTTTGAATACGTAGAGCGTTTTCTTTACCCGAAAAACACTGTAATGCTAATGTTTTATGACAGCAAACGTCACCAGAAGCCTAGTTACAAATACAGTGGATACTTTGAAAGTCGTACATGCTCAACTGTGAGCAAAACCAACGTGATCTCACATGTTCAAGTCCTGCTCGCATTTAACCAGTCGTATTTACGACGTGCGTTCAAGTCACTTTCACCGGAGCATGATGGCAGCATACCTTCCCTTAACAAACTACACAAAAATACAACAAGGATTTTAATCTCCACTTCCAGAAAATAAAGAACAAAGAATTTGCATCAGGTGTGTTCTGCTTTTTAATGTTTTTAATGAATATATAAAGCCACTGCAAACTTTATCGATACATATTATATTGTAATGCATTTTTTGCAGGCAATTAGATTATTAAAAGCCTGACAATGTCACTGTTAAATACCTATACATATTGTGATATTCCTCCACGTTTCTCACTGACACGCCTAAATATGATCTTTTCGACGTGACTTGAACGCACCATGTGTTACAAAATAGTATAATACATAAAATAGCTTCAAATTGGCAGGAGATTGCAGAAAGTGGAAAATGAAGTAAACATGAGCCCAAACTAAATGTTTAGCTTGTATATTTTACAAGAAAATCAGTCTTTCTACTTCAAAATGTTTATTTCAACGTGTTTCTTGCTGTAATTATTTGTGAAATTGACTGGTAATTTCTGTGTGTACTTTAAAAGACCCCTCCATTATTTGAATTATTTGTCGAGAGTTTATTTCATTGCTCATTGTATGTGAAAGCTGGTAATAAAATAAGCTCAATAGTAACAAAGTAGAGTCCAGTCGAATGTTTCTCTCGGCTTGTCTCTCGTGGCCCCCGCAGGGCCCAGGGGCCCAATAAGCATCCATCTGCAGACAGCCCACTACAACACGCTTCAGTGGACATCCATGCAAGCTAGGGTGTTTGTAAGTGTGTGTGTTTGTGCACTCTAGTATGTCTGACTGGAGCTGCAGACATTTTATCATTCTGGAGCCTTGGGGAGCAACCGCCCCCACCACGCAAATACACAAAAACAATCTTCACAACCCCGCTCTCATCAGTGCTGTCACCGCATCCAATTGTTCCTCTTTTCTTGGGTTTGCCGTGCCACCTTTATAGTCTCCTGTCAGCACGTCTCGCAGCCCATCCACCAGTGCCACTGCAACCCACCCGGCACATCCATCCTTCTCAGCCAGGCCAGAGATCGATCGAGCTGCTCTCTTAATCAGCTCTCTGGTGACTGCAGGCGGAGGAGGGATGGAGCGGGTGCTCTTTCCTTCTCTCTTTTTCCCGCTTGGTTGCATTCAACATCTATTTTACCTCCGTTTCTTCTCGAATCCCCTCTCTGTGCTGGTGGGGCCGACTTGTATTTCCAGAGCCCAGCCGTCAGTCTTTCTCTCTGGACGCTTCAGCCGTGTTGTGAGCTCTCAGTGAGTAATTGTGGTGATTTATTATAGGGCGACTGCTGCACTGTAAGTTAATTTATACACAGAAACTTCCAAAGTCACAAACACTCAGAAGGAGACGCAAACGGAAGGAAGCTGTCCAGCGAGTCGCAGTAGCTTTAAACTGGTCGAACACTGGAAAGATTAAATATTGGAAATTGCAAAGATTCAAATTTATAAATATTAACAATATGCAAATTGTTTTTTACAAGAAACATGCTGAATAAGACAACTTTTGGTTTCTAAACCAATGTGCACTTCTAGTTTAAATCTTAAAAGCATTTTTAATTTTTACATTTTTTTTTTTACATTTTCATGACAAGTGCACTTTTAAAAAGACAATTTTGAATCATTGATTTAATAATCTTTTCTTGTGCTTTAAACACTTATTTTAATGTGTTGACTAACATACTAAAGTACTTAATTTAACTGGTGTGTTACTCAAAATGACATTTAAATGTAAAGATATTTTAAATGTACTAAATCGCAACTTCATCATGACAAATGTGTAATTACAAAACTGAAATACATGACAAGTTTGAATAGAAATGACACTATATATTAATTTTTACATATATTATTACTTGTCAGTACATTGAACACTATCCATATTTTAAAGACAATAGAAGTAATTCTAAAATTACATATAAAGATATACTTAACTTGGACAAAAACATTCTTAAGTTCAACTAATTGCTTTTAATATGAACTATAATGCATTTTCATACAAATAACTTTGGAAACATTACATGCATGTCGCACTTAATTAGATAATTATAAAGTATATTATTCATTATTTTTTCACAAGGGAATGTCTTGTGAATTTCAAAGGTTTCGTGCCACTTGTGGTTGGAACAAACTTACATAATATTGCTTTATGCTTTTGAGGATGAGGACGTCTCACTGAACCCGTCTGTGTCAGAATCTGACAAATTTTTATACCAACAAAGTGACATGAGTATGAATAGCAAAATACAGTGGGATTTGGCATCAACAAGCTGAAAATTCTGTTTATTTTGCTATCATAAATATGTGTAATGTGGAAAAATGATTATTTTCTACCTTTATTATAACCCTTTGTCTGAAATTACCGATTTTAAGGCACGGCTCCTTTAAGAATTGTCAGTAAACGCCCACTGTTATGATTGGCTAACGTCATCGAATAGGAAACAGTATCAACGCCCACTTGCTATTGCACGCGAGTAAGTGTTTTGAAAACATTATCCATATAAAACCATCGTTCACAGAAATCTATTTTATGAAACCATTTATATTTATTATATATATAAATGTATATGGCACTGAAATACAGGATAAGACAGTAAGGGACTCCTAACTGCGATTGGTCAAGAAACCACTACACTTGTTCTCTCACAAACCAATACAATGGCCTTATCTGTAGATTTACTATCAGTGAAATAGAGGGGACGAGAGAGGCGAGGACACATCTGTGCCGTAATCACTTCCTTCCCCACAAGCCCACACCGCCTTTAGGCCTGACCGCACACCTGTGTACACACAGCTGCACACACACACACACACACACACTTGATATCACATGAAAACAACATCACTGATCAAAATAAATTAGTTTATTTCAAAATTTCATCATAAAGTATATTTAATTTCTTCTTTTTAAATAGACAGACAGTAGTCAAATCAGTTTATTATCACTGTCTGAATTTAAAACACACATTTTTTTAAAATTCCATTCTATTCCATGCTACATAAAGCACCACAAAATCAAGTATATTAAAAACAATACAGTACTTTACATTATGGCTAAGTCTAATCATTCACGCTGCCCTCTACTGTCCAGTGAGGAGACTTCACATTCTCTTTTCATTTCAAAGATCTGATCCGGACACAGTTTTCCAGTCTGTGGTAATGACTCCCATCTCTCGGATCAGACGTGGTTCAGTCAGGTTGAGCAGGGAAAAACTGGCGTAGAAGGTCCTTCTTATTCACCTTGCCCATCTGGTTTCTGGGCATGTTTTCCACCAGGATCAGCCCTGCGGGAATGGTGTATGAAGCCATGTGCTCTCTGAGAGGGGAAACCAAAAGAGAAGAACTTCATGAAATAAAGAAATCATGTATTTCTGCAATTAGTCTTTGTTAGATTGTCTCCAATGAGATCTTGGGCAATACAGCCCACGGCAGATGGTGCGATATACATCCTAGCTAAGACTTCGATGTTGTATAGGAGACGCACTACAAGAATAATAAGTCAAACAGGAATTTGAATCTCGTCGGAAGCTAAAATTAATTGCAAAGTCGATGTTTGAAATAATGAATAAATTATTTGACGATCAATGATCTTGTCACCTTGGGTGTTTCCCAATTGAAGGCTGCATATCTAAGTATCATTCCTTTTGAAAAATCTTTCTCTCACGTCTTTCATTCATCAAGTTTTCTCTAATAGCACCCTTTGTGACAATGCTGAAAATGCAACACGCACTTGCAGAGTTAACAAAACAAAAACATGAAATCAAGCTTGTGCAGCTGAAAGTACTAATGTACTTGTGTAGAATATGCTTCATATTTATACCTTCTGGGCTGAATTTCCTGATAACGTTGCCTCTTATTGCACGGCAATTCAGATCTGTCGGATTTACGAAATCTTCCCGGAAATACATAAAAGTATGTGGCGGTGAACTGGGAGAAGAATAGAGGAAACTTTATTGTTTCATACACAATGTGTGTCTGATATGAATAAAACATTTCGTCAAATTATATCATTAAAAGGGTTATTGTTGCAGCTTCAGTGTATGGAATTTGATTTTAACAAACTATAAATGTCTTTTTTATGCAGTAGCCTACTTAATTCAAATGTGTGTTTAAATGTCTGAAGCCTAAAATAAACCTGATGGGGTTAAAAACACGTGTCTGCCTCGATCTGGATCAGCGCTAAAGCACATTTGAATTACATTAAATTGAATTAAATTAAATTAAAGTCACATTTATTTGTATAGCGCTTTTCACGATACATATCATTTCAAAGCAGCTTTACAGAGAATGCATGTCAATGTTACAATTTAAAGAATGTAGTTAGCAAATAATGTAATAAATTAGGCAATTAATTTACAATCACTGTTAGCAGTTTAACTGAACGTAGAAGCAATGAGCTCCTGGAAATAATGAATTACATATAAACAATAATTAGGATATAGAAATTGGGCAATGAATTTAGCAGTGAATCTTTGCATTTTATTCTTTGCCATAATCCTAATTGAACACTGGGTGAATTATATTCGTATTGACTTTCAACAGTGATAAGGAATAGTTAAGAGTGGTCGAGACCAAGCTTATGAAAGTATGACTTACAGAAGGTCTACTAAGAACATTTCGGGAAACACGTATTAACGTTAAGGTACAGCTTAAGGTATAATTTAAGAATGACGTAGAGTTAAGAAGGTTTCGGGAAATCATGCGTACGCCAGTTCCTGCGCAAAAGGTGGGATTTATAAAGAAAAACTTGACGGGAAAATGTGCGCACCTACACGCAAATCCTAATCATGAGTCACAATCATAAATACAGTGCATGTTCACAATAACAGTTTAAATTAATAAAATAATGATTTAAACTTGCATGGAAACTCACATTTTAATTTTGATTCACATTAATATTAGGCTATTTTCACTAATGGCGATAAGCACTGAAATTACATTATGCAATCATCACGGAGAAGTTACACAAAAATGATATGAATTCAGATAGTAGATGTGCTACTTTCGATCACTTTTCCTGTGACACGCTACGTTAATGACAGCGAGGAGTGATAGGAGCATAATAATTCCTCTTTAAACTAAACTGCAGATGTTATGACAAAATATTTTAGCGAGAACATAAATAAGTAGGCCTATACGTTTCACTAAAAATAGCCTATAAACTTCCTAAAAGATATGTTCACCTTATCAGCAAAACTGCGTAAATTTAATTTGAATTGTTTTAAACTATTAAAATACTATTTGGCCAGTGGAAATCAACTCTATATTAAGTATTTTATTCAATTTTGTTTTAATGGATATTTTGATATATTTATTCTAAAACATAAAGAGGATATTGGATGATTTTTTATCATTGTAGTGTATTTCACAAATTGCATTTATAGTCCATATCTAATATTTTCTAATGTCTTTGACGGTGTTAACCATAGTGTCACGTGGATGGGAACGTGCATGGAAATGATATGCAGATGAGGTTATGCATAGTAAAACTAGGCGTCGTAAGCTCCATATATGGTGATTTTGGGGAGGAGACAGGGTGGAGATGCACGTACACACAATCTTCCGCTGACTGGGATTTATAAAGGGATTTGTGCGCTGGTTCTGGCGTACGCATGGTTTTATAAATCTGAATTTTTTTGTGCGTACGCAGAATTTAAATTTTGCGCGTACGTACACTTTTAGGATGAAATCTACGCAAAGTTTTATAAATGAGACCCCAGGTCTTTATCGATGCGGATAAGAGAATGTGAAGACAGACATCAGCCTTCTTAGGATTCCTCAACGTAAAAAGATAATATAAAATAAAAATAATACGATTAGAAAAGAATGCATGTTTTCCTATTTTTTGTAAAAAAAATGTATAGGGTCTCTATTGACCCAATGTATGTAATAGGGCCCTATCATACACCCGGTGAAATGCGACGCCAGGCGCGACACAAGTGTTTTTTGCTAGTTTCAGCCTGACGCAGTTATCATTTTCACGTCCAGTGCCCACGTTGTTTTAATAGCAAATGCACTTGCGGCCATCTGTTCGCCCATGGGCGTGCCGGTCTGAAAACAAGGTGTGTTCAGGGACGTTGTTGGCGTGTTGCTATTTTGAGGCAACTTCAGACACGCCCTCAGTGCACCTGCGCCATGTGCTTCAAACCATGTGCTTAAATCATTAAAATAGGGCCCCTTGTGTAAATAGTTTTTTTTTTGCGCAGCAATTGAAACTCTGGTGACTCAATTCATCTTTATACCACAAGGTGGCGATGTCTGATACACAATGATGACTTGATGTTTCACTCATAATTACAACAGGCATAAAACAAACGAAAAGTATTTGCTGTACGCAATCAAATATTAGCATCACTGATAGCAGATCTGGTGAAGAAGCTGTCAGCGACCAAAATATTGATTTTGAAGAGGTTGAAAACGAGTTTGAGATGACGAATATGAGCCAGATGCTGAATGTACTTTGAAATGAGCTCTGATGATGGTAAAAAAATTAAATCTGCTCAAATTGAACCGTTCTAAGTTCCAAAAGGTAACGAAATATGCTTTATTTGCTTTATTGTTATTAAAATATCAGGAGGGTTTTATACTATTGCGGCAGTGTTAGATATAGATCCGGGTCACTAAAGACCCCAATATGTAATAATGATTGGCGAGCCATCCATGCATTTATGGAGTTTTCCTTACAAATAATTTTTTACAAATCTTTAAAAAATACTTTTAGCTTTGCAAAATTAATCTCTGGAAGTGGGAGAAAATAAAGATGTGTCATAATTTAATGCTGCGTGTTTTAAATGGAACATGTGGTGAAAATGTCTTCAGGCAAAGCAAAGACTCTAATGACTTTGTGCAGATGTGAAACGTCACAAGTGAAATACACACATAAAAAAAACAAAAAACTTTTGCATATCTTTTAAAGCAGCCGTCGTCCTCTTCTGTTGTATTAAACGCTGCGAGATACATGGAATTCGATTAATTCCACAAACAATGAAATCAGCGTGAAATAAAGACAAACACTAAAAGGCAGAGTAGAGCGCTGAGCTAATTAAATGTTTTGCATTCTTGCCCGACTCTTGTGCTTGTCTACCGGCCTGGAGCCGTCTTTATCATCTTACGTTTTTTTGAGAGTGCGAAAAGATTTTTTTATTCTGTTTTCTTTTATACAAGTCGCTTCCAGCAAGGTGTCTCTCTGCTAATGCTTTCTCTCCCTGCAGATTATGAATGACCCTTCTCACTCCCAAATACTCTATTCTTTACTGTAACCTCGTTCTCTTTGCGTGTGTGTCTGTGTGCAGTGTGTCACTTTCAGCTCATCATATCCTGTCTTTCTACGCCTTATGACATATATAGAGTGACGATTATACGGGATGACAGCTGGAGTTACGCACTGGGGAGTGAGCATCTCTCTCTTGCTCTGCGCATGTTGCTCTTTGCTGGGCTTTGCTGGAGGGGCTGGGACAGGTCAGAAGGGCCGCCGCGAAAAACACACGCAGCATTGCACCAGCAGCGAACACCCCCACACCATATGGAGCTCACACACACACAGAGAAAGAAAAAGCCCTGAGCTACTTCCTGTAAAGGGACATGTGTCTCCTGACAGAACTGGCGTTCAGGCAAAAATGCTACATTTCTGCAACAAAAGTGACATTTAAAAAGAGAGAGAGAATGAGGAATAAAATAAACAGGCACTGCTAAGACAGAGCCCGTCAGACGCTGTTTCTGTCTTCTCACCATCACCGGTTTTCTTTCTCCACCTCTTCTGCCACCAAACACACATCTGTTCTTGCAGCATGCTGCAAAATGAGTTCTCATCCATGAATGTGTGTGTATTATTATTTATACAGAGGCTTTTAAAAATCCTCTCGAGTCTAACGCGTGTCCCGAGGGAGTCCATCTCGACGTCTGACTCAACACGCTACTACACGCACGCTGACGCAAGCCCAAAAAACACTTCCAAACACATCGCTGTGCTCCACAATAAACTACTCGCAACAAGGCTGCCGGTGCATTTCAGCAACATTTCATCACCTGCCTATTTTTTCTGAGTAAGTTCAAGTGTGTCTTGCTAGATGCTGATTGACACTAGAAAATTCTTGTCTTGTCATATCACATTCTGACCTCTAGGGGAGCTGTAAGAGATACAGTAGATGTACAGTTTGAGACAGCACATCCACAGAGCACCAATGCATGTCTAATGCATACTAGTGTACATGCAAAAATTACAAGAAGTGTCATCTCTCAAATGCACCTGCGATAAATGGTAATCCTACCATCTATTTAATAAATTTTGCCTTTTAGCCAATCAGTTAGGAGTACTGGGGTAGTCACTTTATTAATATTCACGAGCTAAGCTAAGGGGTCGTTTACACAACACCGCTTTCAACTAAAAACGGAAAACTTTTATGCATTTTGGCCATTAATTTACAAGACGATGCCATTTTGAGGGCCTGAAAACGCAAACTTTTGAAAACGTTTTTGAAAGTGCAAGTTTTTGAAAGTGATGTCGTTATCTCCGTGTAAACTACAAAAACACGAATTTGTGAAAACGTTGACGTCAGTCTATAGGCGCGTAGTTTTTCTTTACAGAGTGACATGTGGCTACAACGTAGCCCAGGAGACAATGGGCCTATAGATCCAGTTCTGGCTGCATCTATAATTCAGATTTTTAATCCTCGTATCCGCTTACATATATTTATATATAATCTATTTTTAATCTCTATAATAAAAATGTATAATTCAGATTTTGATCTCCATATCCATTTACATATATTATATATCTTCCAAGGGGTTTTTTCCCTCCTAGGACTTTTTTTCCCAGTGCTAGCATACTGTTTTTTTCTCCTAGAGGGTTTTTTCCACCCCTGGGAGTCAGCCGACATTGGCTTAAAGGGATAGTTCCCCCAAAAATGAAAATTTGATGTTTATCTGCTTACCCCCAGGGCATCCAAGATGTAGATGACTTTTTTTCTTCAGTTGAACGCAAATTATGATTTTTAACTGCAACCGCTGCCGTCTGTCAGTCAAATAATAGCAGTGATTGGGAACTTGAACAATAAGAGTCGAAAAAACTTCCATAGACAAGTCCAAATGAAACCCTGCGGCTCATGACGGCACAATGATGTCCTAAGACACGAAACGATCGGTTTGTGCGAGAAACCGAACAGTATTTATATCATTTTTTACCTCTAATACACCACTATGTCCAACTTCGTTCAGCTTCCGGCTAGTGAGGTCGGATCGCGCTCTGACAACGGAAGTGATGTATATGGGCGAGACATCACTTCCGTCATCACAACGCGTTTTTTGACCTCACTAACAGGAAGCTGAACGAAGTTGGACATAGTGGTGTATTAGAGGTAAAAATTATATAAATACTGTTCGGTTTCTCGCACAAACCGATCGTTTTGTGTCTTAGGACATCATTGTGCCGTCACGAGCCGCAGGGTTTAATTTTGATTTGTCTAAGCAAGTTTTATTTACTGTTATAGTTGAAGTTCCCATCTACTGCTATTATTTGACTGACAGACGGCAGCGGTTGCAGTTAAAAATCATCATTTGTGTTCGACTGGAGAAAAAAAGTCATCTACATCTTGGATGCCCTGGGGGTAAGCAGATAAACATCAAATTTTCATTTTTGGGGGAACTATCCCTTTAATGTAGCACCATCTTGTATATGTTACATATTACCACGCTTGTTTGTACAGCTTATTTTTAACCACTTCCCTTTTTTCTGTGCTTCTAATATGTAAATCTGCTTTGAAACAAATACCAATTGTAAAAGTGCTATATAAATAAATTTGACTTGACTTGAGTGGCATCGCCACCTACTGGCCTGGCAGCAGAATACAGCGTTTTTAGTCATTTCCGCAGGGATCGTTTTGACAAGGTTGTCGTTTGTACAAAGGAAAAACTTTTCAGTTTTTAGCATATTGTTGTTGTGTATACGTACCTTAAGTGTTATGCGTCCCCCAATTCAAAATTTTTACCAATCAGGCGAAACTGGGGTGAGGGGCATGTATTGCAAATGTGTGTTTACAACAAATATATATGAAGTTGCAAATACACATCAACATATGAGAGGAGAAATGTATAGTTTCTGGATACTTTGAATTATACCACTCATATTTCAGCAATTATTATTATTTTTTTTAAAGTACCTTTCAAGGGGACATATGAAAATCTGACTTTTTCCATGTTTAAGCGCTATAATCAGGTCGGCGGTGCATCTACCAACCCAACGTGAAAAACTGTTTTGGCAAGCCTTTCTCTGTAAGCATGTGAAAAAACAACGCTCCCCTAGTGATGCAAGACGTGCAGATAAAGGGGCGGTAATATTATAATAAGATCGCCTTATTGCGCATTTCCACCAACAGCACCGCCATTTTGTTTTAGCAAATGAGGTAAAGCTGCAGATGAAGAAAATGTAAGGATTTTTAAGTAATGCAATGTGTTTTTTCAGTTCAGGCAGCTCCACTTTCCATGTGCTTTCCCTTAGCCTCCATACGCTCTATTACTTTATGCTAGCACAAACAGAAGATGGCACATCCTAGTAAGTTGTAACTTCTTCCTGAGTCTCTCCATCAGTGTCGAACAATGTAAGGCTGAACACTTTCATCATTTTGGCTGCGTGAGATTCTCCAGCTTTGTTGTTGTTGTTGAGCTGTTAAAGCTCCGCCCTCTTCTGGAAAGGGAGCAGCAGCTCATTTGCATTTAAAGGGACACACACAAAAATGGCGTGTTTTTGCTCACACCCAAATAGGGGCAAATTTGACAAGCTATAATAAATGATCTGTGGGGGATTTTGAGCTGAAACTTCACAGACACATTCTGGGGACACCAGAGACTTATATTACATCATTCTGTTCTGCTTTTTTACTCTTTCTCAGTACGTCTTACATTTTTAAATGCAGGAATGTGTTCTGTGTGAACAACCCCTTAGTGGGTGCTTCTTGGCCAGAATAAATTGCAATGTGGATCAAACTGTTTGCTGATAGTCTGGCTCAGTGAGGCGGTGAGTTACCTGGCCCAGGCCTTCAGCTGTGACAGAGACATGGTCGTCCCCTTCCTCAGCTGCACAACTGCAGTGACCTTCTGACCCCAGACGGCATCTGGAGCACCAATCACAGCCACATCTAAAGAAAAGAAGGTGCGTAGACAGTGCATATGCAGTCCATAAGTGCATGTGTATGTTGCATGAATGTGCATGTACCTGTGATATCCGGGTGGGCTAGCAGATGTCTCTCCACATCTAGCGCACTGACCTTGTATCCTCCGCTCTTGATGATATCCACTGAAGTGCGGCCCAAGATCCAGTACACGCCATCTCTGTAGAGAGCGGTGTCACCTGAAAGAGCAACCAGAGAGCCTCTACACAGTTTAATGGAGGTCTGTCCATGAAAATGGTTGTATAGTCTACATCCTCCCACTACAGCTGTGGAAGGAGGCAGTAATAAGGCTATGAAGGTTGTGTGTGTGTGTGTGTGTGTGGTTGCAGTAAGTTGTCCTCTTCTGAGCTTTAATAATAGCCTGTAGTCAGGCTCAAGATCTTCTGCTTGCAATCTTAAAAACCAATTGCACAGAGCTGCTCAGCTGGAGACTGCTTAATTACCACCCCATAACACACAAACACACTACAGCCATCAGCACAGCCAACAGTGCAAAACAGGTGCAAGTTTCTGGCATCAGCTTTCCTAATTGAAAGCGAAATGGTGCTACAAAGAGACAAAATCAAAGCCAATCCAAACTTATTTGATGTTTGATGTACAGATATGTGAAGCTGAAGGCCCTGCCCGAAATGGCAAACTTCATGTGCACTTGCTGTCTTGTGGATTGCTCGTGTCTGTTAAGTCCACAAGACCGTATGGTGTCCTGTTTGTCATTTTAGGTTTCAGAAGGGTGCTTTAAAAGTTTATAAAACTATAATAACTAGCTTCCGGCAGATGGTCTACGCAAGTCGAGTTACGGCAAAACAACAAACTCAAGCTCCTCTGCTCTTATATCAAAATCCTCAGCAGTGTTAATTTTGACAGCAAATTTTGATTTAGTTTTAGTTATAGTCTTTTGATTAAAATAATTTGTCATATTTTAGTCATCGGAAATTGTTTCAGTTTTAGTCTAGTTTTAGTCGACTAAATCTACCGTAGATTTAGTCAACTAAAATGTAATTTAGTTCAATTGTAATGCATTAAATAAGCATTTCTCTAACAATACACAGATGCAACACACTGATATACATCTGATATTCTCCAACCAACTGTACTTGCCAAAGCGGACAGTTTTTGACTGTTCAAGTGCAAAAAGACGAAAGAGAGCTCAATTCAGTACTTGTCATTTAATTTCAGGTTTTGCTTTTTAATGTCTACATAGTTTTTTATTTCTGTTTTAGTTATTATAGTACATCAGGTTAAGCTAAAGCTTGGAAACCAGAAGAAATAAAAAAGTTAAAAATTTTTTATGTATTTATTATCTATTTCAGTTAACGTTTATTTCAAGTAATGAACATTTTTTTATGGTTTTAGGTTTAGTTAAATATAATAACTCTTATACTTGTAAAATATATTGAATAATGTTCTTAGTCTTTCCTTCCTGTGACAGAAGATACAGTAGTTTACTATGAATTAAACAGAAATTAAATTAACAATAATAATAAATAATAATAATAAACCATCCCGAAATACTCTTGTTCTGAAATGCCTGCGGTCTGTACTGTAGTTGCAGCTGCTCATTTAAGTTCAGGTGAGGGATAATAAAATATGCATTCTTACAACCGTCTAAAACATACTACCATATAAACATTGTGTAGTAAACATTGTCATAATTAGCTTGTAAGCAATCGCTTAGCATAAATGTGCGCTTTTCATTAAATGTGAAGCAGTCTGAAGTGCTGCTGGGCGAGCCTGTAGAGGGCGCAACAGCGCCACATTTCCCGCGGTTAGATCAGCGCGTTACACTTCAAATGTGCGCATCTTCCACAACGGACAGCAGTCCTGACTGGATATCTTCCCAAATCGTCCCTCTCTATAATTTTCATCTCATTTTTAATTGTTTGACGAAAATTAGAGTGGATTTTAGTCATAGTTTTAGTCATTCAAAACGCATTTTTATTTAGTCATCATCTCGTTTTCGTCCGTGAAAAAATGAAAAGTTTGGTTTCAAAACACAATAGCTCCATTTTGATTATTTTGAGTAAAAATGTGTTTTCTTTACCAAGAAAGTGGCAAGATGAAAACCACTATTTTCTGTTTCAATCTTTCACATGACACTTTTGCGATTAATCCATCAATATAAAAGTTATTTTTCAAATTGAAAATACACAACAAAGTAAGTTGATTCACATATATGACAGAGTCCAAACTTTGCCAATATTTATCTTATATTCAGGCATTTGACTAAAAATACATTCAGCCTTCGCTCCCAAAATGGTCATCTTAATGTTAATGTTATGAATTATTTATCATTACCGATTAAAGAGTATCTGGCGCCACCGCACGGTTAAATAAACACATTTGCTGAGTACACTGGTATTAAAAACGGCTTTTAAAGAATCCTTCAATGTTTACAGTGCATGGAATGGTGCGCTGTGATTGGTTGAGAGCAAATATATTGTGTTCTGCAGAAAAAGGAGACTGGCGTTTGTCACGTTTTGGGAAGAGAGGGAGAAAACATGACAGAATAACATGACGGATATCGCATTTTGCGCAAAATTAATAAATGACTTTTCAATACCGACCAGATACAATACTGATACAAAACTAAATTTATTGAAAATGGTGTTTATTGCGTTTTGGAACCAAACTCTTCAAATGTAGTTGATAAAATTACATTTCTTTTTTACAAATTCTCCTTTTAGATTCTAATTCGAGACCGGTGTTTGGTTTTGCTCTCTCCTCCGTGCTTCCGAGTTCATCAGTATGTCATGCATCGGGTCAGGGGTTACTTTTCTGCCATAACTCGGTTTGCGTAGGCTGTCTGACGAATGCTAGTCATTTTAGTTTATAAAGTTTTAAATATGGATTTTTTTTTACAAAACCCCATCGCTTCTCTTCAGAAGGCCTTTATTAACCCACTGGAGTCATATGGATTATCTTTATGATGGATGGACAGACTTTTTTGGACTTCAAAATCAGGAGCACTCATTATAAAGCTTGGAAGAGCCAGGATATTTTTTAATATAATTCTGATTGTGTTCATCTGAAAGAAGATAGTCATATACACTATGTAGGATGGCTTGAGGGTGAGTAAATCATAATTTTCATTTTTGGGAGAACTATCCCTTTAATGGTGTGGCCATCACAACAGAGTCCATACTCTCCCGTAGCCTCATGAGAGAGAAAAGTGTCCATCAGATGCACACTACAAAATCCCGGCTGAACCAATTGTTTTATGAATACCGCATATATTCAGACTAATTTGCCATATTTCTTTTTGCATACTATGTAATATATTCTCTTAGGGGAAATTAAACCAAGCAACCGACAAAGTTGTGCATGGCTTGTGAATCTCAGATCAAGATGGAAAATTCAGCTTTTTCGCTTTATCATGACATGCCTGGTTAGGACAAGGTGTTATCCTCCAGTTTAACAGACACCTTGATGAGAGGCCAAAGATTTCAATCTGAGTCTGAAAAGTACAAGCCATCACTAGCCAGACAGTCTTCCAATCTCTTTAACAGACTGAAGACAAAGAGACTACTCATCGAGTGTTGGGGCTCAGCTGGGGCAGGACCATGAAGCCGACAGGAAATAGGTCATAGCAGGTGAGTGACTGAGTGTGAAAGAAAAGGAGGAAAGAACATTGGGCAAAGGTGTTGGATGTCCAGCGTGGATCATTATTGAGTGCTAAGCCCCAGCTGTGGTGAAGGGGAGTTGAGAAACGAGAGAGCATGTGTGTGAGCTGTGTGAAGGTTAAGGACGATATGTCATGGGTTATAGTGTGTGTGTGTGAGAGGGGAGGTTAAGTTGGCAGGGCAGGGGCAACTGGACATAAGCTGTGACTGGTGGGAGATGAAAGACAATTGATGGGTGAGATGGGAATCACGTCCACATGGTCAGTCAATACATCAGCACCTAAAAACTCTAATTAGCTTCCATTCTTTATTGCTGCAATGCTTCCATTCCCTTCTTATAGGAAACACCATGATTAATATTATTGGTTTAGTTCAACTACAAATGAAAATTCTGTCGTTAATTACTCACCCTCATGTCGTTCAACACCCGTAAGACCTTCATATTGGAACACAAATGAAGACCTTTTTAATAAAATTTGTAAGATTTCTGTCCCTCCATTGACAGCCTTCAGAACTACCACTTTCAAGCCCCATAAAGGTAGTAAAGACATCATTTTAGTAATCCATGTGACTCCAGTGGTTTAACCACAACGTTATGAAGTGACACGAGTGCTTTGTTTGCACATTCAAAATATTAATCTCCAACTCGCGTTCATGAGAGCACCATGACGGGCTTGTGTTGATGGAAGAGCAGTTGTTGCGTGAACGCATGTTGGGGATTAATTTTTTGTAAATAAAGTGGTAAATTATGTTTTTTTGCACTCACGTCATTACAAAAAAATCTTTTTTTGTGTTCCGAAGATGAATGAAAGTCTTGCGGGTTTAAAACAACATGAGGGTGAGTAAATATGGCAGAATTTTCATTTTTGGGTGAACTAACCCTTTAAGATTAAAATCTAGGGGCAAAACACAAAGACTTTTGACCCTTTTCTAGTAAGTTACCTCTTAAAAACCATCCCCTATAAATCTCATAGCAACACCTTGGCACCAGAGTGAGTTTTGCACAGGTAAATACCACTTACATTTCATCTAGAAATGTCTAGTTTCATTCATAATTGTTTCAACTCATTAAACTGAGGTGCTAAAATAGGCAGTGGGAGTTCAAATCTCACTTTGAAAGTTAAGGCTTTGGCAGTGTCAGGCCGTCGCTGAGTGTCTGTCAGCTTCGTTTTTGCTGTGCGTTCCGCACTGTTGGCACTAGTTGCTTTTCGGCCAATTGAGCATGTTGAAATGGCGGAGTCTGCTGGTGAGAGAGATCGCTCTGATTGACTACCAGCAAACCAGTACACAAGAAGAACAAGGGAAGTGATGAACACAAGCAAATGATGAGCTCGAGCAAGACTGGTGTGTTTGAATGATGAATACTGACTACTGTCACATGCTGGTGTGTTATTACCCCACATAGGTGCCGAATATACATGCTTGTGGCTGTAGTCTTTGTGGTGCGTTGAAGTGCAACTTTGGTTGGTTTGGTGTGTCTGGGACTTAACATTTCTACATTTGTATTTTTTTTTAGAAAATGACTAGATAAGACTCTTATTCCTTGTCTGGTATCGTGTAAAGCCTTTTGAAGCTGCATTGAAACTGTAATTTTGACCTTCAACCGTTTAGAGTCCATTGAAGTCCACTATAAGGAGAATAATCCTGGAATGTTTTCATCACAAACCTTCATTTCTTTTCGACTGAAGAAAGAAAGACATGAACATCTTGGATGACATGGGGGTGAGTAAATTATCAGGAATTTTTTATCTGAAAGTGAACTAATCCTTTAACCTCAGAAATACACCGCTGTTATAAAGGATGTACTAATATGGACATTTTGACCGATACCGATAACCGATAATTCTTTATATTTAAAAGCCGATAACCGATATATTGGCTGATAAATCTTATCTAAAAATTATATTTAAAAAAATCATATAAAAATTCAAATTTTTATCTAAATTTTGAGAGCCTGATTACAAAAACAAAAGTCTCACCATTAAAAGCCATGTCCCAAGCACACAATTATAATATTCTCATTATAACTTTATGTAGTCTATATGACAGACTTGCATTGCACATGTTGAATTGAACTGTATTTTTCTTTTTGAAGAGACTCCAGTCATATTTCAAGCAATTCAAGCCATCATGGTGAACAGTGTGCATCTGAAGTGTCTCAGCTGAAAGAAATAATCCATTATTTATCGTCTTTGATATATCGGCCGAATTTTCTTATTCGGCTGAAACCGATATGGTGGCCGATATGTCATGCATCTGTAAAAGGAATAAATAAATCATGGCTGATGTGAATAGCACATTTCTACAGTGGTATCTGTAACTGAAAATAAATAAATAAATAGACTAATGTTATAAAGGAATAAGGGATGCACCGATATGAAAATTTTGGCCGATACCGATATGGTGGTATCTCCAAAAGGAATAAATAAATCATGGCTGATGTAATGTAAATAGCGCATTTCTATAGTGGTATCCGTAACTGAAAAATAAATAAATAAATATCTTAATGTTATAAAGGAATTAGGGATGCACTGATATGAAAATCTTGGCCGATACCGATATGGTGGCCGATATATCGTGCATCTCCAAAAGAAATAAATGAGTCATGGCTGATGTGAATAGCGCATTTCTACAGTGGTATCCATAACTGAAAACTTTTGTATGTTGATAGGTGTCAATATAAGTCCAGTATGTATCAGTTGGCACAACATAAAGATTTTTGTATACGAAGTGCACATATAAAACAACCGCCTTTTCTGTAATTCTCAATAAAGCTCTAAAACGTACAGCATTTCATCTTTTTTTCCTCTTTGACTCTCTCCCTCATCCCTCTCTCTCTCCATCTCCAGCGAGGAGCACGGCATCAATAGAGGGCCCATCTGTTCCCATACATCAGGCTCTTCATTTCAGTTTATTAGCTGGGATAAATCATAAATATTTCATTATACATCATGGGCGGCTGTCGCAGGGACGGCGCAATTTATCAGCGCTGCCCTCTCTTGCCGCCCAGCACTGGAGCAATAAGCTTTCCAGTCTATTAAACAAGATTGATACAGTGTGTAAATTTAGATATTGGGAATTTCTTCACAGACCACTGCTCCACAGTGATAGGCTGGGGTGAGGTGAAGGAGAAGCGGGTGGGTGGAAGGAGACGGAGAGAGAGAGAGAGAGAGCGAGGGATGGGGGCGGTGGGGAAAAGTGGCTGGGTGTTAACAGCAGTAAGAGTGTATTTACACTCGCCCCGTCCCTCTTTAAAATAACCCCATCCGCAAACGCAAGGTGTAATTTGGTCACAGCGGCACAGCTTCCTTCTCATGGAAATGAACCAGGAACATGTTTGACATGGGGATAGATAAGCTGTTGGTGTGTGAGGGGAGAGAATTTACAGAGGTTTTCATCCTCTTTAAGAATCCGTAATGCCCCTGGGGAGGGATCAAAGGTCACAGAAAGTATTAAATCCTCATGTCAGGGGTTTTCTTTGCAAAAGAAGGATGGTGTTGGTGTGGATATGAATAAACAACAACAGCTGAAAGCTACCTCTTCCACAAAAAAGAGTTTTTGTCCTAAACGTCAAACGATAAACATTGTTTGGTTTCCATTTCTGCAGTATTGCACTGGCTGGTACAGAATTACAGTACAACAGTTCTTCATATTGCTTTGAAGAAAACAAAACCTTGTAAACAACGTTGAACGGCAAAGACCTCAGATGCTGCACGGCATGTTGTGAGTCACTGACATGAAGTAAACAATGACCCGGCAACTTTTCTGGACGAATAGTAAAATGAGTAATTGTGCGAACACTAATATGAACCGCTGCATAAACGCAGTGGCAGCGAAGGCATCAGTCTACTGGAGTCACTGCAGAAGCGCTACGGCCCAGCAGCTTTCCTAATTAAAATGATAAGAAGCTTTATTGCACGAGTTGGTTTTTTTCCTCACTCTCTGGCTGAGGTGTTTAAGCGAACACAGCCATGTTGCATGCTAAACAAGCACGAACACATGATGCAATGAGGAGAAAGCATCCCAAAGACGACTCGTGCATTTAAAGTGAAGTCATCCTTCACACTATTTCCACATACAGTGTCAATTCAGATGGTGAGCTGAGGTTTGGTGACAAAGGAGCATTGCTGTTTGGTTTAGATTTGTGTAAATATTTGATTTAACACGACACACAAAAAGCCAACAAACACAAATCTGAAAGCTATGGAAGCTTGTTTCTGCCACTGAATAAAAAAGGCTTTTTATCTCAGAATTCTGACTTTTTTTCTCACAATTACATGATATAAACTCACAAATGTGTTATAAATTCCGAATTGTGTGATATAAACTCACAATTGCATCTTTTAAAGTCAGAATTAAGTGATATGAACACGCAATTGCATTATAAAGTCCGAATTACATGATATAAACTTGCAATTGTGTGTTATAAATTCAGAATTATGTGATATAAATGTGCATTTGTGATTAATAAAATCAAAATTGTGAGATATAAACTCACAATTGATTGTTATAAAGTCAGAATTGCATGTTTATATCTCTTCAGAATTGCGAGAAAAAACAGGGAAAAGTCAGAATTGCGAGATTATCGAGACTATGGTTTTATTTCGTGGTGGAAACAAGCTTCCGTAGAAAGCTGCTTGCACATGTCAACACTTAAACAAACATAAATAGGCTGTTTTGCTGGGAGCTCAGGGTGTAAACAAATAAAACACACACACACACACACACATCATACACACATATGCTTGCACGAGAGGCTGAAGGGGGGCTGACAGCTCTGGAAAGGGCAGTGTGACAGAGGCCATGTTTCACGTCCAGCACACTTACACATCAGTGAACAAACACAGCGCTCTGACAAGCTGTGAGCTCCACTGCTCCTCCTGAACATGTGTGAATGACTCTATATTCTCTGACAGCCATGAAAGCAAAACTGAGGTGAGGAACATAGGCTCTTCCTTACAAACACACTGCTTTAAGATATCTGGGTTTGTGACTCTTGAACTGAGCCTCTGAGAACTGAGAAATTTAAAAGAGAAATAATGATACTATGAAAGCTTGTTTCCACCACTGAATAAAAAATAAAAAAGGTAATTGTGACTTTTTATCACACATTTCTCTTTTTTCCCCACAGTATTGCATCATAAAGCCAGAATTGCATGATATCAAGTCTGAATTACATGATATAAAGTCAGAATTGTTAGTTATAAAGTCAGAATTGTTAGTTATAAAGTCTGAATTGCGAGATATAAAGTCAGAATTGCAAATTATAAAGTCAGAATTGTTAGTTATAAAGTCAGAATTGTTAGTTATAAAGTCTGAATTGCAAGATATAAAGTCAGAATTGCAAATTATAAAGTCAGAATTGCATGATATAAAGTCAGAATTGCAAATTATAAAGTCAGAATTGTTAGTTATAAAGTCAGAATTGCATGATATAAAGTCAGAATTGCAAATTATAAAGTCAGAATTGTTAGTTATAAAGTCTGAATTGCATGATAAAGTCAGAATTGCAAATTATAAAGTCAGAATTGCATGATATAAAGTCTGAATTACATGATATAAAGTCAGAATTGTTAGTTATAAAGTCTGAATTGCATGATATAAAGTCAGAATTGTTAGTTATAAAGTCTGAATTGCATGATATAAAGTCAGAATTGTTAGTTATAAAGTCTGAATTGCATGATATAAAGTCAGAATTGTTAGTTATAAAGTCTGAATTACATGATATAAAGTCAGAATTGTTAGTTATAAAGTCAGAATTGCGAGATATAAAGTAAGAATTGCAAATTATATAGTCTGAATTGCAAATTATAAAGTCTGAATTGTGTGATATAAAGTCAGAATTGCAAATTATAAAGTCAGAATTGCGTGATATAAAGTCAGAATTGCACATTATAAAGTCTGAATTACATGATATAAAGTCAGAATTGTTAGTTATAAAGTCAGAATTGCAAATTATAAAGTCTGAATTGCATGATATAAAGTCAGAATTGTTAGTTATAAAGTCTGAATTGCATGATATAAAGTCAGAATTGTTAGTTATAAAGTCTGAATTGCATGATATAAAGTCTGAATTGCATGATATAAAGTCAGAATTGTTAGTTATAAAGTCTGAATTGCATGATATAAAGTCAGAATTGTTAGTTATAAAGTCTGAATTGCATGATATAAAGTCAGAATTGTTAGTTATAAAGTCAGAATTGCATGATATAAAGTCAGAATTGCAAATTATAAAGTCTGAATTGCAAATTATAAAGTCTGAATTGCATGATATAAAGTAAGAAATGCAAAAAAAAGTCAGAATTGTAATTTTACATAATGTAATTCTGAGAAAAAAAAAGTCAATTGTGAAATAAAATGTCGCAATTATCTTTTTTTTATTCTGTGTTGGAAACGAGCTTCTATATCATATTTGATACATGAATTTCTATAGCTTTTAAATGATCAACATGATCAAAACTTTGCAGAAAATCCTTTTATACTCAATCCTCCACAAGCCCTTTGCCTGATAATTCACTCTTTTTTTAGCATGTAGTATAATTGCAGAAGTTCAGATCGTGGTTCATGTGTCTTTTGAAATCTTTACTGATTTTTATAAAGTAAACGCAAGAATAACATTTATATTGTTAGTAATATTTCAGATTGAACACTTACTGACTGCGGCAATTCATCTTTGCAGTTATTTCATTTTTTAGAAAAATCAGGAATATTTGTACATCTCTCAACTCTCATTGTATTGCATTATATGTTTTAAAACTACAGAGATTTGATCATAAAACTAAGCATTTAAATATCATCTTACTAAGGCATATTATTGCAGTAACAGCGTATTTTTTTTATATAGAGCAAGATTTGTTTGTGATCGGCAAGCACCGCAATGCTCTTTGAGATGAAGAAGAAACAAAAACATCAATGACTAGATCAATGAAGGATAATGTTGACAGTCAGCATATAAAGTGTTGTCTTCCTCCAATATGAGCACAAGTTGTAGATTAAGTGTGGCTTGATGGAAAGTGATCTCTGTTGAGTAACCAGATATACAGTAAACACTCACAGCTACATGAATATTAATGCAAGGATTTTAGAGCATTATAACACTTCTAGCTCCACAGAGAGCCTAATGAGGACGAATAACAGACAAGCACTGACAAAACACAAATGACATTTATTAACCTTAACTCTTTCACCACCATTGACGACTTCACTGTTTCACTGTTATACAGTAGGAGGCGCTGTTATGCATCTTGTAAAATAACACAATCTTCTAAAATAAAAACTCACAAGCTGCATCACAATTAACATACTTCTATTACACAAGAATCAGACTTGTACATTTTTAAGTTGACCAAAATGTAAACCAAGTGAAAAAGGATCCAGTTTTCTTTGCATTCACATTAGGGATGTGCACCACAACTGGTTTCATTAACATTTAAACAGAAATTATGCAACTAGTCTAACAAACCCCCAGAAGAAAAGTCTGTATGTGATCCTACTGTATCTATGAATCAAACAGGACAGTCCTATACTGAATGCAGATGAAAAACATATGCAAAGTTTAAAAATAGTTTCTACAAACCCTGTGTGTCTCTAAAACAAACTCTTCCTCTTCAGGATTGTGGGTAATATTAGGTCCACCAGAAATAGCATATCATCCAGGCATCTTTGGCATTGTGTTTTTAACACACTATGAACTGGGATGCACTAATTCTAATCTTGCATACTATTTTGAAAAGATAGTGTGCCCACTGGGACACAGCCGTAGTCTTATTTTGGTAATTAATACCCGAGCGAGTGCTTTGCATTTGGGTGAGTGATCTTATTTGTCTAATATGATTCAGTGAGAGGGGGCGGAATGGCTTTATGTTAATGGCACTGAATGCGCAGCTCACATCTGATAACAGCTCGACTTCAGAATAACATGGAGGTTTTGATTCTCAACTATATTCAGCTGTAGCATTCAAATACACAATGAAATTATTCCATAATGTCTTGAGTTTATTTTCATACCCCATTGGCAAGTTGTTTTTTCCTGCTTTTAGCACAAATTTTAACAAGACAGATGGTATAGAAAAGAAACTTAAACTTGGATATTACCTTTCATGCATCATATGTAATAGAGCTGCTTGTCTGCAAAGTTTCAAAGATCAAAGTAGATTATTGCGATTCTGAACTGCCTGAAATGAGTCGTCAGTAATTACAGTCTACATAGGTTTGTAATTAATTTGCATAATGCCAGTCTATGGTCTTCATTGGCTAAACAGCCTCTCCTTTGCCCCGCCCTCAAACACTGTAGTTGTATCTGAGACGATGAAAGACTGTTACTCGAATTGATATGGTAAAACTGACGGTCTCATTACTGTTTGTATAACTGTGCAGAGCTGAAATTCAGATAAGAGGCGTTTCATTTCAGACACGTGCTGCGGATCACCAATCACAACAGACTGGGTCATCAGACCAATCAGAGCAGAGTAGGCTCTCGGAAAGGCGGGGTTTAGAGAGACCGAATCTTTGATCAAGCCGTTTCAGACACTGTGAGAAATTAGGTGATGTGCAATGTATATGATGAGAAAACTGATCTACTACCGACACTGGTGCAATACGGGTTAAGACATGCATTAAATAATGCCGCAAATACCAGTAAATTGACTAGCACATACCTTAGTAAATCACCTTGCATGATTCATTTTTATTATCTCCTCCCATAAATATTGTGCAAGGTCAGCTGGAAAAATAACTGTGTCCATGTCTTTTCGTTGCTAATTTCTGACTGTGTGTCTTTAGAAAATCCTGACATTCATTTTTTTAAAGTGCCCCAATTATGCTATTTTAAAGGTTCCTAATTTTGTTTTGGAGACTCCTACAACATGTTTACATGCATTCAAGGTCAAATAACATTAAAGGTGCCCTAGAACCAGTTTTTACAAGATGTAATGTAAGTCTAAGGTGTCCCTGAATGTGTCTGTGAAGTTTCAGCTCAAAATACCCCATAGATTTTTTTTTATTAATTTTTTTTAAATGCCTATTTTGGGGCATCATTAACTATGCACCGATTCAGGCTGCGGCTCCTTTAAATCTCGCGCTTACCTAGTCAGATGATTCAGCTGTGCACAGATCCAGACGTTAATACTGGCTGCCCTTGTGTAATGCCTTGAACATGAGCTGGCATATGCAAATATTGGGGTCATACATATTAATGATCCCGACTGTTACGTAACAGTCGGTGTTATGTTGAGATTCGCCTGTTCTTCGGAGGTCTTTTAAACAAATTAGATTTACACAAGAAGGAGGAAACAATGGAGTTTGAGACTCACTGTATGTCTTTTCCATGTACTGAACTCTTGTTATTCAACTATGCCGAGGTAAATTCAATTTTTGATTCTAGGGCACCTGTAAGTTTCTTATAAAATACAAAGCACATCGCCTCATTTCTCAAAGAGTATGAAAATAACTCGTCCGAGGATTCAGTCTCTCTAAGCCCTGCCTTTCTGCGAGCTACTATGCTCTGATTGGCCAGACGGCCCAGTCTGTTGTGTCCGTTTACAGAGTGTGTCAGAAACTAAACACCCATTATCTGAATTTCAGCTCTGGAGGATTCTTAAATCCTCAGCGATTGTACTCATTGTAAGCATTATCGTATTTTGAGAGCAGGTCTGACCATGAAACATTGCACTGGGTGTATAAAATAAAAAACACAAAACTACGGATTTTGAACACTTTGTAGAAAATATGGTAACACTTTAGTATAGGGAACACATATACAGTATTAACTACAACTTTTCCCTCAATAGACTACTAATTTACTGCTTATTAATAGTTAGGAAGGTAGTTGTTAAGTTGAGGTATTGCGTAAGATTAAGAATGTAGAATAAGGTCATTAATATGTGCTTAATAAGTACTAATAACTAGCCAATATTCTAATAATATGCACGCCAATACCTTAAATTAAAGTGTTACCGAAAATATATACGTCAATAATTAATCACACTTACAGGCTGTGATTCAGAGGAGCAAGTTGGTCCAAATAAACTGGGTACAGTCCCATCTTTAATGGATAAGCGTTTTGTAAATCAGTATAATGACGAGAACACAACAAAAGGTTATACTGCTGTTGTGTCGCTGCGGTAATTTTAACCACTGTGTATACAAAGACTATTTGCTTTTGCAACGCAGAAAACTTTGTCTTCTCGACATGTATGCAATTACAGTATTTGAGGGATGGTCAAAGTAGACATTTTTTGCAGGCAGCCAATGATGCAAATTTGTTACGTATAAATGTTACTGAAGTAAAACTGTAATTATTGATGTAAACTTTTGTTTACAGTGTAGATGTTGTGCATCTTCTGTAAATCCCAGTGTTAGAGAACCATCGCCATCTAAATCAAATCCATGAAAGCAGGAAGAAGGTCTCTCTAGCTCAGGAGGACAGGACAAGTGTAAAAAGTAGACTAGGTCAAGCAGCTGTTGAGGGCAGTCCCTCAGTGAGAGCGGGAGGGAAGCAGGGCAGACGTATCTCCAGGAAGACCTCAGAGCTGTTGAGTTTCACTGCCAAGATTTCAGATTCAAGTTTCACATTTACCAAGAGCAAACTGCAAACTTACCACTGCTTTAAGCACAAGACAGACTCAAAACTTGCTGTAGCTTCTGGGTGTGTGTGTCTGTGTGCTTGTTGGAAGGATATGCAGATCCGTAGGTGCTAATCCCCCACAGATCATTTATTATAGCTTGTCAAATTGGCCCCTATTTGGGTGTGAGCAAAAACACGCCGTTTTTGTGTGTGTCCCTTTAAATGCAAATGAGCTGCTGCTCCCGCCCCCTTTCCAGAAGAGGGCGGAGCTTTAACAGCTCAACAACAACAAAGCTGGAGAATCTCACGCAGCCAAAATGAGGAAAGTGTTCAGCCTTACATTGTTCAAACCGGAGTCGACACTGATGGAGAGACTCAGGAAGAAGTTACAACTTTCAGACGTTTCTGAATGGTTAGTGGATAAATTGATGTAGTTGCTGTGGAGTTGATTCAACTCATCCACTAGCATGTGCCGTCATGTTCATCTTTTGTGTTGAATTGACCCTCGTTTGTGAAGCAGTCCGGCGTAAAATGAACAACACTCTACTACAACAACTCTTCCTCTTCTCTAAAGCAGCCCAACATGGCCCCGCCCCCTTTGTTGTGTGTTCTCGGGGGCGGGGTTTATGTAAATTTTAGGGTTTGTGATGTCACTAACCTGAAAAGAAGCTCGTAGTCCTTACAGCTGTTTGTTGTAGTTCTTAAAAAGAGAATTCTTTAAAAGGAAATATCTCCTTTTGCATTGAACTTTGAGTGTTGTAACTTTGCAGATGTTGTTTATGCTCAAACAGCAACATTATAAGTTAAAAAAGTGAAATCATAATCAACCTTTTAGGGATAGTCCCCCCAAAATCCTAATTCTATCAATTACTCACCCTCATGTCATTCTTTCTTCTGTGGAACATATTTTGAACAATGTTGGTAGCCAAACCGTTTTAGTTCCCAAAGACTTCCATTCAATTTTTTCTTCCATACAATGGATGTCAATGGGAACCAAAACTCTTTGGCTACCAACATTATTCAAAATATCTTCTTTTATGTTCTGCAGAAGAAAGAAATGCACACAGGTTTGGAGCGACATGAGCGTGAGTAAATAATGACAGCTTTTTCATTTTTTGGGCGAACTGTCCCTTGAAGTGCCCTCAAATAGCACATGGCTGTCTTTGACGGGCAACAATAACATCACTTCTCGCTCTCACTGCCTTTCACTCCTCACACATAATGTCAAGCAAAGTACAATCAGCAACACTCTATCTGCCAACATGTGTGCCTCTCTCAAAAACGGGGTGATGGCACTGGGGACAGATATTCTTCTGCTCTCCAAAAGGAAGAAAGAGAGATTGTCCCTGTACTCAATATGTGGCCCACTTCAACAGCTGACAAATGTGTGTCACCTTCCCAGAATCCTCTTAGGTTACTTAGCAGGTTCACGGCTCAATAACACAAGATGAATTTAAAATATCTCAAATATATAGAAGATTTAGACAACCCGGGTTAATTGGAAAAACATACCTGTGGCGACATTTTTGCAAAATGATATTACATTGCTTCTTGCACGCTTCGCAATAGTTTCAAAGGGAAATGTCCTGTGGGTGGTGCTAAAAATGAATACTTTTTTATCTAAAACATATGAATATGGCAATGTTTTATTACATAGGTTGTTGTACGTATCACAGCAGTTCTGGATTGAATGGTGCTAAAACGTTAAAGGATTAGTTCACTTTCAAATAAAATTTTCCTGATAATTCCATCTCCTCCAAGATGTTCATGTCTTTCTTTCTTCAGTCGAAAAGAAATGAAGGTTTATTCTCCTTATAGTGGACTTCAATGGACTCTAAACGGTTGAAGGTCAAAATTACAGTTTCATTGCAGCTTTAAACGATACCAGACGAGGAATAAGAGTCTTATCTAGAGAAACCATCGGCCATTTTCTAAAAAAATACAACTGTATATACTTTATAAACACAAATTAACGGCTTGCACGTCCTTCCGCTTTCTGTATTCCTCAAAACGCTTACACTGTATGTCCTACACCTTCCCTATTCTACTTAAGGGAAAAAAAAAAAAAAAAACTTTTTGATATTTTGATATTATTTAAACTAAAATAAAGTAAGGGAAAATATTTGCACTAACTGTTAAAAACTAATACTGTATGTAACAATGATAGAGACACTGCTCTTTACATTTTTGTGAAGTATGGCAAAAATATTTTAGTAATGAAATTTGAAGTAAAAGAGAAATAATGCAAAGGAAAGAAAATGTTCAGAAATGTTGTGCTTTCTTGTGCTTGAATATTAAAATGGCCCTCCTATGAGGTGTCAATCACAGCAGCGGCCCCCAGCCAATTTGAGTTTGAAACCCCTGCACTATGAGATCATAATACAGTACTGTGCAAGAAACTGTGCAAAAATAAGTCTTTATTAATCTGTAATCTGCTCCTGTAATCATAATTTTATATGAAACAGAATAAAAGTGCTGCTGTTTTACTGCCTCTAGTGTTCATTTCAGCTCGAAACAGCAGCTGTGTGTATTGGTACATTTTTTGCATTTTGCGAATTTAGAGGATTGGGTCAAATATTGCCATATTTTACATCACAATACTTCACTTTTTCAGGCCAAGGATGGAACACCATTCTGAGTCTTTGAGAAAACCTGTTGTTCTTTTTAAAATATGGCACACTATTCCCTCATGTCTTGTTTTTATTAATTAATACTTAGTTCCTACCCCATACCTAAACTTAAACACTACAAGAACTACCTTACAAACTATTAATAAGCTGCAAATTAAGAGTTTATTGAGGCAAAAGTCATAGTTAAAAAATTAAAATACTGTCATTTATTACTCACCCTCATGTCGTTCCAAACCTGTAAGACCTTCGTTCATCTTCAGAACACAAATTAAGATCTTTTTGATGAAATCTGAGCATCCATAGACAGCAATTTAACCAACACTTTCAAGGTCATAAACCTCTTGGATTTCATCAAAAATATCTTAATTTGTGCTCTGAAAATGTAAAAAAGGTCTTACGGGTGTGGAACGACATGAGGGTGAGTAATAAATGACAGAATTTAAATTTTTGGGTGAACTAACCCTTTAATAGTGAATATGTGTTCCTCATGCCAAAGTGTTTCCAAATATTGTCTATATAGTTTTCTACATTATTATATTTTAAAATGTAATGCTGAAAACAGTTTTTGCAGCTTAGCTCTTTCCCTGCCATCGACAGAATTTTCTGGCTTTTCTGTGTTGTTAGTATTTTGTTTTTGTTTTTTGTTTGCTCTGTTCTTTTTTGATATATTGCATGTTCAGATATTCATACAAAAATATTCTGGGGGTCATGAAAGTTTTGTGAAAATTATCAAAAATGCTGGCAGGGAAAGAGTTAATATTTTTGTGAAAACCACGATACAGTATTTTCAGTATTTTTTTTTTGGTGAATAGAAAGTTGAATGAACCATTTATTTGAAATAGAAATCTTTTGTGACATTATAAATGTATTTTAATTATCAATTTAATGTGTTAATTAGGGTAAATCATATTTTGAATGTTAGTGTTTCACGGTTCCAAACCGTTTTCAATATTGATAATAATCGGAAATGTTTCTTGAGCAGCAAATCAGCATTTTAGAATAGTAGGATCATGTGACACTGAAGACTGGAGTAATGATGCTGAAATTTCAGCTTTGATCACAGGAATAATTAGTATTTATAAAAAAGTAATAATAATTTGTAAGCAGAGAGCTGAAACGGTCTTGATTAGACTTGTGACCTCCCTACGGCGAGTTTAATCTTAGTCGAAGAGTGTGTGTGTGTGTGTTCGAGAGGTCAGTGAGGAGGGTGTGTGACCTGAGGGTGGAGGTCAGAAAGAAAGATGAGCAAAAGAACGTTGAGGAAGAACACATAGGAGAGAGAGAGACGACTGAATGCGAAGGCTGGGATCGCTGGAGAACAGGGCTGGGTGATGAATTGGCCGCCCAGCAGACTGAAAACACCGACGTACAGAACAAAGCTAATAAAACACACAAACTCTTCCAAAGATCATTAATAACCATCTACAATCTGATCTCCGAACAGCCGTAGTGGAGAGAGAGCGAGTGAAACAGCTAGTTAACATTCTGCCCAGCACTCCAGTGCTCCGGAGTCAACCCCGTTACCACCACGCTCCCGTTATTTACGAGCAGATGGGCTAATGTGCATTCCCTAACCAGTGCTTACCCGAGCGCACACGACTTTTAGCAGACCTCCATTATTCATAACTATGTGTGCGCAGCATTTGGAAAATTGCTAATGCTTCTTTGCGCGCAGCCTCTGCTTATTTATTTATTTTTATTTATTGTTTCCCAGAGCGTAATTCATTCCAGGAAAGAGCTGTCCTGCTATAGAAGAGGGCATCACCTCAGCCCTTCCTTTATTTCTTTTCTCATTTTCTCACTTTTCTCTTGTTTCCCTTACTGTTTGTCTGCTAGAATATATAAACTGGTTGTTGTGGGACAATAATGATGTTACTACAACATGGAAACTATAAAACATACAACCAGAGGAAAGGATTGGTTCACTTCAGAATTCAAATTTCCTGATAATTTACTCATCCAAGATCTTCATGTCTTTCTTTCATCAGTCGAAAAGAAATTAAGGAAAACATTCCAGGATTATTCTCCATACAGTGGACTTCACCGGGGTTCAACGGGTTGAAGGTCCAAATGTCAGTTTCAGTGCAGCTTCAAAGAGCTCTACATGATCCCAGACGAGGAATAAGAGTCTAATCTAGAGAAACCATCGCTCATTTTCTAAAAAATTATATACTTTTTAACCACAAATGAGTGAGATGATGTGGCTTCTTACACAGAATAAGGCAGTCGTGTGTTCATTATCAAAACGTTCCAGGCATGTTTAATCAATCAAAACGTTTCAATCTTCTGTTTATTCAGCTACAGCGATAGTATGGGATTTCCTGGAATGACGCGTGTTCTACTTCGGCAGCAGGGTATATTTGCAGTTTCTGCACAAGAGCGCCCTCTGGCTTTCAGATGAAGAAGCATTACTACTGATCACAGAGCCGTACAGCTCTGACAAGCTGCGCATAAAATAATCGCAGCTTTTGCCAGATCGTGTGCAATAAAATTGCGATGAATCGTGCACTGGATCGGTACTTTCGCTTACGTCACACGTGACCTTTCCAACATGATTATGTAATGAGTGGCGGATCGAAGAGCAGTGCAAGAAATTAAATTTTTCCAGAAAATGGCCGATGGTTGCTGTAGATAAGACTCTTATTCCTCGTCTGGGATCATGTAGAGCTCTTTGAAGCTGCACTGAAACTGACATTTGGACCTTCAACCTGTTGAACCCCAGTGAAGTCCACTATATGGAGAAAAATTTTCCTCAAAAAACTTAATTTCTTTTAGACTGAAGAAAGAAAGCCATGGGGGTGAGTAAATGATCAGATTGCAGAAATGCAGTGCTGTGTAAATGTCTGCAAAGTTTTAAAGATCAAAGTGCATGACAAATAGAGTTATTGACTCCTAAAATAAAGAATCGATTCTGAACTGCCTGAAACGAGTTGTCAGTTATTCCAGTCTACGTATGTTTGTAACAAATTTGCATAATGCCAGAGTTTGGTTTTCATTGGCTGCCGGCGATCAGCGTCTGCTTTGCCCCGCCCTCAAACACTATAGTAGCAGCTGAGACTGGATAAGTTTGGTACATGTTGTTCGTGTCGAGAAGACGCTGTTTTCTGGTGCCAAACAAATCCACTTACACGACTCACTGCTGAAACTGTGATGACTGACACCGTGGTAACCATAGAAATGTCTCGCCGTGTTTGGTATCTACTATTCTGACCAAATAAATAGACAAAAGACTCGTTATGTTCAGCATTTTTAACTAAAGTACAGTGACGTCATGTTTTGCTAATGCATGGAAAAGCTGCTTCATAGAGCACGCTCTAGCAGTGTTGCCGTGTCCACCTAAGAGTTTTTGGGCTTGTTGTTTAAAGTCCACCTGAAATCAAAATTTCATTTTTTTAGCTTTTAGTATGAATATGTTCTCCTTAATGTTATGAATAAGCTGGTGTGCTCCAAAACAATGACAAAATTTGCATTTAGGAGATATAAGCATTCAAAACTCACAGTCTCTCACTTCCGCTAAAATTGATCACGGATTTTCGTGACATCACATCGCACTTCAGCTTCTCGTCAAATCTTCGGTCCAATCAAATGCTCTCTAGAATCTGAAGTCCCGCCCCCACACTATGAGCAGACACTGAAGCCTCGGCTTCACACGTTTACGAGTTTCTACATGGTGAATGGCGCATAGTGCACTATATAGAGGACAGGGAATGATTCAGACAGTGTAAATATGCTTTCAATTCACGTGAATGAGCTTCTAGATATATCCTGCCCCGTCTTCCTGTTTTATGGGAACACAGCGCATTCCAAGGCACAGTGGGATTTTAAGCTTGGCTCATAAAGCTATCAAGTTTACTGAGTTATTAAAGTAAGCAGGTGCAGGTCCTGATATTTTGGTCTTATTTTCAGCTTAAAGCATTTGAATTTATTTCGATTTATTGTGGGCTTGTAAATGCGGTTGTCACATGTTTCGGTAGTTAATTCAGTTGCGTGAACTGTGCAGTGTTAATTTCGTTAACGAAATCCATGATGAAAAATGTTCGTTGACAACCTTTTTTTTCCATGACTAAGATGAGACGAAGACGAGACGACACCAACGTCATTAAACGATAAAAACAGACTGAAATGTGGTTAAAAAATAAAAACTTGACCAAAATCACTCTTTGTTTTTGTCGAATAAATGATGAGACAAAACAATACAGACTGTTTTTACGAGCTTTCATGCTTACGGTTGCCAGATCTAAAGAATTCAAATCCCCCAATCAGAGCTTTTCTGTTAAAAAAAATGTTTTCTAATATGTTTTTTCTCTTAAATACAAGTGTCATTCAGTCACGAGCCGCTTGCGCCGTTACCTGCAACTAAATCTGCGATCAAAGAACACTCAGCAAAAGTACGGAAGAGCATTAGGGCCAAGCAATAATAAAAAAATGAAACCATCTCGAGATTAAAGTTGTTAAATTTCGAGAAAAAGGTTGAGATAAAATGTTGAGAATAAACTTGTTAAACTCGTTAAAAAAGTAGTTAAATTCCGAATTTGTTCTCGTAATTTAATGACTTTTTTCTCATAATTTAATGAGTTTATTCTCAACATTTTATCGACTTTTTTCTCGAAATTTAACGTCATTTTTTGCTCATAATTTAATGAATTTATTCTCGTAATTTAACAACTTTTTTCTCATAATTTAATGAGTTTATTCTCAACATTTTATCTCGACTTTTTTTCTCGTAATTTAATGACATTTTTTTCATAATTTAACTACTTTTTTCTCATAATTTAATGACTTTATTCTCAACATTTTATCTCGACTTTTTTCTCGAAATCTAACGAGTTTTTTCTCGAAAATTAACGACTTTTTTCTCATAATTTAACGAATTGTTCTCGTAATTTAATGAGTTTATTCTCAACATTTTATCTCGACTTTTTTCTCAAAATTTAACGACTTTTTTCTCATAATTTAATGAGTTTATTCTCAACATTTTATCTCAACTTTTTCTTGAAATTTAACGACATTTTTCACATAATTTAATGAATTTGTTCTCGTAATTTAATGACTTTATCCTCAACATTTTATCTCGACTTTTTCTTGAAATTTAACGACATTTTTCACATAATTTAATGAATTTGTTCTTATAATTTAATGACTTTATTCTCAACATTTTATCTTGACTTTTTTCTCGAAATTTAACAACTTTAATCTCGAGATGGTTTTATGTTTTTATTATTGCTTGGCCCTAATCCTCTTCTGTACAAAAGGGATATGTAGAATTGCACAAGTGCTACTACTAAGAGTGCAATACAGCCTGTTACCTTGATTCAAATTTCTAATAAGCTTAATTGAATTGGTCTAAAAAGAGAAAAATTATGATTATTTTTGGCTAAAGACTACATATAAAATAGCTACCAAAATTAATGTTGATAACTGCAGTTTTGACTAAGCGTAATGACTAAAAGACAAATGCAATGAATTTTCATCGAATAAATGTGACTAAGACTAATAAACATTTTCGTCTGAAGATGAAGACTAAGACTAAATAAAAAATGAAGTGTGTGTGTACAGAACAGGATTAAGCACTATCAAATGAGAAATATTTTCAATTTAACTTTTTAATCAAATTACACCAATATATTTTCATTGAGAAAGGTTTTATGTTGGTCAGGTACCCTCTCACTGCCTAAGTTGGCAGTTCTTGGCCAGAATAAGCTACGTTTGGACCAGACTTTGAGCTAATAGTAAAACACAGACTGAGTCTGTGGACAAAAAGATGAATAGCAGGTTATTGAGTTAATATTTCACTTGCAGAAAGAGTAAAGCAGAAGCCAGGGCCAGATGAAGATAATGATCCCAGATATTTATTACGAAATCCTAATGACCTTCAACCAGATTTAATGAGGGTGGGTGTGTGTGTGAGTGTGTGAGAGAGTGTGTGTGTGTGTGTGCACTGCTGATAGAGTCTCCAACAGTCCGAGATTCACAGCAACAACAAAAGAACAAGAGAGATACGGAAGAAGAGAGAAACAGGAGGGAGAGGGGACATAAAGGCACGCATAAAAATCAATGGGAAGAACGGAGCATGAGGATTGGCAGAAAGTGAGCGCTGTAGAGAGGGTGACAGATGATCTATAGAGGTGCCAGTCACAGCCTGCAGCCACACTTACACTATTAGAGACACAGCCGGGCAGACACGGGCCGCATTGATCCGCTCTATCTCTCTCTCTCTCTGAGAGTGTGATGATGAAATGTGAGGGTGTGAGGGTGAGCAGATGGACTGAAACATCCAGAAAACTCAGGAACATGAACAAGTCATTTCTCTAGGTTGCAGGTTAAAAGGGAATGAGCAGAAGGTTTCATATTAGGGATGGGCAGGATGGTCGATTAATTGTTCTTCAACTGATCACTAAATGATTAGTGAGGTGTTCAGATCCATCGGTTAACAACACCGTGTGTACGCTTTGTAAAAATATGGGTTGATTTAAACAGCAGACGGGCTGAATGAAAATGCAAATTCAATCTCTAACAGTAGGTGGCGCTTATGGAACAACAGAAATATTGCAGGTGTACTGAGCCTCTCACATGACATTCAAGAAAAAAAATTGTGCACACGATTTACTATTTTGTTCCCTCGATTTATAAATCGTGCACACAATTTACTATTTCGTTCCCTCAACTTGCTAAAATGTTGCTAAATTCATTCCCTTGACTCGCTACATTGCGTGCACGATTTACCATTTCATTCCCTCGATTTGCTAAAATGTTGCAAAATTAATTTCCTCGATTTGCTTAATCATGCACACGATTTACTATTTCATTATTCCCTCGACTCACTACATTGCACGCACAATTTACCATTTCATTCCCTCGATTTGCTAAAATGTTGCAAAATTAATTTCCTCGATTTGCTTAATCATGCACACGATTTACTATTTCATTATTCCCTCGACTCACTACATTGCATGCACAATTTACCATTTCATTCCCTCGATTTGCTAAAATGTTGAAAAATTAATTTCCTCGATTTGCTTAATCATGCACACGATTTACTATTTCATTATTCCCTTGACTCGCTACATTGCACGCACAATTTACCATTTCATTCCCTCGATTTGCTAAAATGTTGAAAAATTAATTTCCTCAACTTGCTAAATCGTGCACACGATTTATATTTCGTTCCCTCATCTTGCTAAATCGCGCACATAATTTACTATTTCATTCCCTCATTTTGCTAAATCATGTGCACGATTTACTATTTTGTTCCCTTGATTTGCTAAAATGTTGGTAAATTCATTCCCTCGATTTGCTAAATCACGCACGATTACATTTAATTCCTTTGATTTGCTAAATCGTGCACACGATTTACTATTTCATTCCCTCGACTCGTTACATTGTGCGCACAATTTACTATTTCGCTCCCACAACTAGCTAGCTCGTGCGCATGATTTACCATTTAATTCCCTCGATTTGCTAAAACGCTGCAAAATTCATTCCCTCGATTTGCTAAATAGTGCGCACGATTTACTATTTCATTCCCTCGACTTGCTACAACATGCACATGATTTACTATTTTGTTCCCTCGATTTGCTAAATCGTTGCAAAATTCATTCCCTCGATTTGCTAAATTGTGCACAATTACATTTAATTTCTTTGATTTGCTAAATCGTGCACATAATTTACTATTTCATTCCCTCATTTTGCTAAATCATGTGCATGATTTACTATTTTGTACCCTTGATTTGCTAAAATGTTGCTAAATTCATTCCCTTGACTCGCACAATTTACCATTTCATTCCCTCGATTTGCTAAATCGTCCACACGATTTACTATTTCGTTCCCTCGATTTATAAATCGTGCACATAATTTACTATTTCATTCCCTCATTTTGCTAAATCATGTGCATGATTTACTATTTTGTTCCCTTGATTTGCTAAAATGTTGCTAAATTCATTCCCTTGACTCGCACAATTTACCATTTCATTCCCTCGATTTGCTAAATCGTCCACACGATTTACTATTTCGTTCCCTCGACTAGCTAAATCGTGCGCATGATTTACTATTTTGTTCCCTCGATTTGCTAAATAGTGCGCACGATTTACAATTTCATTCCCTCGACTTGCTACAACATGCACATGATTTACTATTTTGTTCCCTCGATTTGCTAAATCGTTGCAAAATTCATTCCCTCGATTTGCTAAATTGTGCACAATTACATTTAATTCCTTTGATTTGCTAAATCGTGCACATAATTTACTATTTCATTCCCTCATTTTGCTAAATCATGTGCATGATTTACTATTTTGTTCCCTTGATTTGCTAAAATGTTGCTAAATTCATTCCCTTGACTCGCACAATTTACCATTTCATTCCCTCGATTTGCTAAATCGTCCACACGATTTACTATTTCGTTCCCTCGACTAGCTAAATCGTGCGCATGATTTACTATTTTGTTCCCTCGATTTATAAATCGTGCGCACAATTTACTATTTCGTTCCCTCGACTTGCTACATCATGCACATGATTTACTATTTTGTTCCCTCGATTTATAAATCGTGCGCACAATTTACTATTTCGTTCCCTCGACTTGCTACATCATGCACATGATTTACTATTTTGTTCCCTCGATTTATAAATCGTGCGCACAATTTACTATTTTGTTCCCTCGATTTATAAATCGTGCGCACAATTTACTATTTTGTTCCCTCGATTTGCTAAAACATTGCTAAATTCATTCCCTCGATTTGCTAAATTGTGCACACAATTTACTATTTCATTCCCGCATTTTGCTAAATCATGTGCATGATTTACTATTTTGTTCCCTTGATTTGCTAAAATGTTGCTAAATTCATTCCCTTGACTCACACAATTTACCATTTCATTCCCTCGATTTGCTAAATCGTCCACACGATTTAGTATTTCGTTCCCTCGACTAGCTAAATCGTGCGCATGATTTACCATTTAATTCCCTCGATTTGCTAAAACGCTGCAAAATTCATTCCCTCGATTTGCTAAATAGTGCGCACGATTTACTATTTCATTCCCCGACTTGCTAAAATGTTGCAAAATTCATTCCCTCAATTTGCTAAATTGTGCAGACAATTTACTATTTCATTCCTTCGACTTGCTACATCATGCACATGATTTACTATTTTGTTCCCTCAACTTATAAATCGTGCACACAATTTACTATTTCATTCCCTCGATTTGCTAAAATGTTGCGAAATTCATTCCCTCGATCTGCTAAATTGTGCAGACAATTTACTATTTCATTCCCTCATTTTGCTAAATCATGTGCACGATTTACTATTTTGTTCCCTTGATTTGCTAAAACGTTGGTAAATTCATTCCCTCGATTTGCTAAATCACGCATGATTACATTTAATTCCTTTGATTTGCAAAATCACACACACAATTTACCATTTCATTCCTACGATTTGCTAAAATGTTACAAAATTCATTCCCTCGATTTGCTAAATCACGCATGATTTACTATTTCATTCCCTTGAGCTGCTAAATCGCGCACACAATTTAGCAAATTGAGGAACCGAATTAGTAAATTGTCATTTTGTATAATGCACTGCTTAACTGTATTTTAGAGAGTTGTTTAAAATTTTTGATTTTGTTGCTATTCTTTTCTATAGTTTTTAAGTCTAATAACATCTAGCAAAGGGACTACCAATGAAAACTAGCCATTGGGCTAATTTGGGTACGTTTACATGCACGAATGTTGATTAATGTACACTGTGACTTTTTGAAATAAATAAAATAAATAAATACAAGTAAATTGTGTGCATGATTTATACATTTAGGGAACAAATTAGTAAATCGTGTGCGGGGCTCCGTACAGGTGATATAGACACCATACAGTAAACATTCGCTGCATCTGAAATGGCATTCTGTATAGTAGGCACTATTGCTTGAATGTGTGTGGTATAAAAAAAGTTTGGATGTACTATATCTGCCATGTTTTCACTGTCATGTGACCTACAGGTTCAGTTGCATTGTTTCACTGCAATAATACAATGGTAAATGTGTTTCAGTGTCCACCTTCAACAAATGACCAAAATTATTTTTGTTTAGTGCAATACAAATTAATAGAAATTTTGTCTGTTTTTGTCTATTTGTTAAATACCTGTCTGTGCTGGTCTTTTGCATGCAGATTGACCAGTGTGTCTTTTTTCAGCATGTTACATTCTTAAGTTGTTTTAAAGTTTAAACTACTTCAAACATGTCCTGAGAGCATTCTGTTCCATTCTTATTCGCTCAGTCTAGATGATTTTAACACAAAAACTTTCACTTCAAAACAACACATATTATATTTTGTGAATAAAGACTATTTTTGCACACACAAGGCATTCACATTGATTCATAAAATTGGGATTATCCACTTGAGTCACATGGATTACTTTTATGATGCTTTTATAATCTTTTTGGAGCTTGTAAGTTTTGGTTGAATGGACCTTCAGTTGAGCAGGTTTCATTAAAAATATCTTAATTAGTGTTTCGAAGATGAACGAAAGTGCAGCTCCTATCTCTTTGAATGGGGAAATATCAAATTCTCCGAAACTGTTCACCAAGCTTACGATTAAATATCATATTTGAAATCACCAATGACAACAACTGTCTCATAAATTTTGTCTCGAAATGCTTAAATCACAACAAAAAACTGTATTTTCAGACTAGACAAGCCAATTCGCATGTGCAGTGACACAATGACTTTACCAATCAGAGATTGGCTCTTTTATTTAGAAGGCGGGACTTATTCCGCCATATTGCGTGTTTCACTTTCTCCCATTCATAGTAAAATGAGTTCACCGTCTTTGTATATCTGAAGTCTTTGATACTAATAAAAAGCAGTTAGTCAGACACACACACACACACACACACACACACACACACACACACACACTGCAGGCTGGTGCGTGCTCTCTCTTATTATGGGATGGCGTTGTGTAATGGAGTGTGACAGAAACGTGGAGCATCGCAACTCTGTCTCTCTCTCCCTCCACATTTGTATTTAATTTTTTTTATTTTATTACAGGAATAGTTTTGTCATCTATAAAATTCTGTCATCATTTACTCATGGTGTTCCAAAGCCCTATGACTTTCTTTCATAGAGCACAAATATATAGAGTTTTAAATATCCCATTCAAGGAACATGGGATGTAAAGATACAAAACTGCCTATGCCTAAGTAATCTGAAGCTATACAATTTGTCTCCGTATCAATCAATTCCTTTCATTTTATGTCCTGCTTTTATGGTATCAAACTGGACCATCATGTCGTCTTCTCCTCATCCTCTCATTGCTGGTTTCTCTGATTTGTCTCAGACTTCATCAAGCTCCACCTGAGCATGTCAACCCCACAGAACACGATGTGTAGGCATATATTGTACATGTATTAGCATAACAGACAAGCACAATGTGAGGGCCGTACCAGTTTTGAACCATCCGTCCTCAGTGAAGGTGTCTGCAGTCTCCTGAGGTTTGTTCCAGTACTTCTGAAAGACAGAAGAACCTCGGACCAACAGTTCGCCCTCCTTCCCCTCCAAACCAGCCTTCACCTGGGAATAAAACACAGATCCAGAAACTCGAAGGACTCAAAGCCAGTAGGTCTTCTTCACTATGTATTGCGTTCTTAAATACAACTTTGATCCTATATTTTGATCAATTTAAATGCATACTTATTATTTAATCATGATTTTTGTGTGTTTCATGTACAAGAATGTGTGTATGCATACTTAGTGAATGACCTTTTTCCGAACAATCCTGTTGTATTTTAAATTACGGGTGGCTGTTCTGTTTCAAGGGAACTCCCACTCAAAATATCTAATATTAATCAGGTCAAATAATAAGGTTGCACTATATATCAATCAATTTGACTGAATGAGCTGTACATTTTCTTTCATGCTCTATTTTTATGTGTCAGGAAATTAATGTAACAATTGTTACTCCAGTTCATACAGACAGTATTCGAGGCGAATTCAGTACCTGGGTTCCCTTTCTGTTGCCCTCAGCGATCACAGTGCTGGTGGTGTTTGTCATCATGATTCGCACTTCCACTCCTGGCAGAGGTACTCCAACAGCACCTGAAAAACACACAGACATTTTCAATAAACACAACTTGATTATATTGTCTTGATATTGTCATTTCGGTGACTTGTATGCAGTTTTACTTATTTAACATTAAACGATCTCGATTGAAACACCCATGCGATCTTATTCCTAAATGACAATGTTTCGGCTCTGACTATTAAACCTTTGACAAGTACGATCACAGCGAACATTCAGATCTGCGTTCTGACCCACAGAGAGCCGTCGTCATCATGTATAGATATGAAACAGCTTCACAAACAATCTTTTCAACCACACAGTATCATTATTTCTGTCTTACAATAATTCAGATTAACACAGAAGCACTGAGATAAAAGTTTATAGTTCGGAAATAAACACTGATGTCTACGGTAGTGAACTTGACACTTCAAATAAAGATTGTATCAATTACATCATTAAACCAGTAGGACTGGGACAAAAAAAAAAAAAAAAATCGATTCACCTATCGCATTTTTTTTTTGTTGTTTACGATTTTAAAATAGACTTTTTTTACTCCAGTATCGATATCAATTGAAATTATATTGCTTTATTTTAGCCCTTGCATATACACGAGGAGGACAGAAGTTACCCACTTTTGTTCAAACAGGGCAAAATGTGTTGTTATCTCTGAGTGTTACGCGACCTAATATCCCTTTCAAGATATGCAAGAAAGCGATAAGATTACCCGCGCTTCAATGAATGAAAAACGCAACACTAAGTCAAATAAATGCATTGAAAAGCCTTTGTGTTACTCATATACGCTTTGCATCAGATATCAATGCTGAGAGAGAAAGAGAGAGACTGCAGAGCTGCACAATTCATCTCAATTCAAACACCCACGGATGTTATTCCTAAATTACAACAATTATTCATCTGTGTCTAATAAACCTTGGACAAAATTATATCGCGACATTCAAATCACGCTGTTGCTGAACCAGAGAGAGCAGTTGTTATAGGTGTGAAGCAGCTTCATAAACAGTCTTTTCAATCTCATAGTATCATTATTTCTGTGATACAGTAGTTCAAACTGGGATAAAAGTTTAGTTCAAATACAAACACTGATGTCTGTGGTAGTAATCAAAATAGAGTAAATCACCTTTTGATTAAATAACGTTTCGAATCATGACTGTATCAGTTACATTGACAATAGACTGAAAATGTGTTTGTCATTGACTTGAATCGTTCAAGATAATGTCGTACTATAATGAGTGATTCTTCTGAAGTAAAACTGCAGATGTGATGAATTGTTTTTGTAAATATGACTCATCTTATATATCATGTACAGTCTGTATAAGTGTATGATTTAACTGTTTCCCATGGTCTAGTGTTTAAAAAAAAAAGGAAAATCGCAACACAATAGCAATATCAAATCGCAATACTTGTAGGATCGCAATTCTTAAAAAAAAAAAAAAAATCGGAATAGATATCGAATCAGCACCCAAGTATCATGATAGTATCGAATCGGGAGTATCATCTCATCCCTATACACCAGCAGGTGGCAACAGGTGCCTGTTAAAAAAAATATTGTATTTGTCATTGAATCATTCATTCAAGAGATTTGTTCAAAAACGCTGATTCATCCAGTAATGAAAGAAGTCTTTATGAGTGAGTCATTGAATCATTCACTCAACTCAATTTTTTCAAATAAGTAATTCAAATTAATTACATTTTTTTAAAATAGACTGCAGCAATTAACATTTTGTCAGAACCTCTAGTAAATTACATGTTATTTTCTTTAGCTGTCAGAACCGTGTCAGAATTGGGATCACAAACCAAGACAATCGTGATTCTCAAGTTCATCCAGAATCGTGCAGCTCTATTGTTCTACCATTTTTCTTTATTGTGACTGAAAACATTAATTATATGGCCTTTTATTTAAAAGTGTAATATGTAATATTTTTGCAGTAAAATATCCAAAAACCACTAGGCCAGTGTTATATATTTTGTTTACTTGAGTATTTACAATATTTCAAATGTTTGCAATTATTTGTAAATCGTGAGAAAATTGCAATTTTACCCAAGGCTCCGGGACGTGTGAGGAGTCGCCTGTCAATGGCGTCATACCCGCGTTACCCTCGGTTTCCGCTTTTATTTTGTAGAAACCATGGAAACACCAAAGACGCTTTGAAATATTACACATTTTAAAAGACAAGGGAACAACTGTTTTAACAGATTTATAGATATTAAACTAATTATTGTTGTATAGCTCCACTCATTTAGTCTTATTGTTTAAATCAATTTTCTTGATTTTTTGTGAGTACGATGCTTTACCATGCCAAAAACACTATTTTGTCAAGTAGCTAACATAGCATAATCAGATGCAGCTTTATTTTTAGTAACAGTGATACAGCATTTTCTCCATCATACAATACGTTTTAAAATTAATTGCATGCCATTTATCAACACAATCATCCAGCATTTAATATGATATTGTAAAATCGATCTATCTTACTGCAGTGTGTAACAGTGTCTCACAGCAGCCGCCGAGCGAACGCACAGAGTAACGTTATAACATCATTTTCAACACACTCAAATGTATCTAATATGATAAACAGAGCTGCGTTTCCTCATACTCATGACCGGAGAAGCGGCGCCGGCGACTGTGTCATAATAAAAGTCCCGCTGCTCGTGAGGCGTGTTGAGCAATCACTCCAGCTCCTCGTTCAGCTCCACAACACTCGCTCCTGCTCTGCTTCATACTACAGTAATGTTAATAATCACATCCATGAACATGATTTCTGCCCTACTGCAATCTCTATTCTTTTCCACCAGCTGTGAGGTGGAGACCAAATGTCCCAAGATTCCACTCTAAAACTTGGCGTCATCAAGCTACGCCTTTGTTTTGAATAGGCTTCTAGCGACCTCTAGTGGACAAAATTATTACATATTGTACCTTTAATTACTAATTTTTTACTTGCATTTGGTGTCTGGAGTGGCTTAATTATGGATTCTGGGAGAAATAATACTACTAATAAAATATAACTGTTCTTGCAACATCTCCATGGTCATCTCCAACATAATAATGTTTGGAGGAAAAACATCAGCCTATTGCAAAACACGCAAAACAATGATGTCTACTGTAGTGAAGTTGACGCTTCAAATAAAGATTGTACCAATTACATCGTTACACCAGCAGGTGGCGCCAAGTGCCTATTAAAAATGTATTTGTCATTGAATCATTCATTCAAGAAACAATGATTCATCCAGTAATGAAACAAGTCTTTATGAGTGAGTCATTGAATTATTCACCCAACTAATAATTCAAATTGCATTTTTTTTTAAATAGACTGCAGCAAGTAACATTTTGTCAGAACCTCTAGTAAATTACATTTTGTTTAGTTGTCTATTCAGAACCGTGTGAGAATCGTGATCTCTATTTGAACTGAAACAATCGCGATTCTTAATTTATTTAGAATCAAGCAGCTTTACTATTTTTCTTCATTGTGATAAAAAGCATAAATTATATGTCCAGATTTTATTTAATTACTGAATTTGGTGTTTGGAGAGTCTTAATTTTGGATTCTGTGAGAAATAATACTACTAATAAAATTATATTCTTCTTGCAAAATCTCCATGGTCAAAATGTTCCAGCATCTCCAACATACTAATATTTGGAGGAAAGACGTCAGCCTGTTGTAAAACGTGCTTGATCCGACTAATACACTCTGTCAGCACTGTAGAGCCGCAGCACAGATACACAGAGCCGAAGGAACGTTTTACTCCTTCATACACACGTATGTGGAATCTGACCATTAGGGGCTTGAGTGTGAATATAAATGAGATGGGGCTGATCTGAGGTCTATGTGCGGTGTCCACTGGGATATGATCGCATGTGAGTATATACTGGAATGTGGTTGTCCCTGTAGCAGCATTCCTGTCATAAAATGAGAAAAGGACAAAATAGCACCCGAACTGCTTAAAGAAGCCATTAACAAGCCTCCAGTCCCTCTGCCCATCACAAGCCCTCATTAAAACAGAGGACACACACACACACACACACTCATGTTTTATTCAAAGCCTCTCGCACAGCAATCCACACTGAGCACAATCCACAGGGAGTGGCAGCACCTCCTAGTACAACGCTGAAGGAAACAGAACGTATGTGCATTGTTACTACTATTGGCACAATTTGATTTATTTTTCTCTAGTTTACCCTTCTGAACTGCTTGTTTAACTAGATTTGTGCATTATCTTGAAAATGTCAATGGTGTTTGCCTGTGTAAAACTCAATGCTACACTCTCAAAGGAAACGGCACAAAAGCACACACATACACTAAAAAATGCTGGGTTAAAAGCAACCCAAGTTGGGTTGAAAATGGATAAACCCAGTGATTGGGTTGTTTTAACCAAGCAGTTGGGTTAAATGTTTGCCCAATGTGAACTCAACTATTGTTTAAAAATGACTATATGGCTGACTTAAAATGAACCCAAAATAGGTTGGAAATTAAAAATCAAGACACATAATTACGAGAGGCAACAAGGTGAACATTTATTAATAAGCAATTTAATAAATATTTATTGTTTAATCATTATTCATTACACATATTAAGAAATGTTCATTTATTAAACACATTTTGGGTTCATTTTAAGCAAGCAATACAGTCATTTTTAAACAATAGTTGAGTTAAATAAAACTTCCCAGTAGATTGGGCAAACATTTAACCCAACCACTGGGTTAAAACAACTCACCCATATGGAAAGAACCTATATGTGGATATATGCGCATATATGAAACCTACATGCAGTGTATATGCACATATATGCTGCATATATGCACTCCTGTATTGCTTCTTCATATCCACATATAAGCCCTATACATACAAGATATGTCTTCTATATAGCTAATGGCAGGATCTGGTCATTTTGTAGCTCATATCTCACTTTTGACTGTCATACATGATGCCTAGCTCATATTTTCTATTATCAAGGCAAAAACTAAGAATTAACGAAAAAAATTATGCAAGAACTTGTGTATGTGCAAACACGTGAAATTGGTATCACATGTAATTGCCCACATGGAAAAAACCTATATAAACATATTTTTTTCAATATAGGTTTTGATATAGGTTTTTAATATATGTGACACATATAAAAATGGCCGTTTTCCTATATTATATGTACATATAATATAGGAAAACGGCCAATTTTATATATGTACATATAATATAGGAAAACGGCCAATTTTATATGTGTCACATATATTAAATACCTATATCAAAACCTATATTGAAATATATATGTTTATATAGGTTTTTTCCATGTGGGTAGTTACTGGGTTTGTCCATATTTGTCCAACTTATGTTGTTTTTAACCCAATATTTTTTAAAATGTACTAATATGTACCTTTAAAGTACAAATATGCACCCTTTAAGGGTAAATAAGGTACAAAAGTTTACTTTTTGAAAGGTGACAGCTTTTGTACCTTTTTTTTCTGAGGGTGTTCTGGATGACTGAGGGCGTTGAGGTATTGCAACACACCCCAAGTATGAGAAACAGGACAGTAGCAGGTAGTATTTATGCTTCTATATTGGCCACTAATAACTCCACTAATAATGCTCCTTTCATAATTTATTGTTTGTTATATTGTACTATTTGAATTTGTTTAATTTTATGATGCCCTATAGATGTTTTTATTAAAATTACTTGTTTACTCCATCTGCACTAATTTACTGACATGTCTCAGTGTATCCAGCTCCGATAGAGAGTGATGTTTGTGAGTGAGAAAAATGAGGTGGAGAATTTAGTGATGAACGGCTAAAACAGAAATTAATCAGGAGGAGTGAGAGAGAGTGAAAATGTGTGAAAAAAGCATTATAAATTACTATAAATAACATCTATACAGTATGTAAAAACAGGATCTCTTGCTTGTGTTTGAAAATTAAATCTGAAAAATTATGTTTTGTATTTCTGCATAAATTTCATGTCATCCTTCTGCTAAAAGATCACTAAGTTTAACAGTTTAGTGTCATAGCTGATACTCTTTCGTGTATTTTACCATAGGTAGATCCATTTTTTAAAATAACATTAGCAACTGGTCCTAAAACTAGGGATGCACCGAAATTTTGGCTACCAAAAATTTTCGGCCGAATCAGCAATTTACAATTTTCCAACAACAATGTTTAATTAGCACTTCTCCAATGGCACATTTAAACTATTCAGCATCTATTTCATGCACAACAGCTGGGTGGACAAAATCGATTTCTCAATTTTAATCTATACTGGATTCTCAAATCTCAAGATCGATCTTTTATTCTGCGTGAACATTTATACCGCGTCTTCCATCCAATAATCACAGCAATCTTTGTGCTTTGCTACTTTTAACATGAAACAAAGTCTCAGCTTTCACATTTTGTCAATTTTATCAACAAAACATTCAAAGAATAAATGCTGTTTTGGCGCTCTTTATTATGGCGTGATTACTGTATTACATATTCATTGAGTTTTTACTTTACCTGTTAGTGATGTCTTTATTTTTTTAATGCATGTTTGAATAAATATGTCTGGAAAACAAATATTACAGCCATTGTTTGAATGTTTATATTTCACCAACAAACTGGAGTAGAAACAAAAGTTGGGTAACACTTTACTTTAAGCCTTTATGTATAATGCATTATTAAAAAATATTCATAAGGTAAGTTATAATGCATTATATCTTTTCATAAATAACTAACCAAAGTTAAAATGCATTATATTTGCAGATTACTTCACTGTAAAAAATTATTATCATGCTTTATCACAACATTTTTTCTTTTGTCAAATCAACTTAAATTATTAATGTGGTTCAGATAACATAATATTTTAAGTTTCAGTTGATTAAATTAATCATCTTCATTGTATCAACTAAATTTTTTAATTTCAATGAACTCAAAATTTTAAGGCAACCAGGTGACTTACATGTATTTTAAGTTAAACCAACAATTTTTTTTTTTTTTTTTTTACAGTGTTGTTACATCTGAAATTGGTTGTTTGTAATGTGTTTAAATGCATTATACTATCTAAAGGTGTAACAATGAATAGATCATGATTATAATGTATTATAGTGGTTACAGTTATTAATGAGATCATACAATGCATTACAAGGCATAATTAATGCATTAAAATACTTTTGTATTGCATTATTTATAAAGGCTTTAAGTAAAGTGTTACTAAAAATATACACTCTAAAAAATGCTGGGTTAAAAACAACCCAAGTTGGGTTGAAAATGGACAAACCCAGTGATTGGGTTAAATGTTTGCCCAACCTGCTGGGTAGTTTTATTTAAACCAACTATTGTTTAAAAACTGCTATATGGCTAGCTTAAAATGAACCCAAAATAGTTGGGAAATTAAAAACCAGATGCAATTAGAGGCAACAATAATAGACAAAAAATGAATGTTTATTAATAAGCTTTAATATTTTATTAATAAGCAATTTAATAAATGTTTATTGTTTAATAATTATTCATTGAACATTAATAAATGTCCATTTCCAACATACTTTGGGTTAATTTTAACTAAGCAATACAGTAATTTTTAAACAATAGTTGAGTTAAATAAAACTACCCAGCAGGTTGGGCATACATTTAACCCTACCGCTGGGTTAAAACAACCCAATTGCTGGGTTTGTCCATTTTTAACCCAACTTGGGTTGTTTTTAACCCAGCATTTTTAGAGTGTACATAAAAACTGCAATTTAAATTGCGTCCTGGATTGTCAGTTTTAGTTTCAGCCCAGAATTTTAATATCAGTGCATTACTACTTAAAACATTAACATTTATTTCAACTAGAACGATGGCCTAGTTCAGTCCACGAGTTCCTGAGATCTCTTTAAAATCACTGAAATCAAGAACTGCATTATTTTCTGAACTGACTGAAATGAAAATCCAGGCAATTTCTTCAGTAGACTTGGATCTTTACAACATCAATGATCTGTCACAACAAAATTTGGTTCACATTAGATCAGACTCATCTCTGGTGATCACAGTCAACCCTGTGACTGATATTGATTGACTTCAACCTACTTCTCTGGCGTCTCGTGGGGCAGAGCAGGAAATGAAATGAGCAGGAAATGTTAACCATGGCAAACTTAATCATCACCTCTGAGCATTAACTCCAGCCCATTCTTTCTTCCGAACTCTTCACTAATGAAACTACGAGGCACACGAGCCGCTTCTGACAGCAACGTTAGCACCTTCGTGTGTCGAAAGGCGAACAAAACAATCCTCAGACACCTGGAGCAATGCAAAGAAATTGCGAGAAGAACACTAAAGGTGCTTTGATAGCGACACTAAAAGGAGACGTGGAAGCTGACAGGAGCAGTTTGATCACTCAGAACGACCCATGGAGAGTTTCTCAGAAGATAATCACACGAAAACAACAAAACACAGACGAAAGAGAGACAAACAAACAAACTACTTCAGAACGGAGTTTGATCTGACGACTTGCCATCATAAACCGTCTGAGAAAAAAACAACAAGGTACCGTTACGGAGATGAAAAGTTAAGGCTAAACATCTGTAGAAGCAAATGTTATGAAAAAAGAAGATAATAATAAAAACCCAAAGTCTGACAGAACCAAGATTCGTTAGCATTCACAATCATCTCAGCTGATTGGTTGGATCTTAATTGAACAAATTTAACTTGGTAACCAGTTAACAAAAAATTAATATAAAAACTGCCTTATGTGCAATTTAAATTGCATCCTGGATTGTCGGTTTCGGTTTCAGCCCAGAATTTTCATTTCAGTGCATCACTACTTAAAACGATTCAGTCCACGAGTTCCTGAGATCTCTTTAAAATCACTGAAATCTTACACTCAAAATGATTTTGAAAGCAAAACAATTTGAACATTTTGTCACAACTTAATTTCATTGCATTTAATTCACCTAATATATTTAAATCTGAAGTTTACTTAATTAATTGTGTTAAAACTACATGAATCATTTTTGTTGACATCACAAACTGGGCAGCGTATCTGTAGTTTCCAGCATGCTTTGCAAAGAATTGCATTAGGAGTGCAAATTTGGGGATTTTTCAGTTTTTCAGTAAAGGGAAAGTCATGTTTATTGCTCAGTTATGTTGGACATTTGGAAGAGTTTCTATATGAAAGTTTGTGGTTACCATTGAGCTGAAGAGTAAACCTCAGTAAATGAATGAAAAAATTAAGTTGGACCAACATAAGAAAATTTAGTTTGACCAAAAAAAAAATGTAATAAAGTTAAAAATACTAAAGCAAATGAAGCCAAAATCAGTATTATATCTGATTGGTATTGAAAAGTAATTTATTAATTTTGTGAAAAATTCGATATCCGTCGTGTTATTTTGTCATGTTTTCTCCTTTTCTTTCCAAAACGAGACAAACGCCAGTCTCCTTTCTCTGCAGAACGTGATATATCCGCTCAACCAATCACAGCACACCATTCCACGCACTGTAAACAGTAATGGTGGCGCTCTGAATACACCCGGCATCCTAGTTTTCCTTATCTACTTTGTACTTTGTGATCAACAAAAACAGAAAAATGAATCATTTTCACGGCATTGATGAACCTGTGGTGGGGAGGAAACGCAAGTCATCGAAATGTAATCATTTAAGATGAGGCACTCGAGTAATTTATAGCATTAACAAGACGACTCGGTGAAATCATTTTGGGAGCGACGACTGAATGTATTTTTATTCAAATGCCTGTATATAAGATTAAGTTCAGAGGCTGTCATATATGTGAATCAACTTACAAAATAACTTTTGTATTGATGGATTAATTGCATTTTGGAAAAAAAAAATGTGTCATGGATTTATTGCATTTTGGGGGGGAAATAATCAGTTTTTATAAAAAACTGAATTTTTATAACCAAAAGATGCTATGTGAAAGATTGAAACAGAAAATTTGCATCTTGCCATTTTTTTGGTAAAGAAAACACATTTTTACTCAAATTAATCAAAATGGAGTTGGAACCAAACTCTTCAAATAATTTGACCTAAACCAACTAAATTACGCCGACCAAACCAAACTGATTTGGTCTGAATAAACTCATTTGAATTGTGTGTAAAAACGTATTTCAATTAAATTAAGTAAGAGTAATGAATTCATTTTTGAGTGTACTGGGGTGTTGCAATTACCAGATAATTACCATGATATTTAAAAAGTGAAAATTGATATCATGTTAATACTACACATATGAAAATACTGTAAATAATCTAGTGATAGTAATTATCTGGTTGACACTACAACATAGTATATGGCAGTATTGCATATTAATCACAAAATCATGTCAAATTAAAGTGAGACACTTGAAAAATGTTACTCTAATGTTTTGAGTGTGGTTTATTGGCCAAAAAGACAAAAAATAAAGAAAGTTAAAGAAGAATTTGACTGATACCTCTAAAATCTTATATCAAAGCCGCCCTAGTTCTTAAAATTACGTACTATAAATTCATATGGAATCTTCTTTCGGAATCTTTAAAATTCTGTATTAGTCACAGTAAGTATGATTGTATAGAGTTTCCATCCATTGCAAATTTACCGTGTACCAATTGTGATATCATTTCCACCCCTCATGTTCACGAGAACAAAATCGTCACTTCCTCAGAAATTGGCACAAAAAATCAGTAATAAAAATATAAGTTTCTGCAATCTTGCTCTTTTTTTCCTCCATTATAAATGAGTTGCACAATAAACGCTGTCATGTTCTCGTGTCGGATGCTGGTGTTAGGGAACACGATCATGTGAGACGCTTCTGGAGGGAATTAAACTATTCTGATGACAGACTTTGATTTAGGCATTTCAGGACCACCAAACCAACATTTGAGATGCTGCAATGTGATTGGTCCACTGGTTAGTCCAGTTATCCAATCACTGCCTCTGCTGAGGCAAAGTCACATGCGTTTCCATAGCAGTTCTTATGGGATAAAAAATGTATCTGCCTCAATTGAGCTCTTTTTAATGTTTCCCTCCAGCAATATCCCAAAATGCGCATAAAAATAGGTGGAGGGTAGCAATGCATATGTGCTGTTTATTATTGTTGCTAGCAGTCATGTATCACACATTTATGAAGTGGTGCAGTACCGGGTACACGCGGTCCCTTAAGTGGGTTTGATAGCGCCATGCCAATCTCCGTCATGCCATAGCGCTCCAGCAGCACATGACCTGTGATCTCTGCCCAGCGCTCCAGGACAGGCTGCGGAAGAGCAGCAGAACCAGATACCATCAACCTGAGTGACACACAGAGAGAGAATTGGCCACCTTTTAATTTTGCACAAATTATGCACTGGTTGTTTTTCTTCAAAAAGTATTGTTTGAGCATTTGACCCTGAGGTAAAGTACACAGAAGCCTCCGTGACTGAGCTATATAAAGGTTTGAAGGCTCGTCTTTGATGTAGCTTTACTGAAGAATAAAAGAGAATTTGGGAGGAGATGCTCTAGTTCTGTGAGTCTAGCTAAATTAGTGTGGTTTGTTCTGAAAGAGAGAGAGAGAGGGAGAGGGAGGATGGTACCGTATTCTCTCTTTGCACACAGCCCTGATGAAGTCTTGGACTCGAGGTTGAGTGAAATGTTGGTTGTAATATTCGATGAGTTTTGAGTAGATGGTGGGAACTGCCATGAACACATTCACCATGGGGGACTTTGAAGCGATCAACTGCTCCCAAACCTGGAACACAGCAAAACAACAACAACAACAACAACATTAGCATTTTTTTGTCATCTAAATGTGGTTGGAAAGAAACAGTTCAATGTAAATATAACAGAAAATAAATCTGCCAAATTTGCAAATACTCATTTGAGTGAGTGTGTACTATTAGGTATGAACTTGGCCCATTATGCTGGGTTAAATAATCAACCAGCCTTTGGATTTAAAACAACACAAATTAGGTTGTTTTTATCCCAGTGTTTTTAGAGTGTAGCATCAGTAGATACCCCTGCTGGTAAATAACCACTAATTAGGGGCAAAAAGCAACTTTCTCTTGTTTCTGGAAGGCTCTTAAAAGCCAAGACTGAGAGTGATCGATATTTATTTTTTAAAACAGGTACCAAGACAGATATAAATATTAAAGGTACAATATGTAACATTTTTGCAGTAAAATATCCAAAAACCACTAGGCTAGTGTTATATATTTTGTCCTGCTGATTACTAACAATATCTCTAATGTTTTCAACTACTTGTAAATCATGAGAAAATTCCCATTCTAAACAGTGACACGGGGCAGTGCAGTCGCCTGTCAATGACGTCAGTTACCTTTGTTACCGCCTTTACTGACGTGGAAACCACATGACAACAGTGCCGTGGACAAATGCGGAAGTAGTGTCTAGCGTCCAGCAAACCACTAGCTTGCTTCAAGCAGTTCCTTATTTACTTCTTGCACGTTTTATGGTGGATTGTGTTACTTATTTATGGAACATAATTACTGTTTACCATCTGCCGCTGGTTCTGTCGACAAGGACAGCTCCCGTAAACTCATGACCGGAAAAGCGGAAGCGGCGCCGGCGACTGTGTCATAATAAAAGTCCCGCTGCTCGTGAGGCGTGTGTTGATCAATTGCTCCAGCTCCTCATTCAGCTCCACAACACTCGCTCCTGCTCTGCTTCATACTACAGTCACGTTAGTAATCGCATCCACGAACATGAGTTATTCCAGACTCAAATACATATTCTTTTGCACCGTCCGTTGAGATGGAGACCACATGTCCCAAGTTTCCGCTCTAAAACTTGGCGTCATCAAACTACGCCTTTGTTTTGAATAGGCTTCTAGCGACCTCTAGCGGAAAAAAAAATCACAAATTGTACCTTTAAGTGTTAAATAACTGATGTGCATTAACCTATTTTATATTATTTATGTTTTGACAATAATAACTAAATTATTAGGATATAGATAAATTATTTTGTATTATTGTAAATTATTTTGCCCACGATAATCTTGTAGTCATTATATTAATGCTAAATTTTAAAGGTGCCGTAGAACGTCTTTTTAAAAGATGTAATATAAGTCTAAGGTGTCCTCTGAATGTGTCTGTGAAGTTTCAGCTCAGAATACCCCATAGATTTTTTTTAATTAATTTTTGTAACTGCCTATTTTGGGGCATCATTAACTATGAACAGATATATAGGTTGCGGCCCCTTTAATTCTTGTGCTCTCTGCCCCCGAAGCTCACGCTTGCCTTAAACAGCAAACACAAAGTTCACACAGCTAATATAACCCTCAAAATGGATCTTTTCAAAGTGTTCGTCATGCATGATGCGTGCATGGATCGGATTATGTGAGTATAATATTTATTTGGATGTTTACATTTGATTCTGAATGAGTTTGATAGTGCTCCGTGGCTAAAGCTAACATTACACACTGCTGGAGAGATTTATAAAGAATGAAGTTGTGTTTATGAATTATACAGACTGCAAGTGTTTAAAAATGAAAATAGCGACGGCTCTTGTCTCCGTGAATACAGTAAGAAACAATGGTAACTTTAACCACGTTTAACAGTACATTAGCAACATGCTAACAATACATTTAGAAAGACAATTTACAATTAAAGCTGCAAGCAGCGAAGAAAGGGCCCTCGCACCCAGGCTAACCGCCACCCGTTGGCATCAGGAAAACAGTGAACAGTGAGCGATGTGGATGCAAGCAAGTAAATACAGGAGAAAGTGCCACACTTCCTGCTGCCAACAGGTGGCGCTTTGACCGTAACCGAATATTGCCATGTAGATGTCCTCAGGCCAGGACTATTATCAAACATGTGAAGTTTGGAGCAGATCGGACATTGTATGCCTGAGTTACAACTACTTCCTGTTTCTTGGCTTTAATCGCATACATTTGCACCTAGCCAAGTGTTTCATGATTTAACATATTGCTAGTATGTTTGGTACATCATGGCATATTAAAATGTTTTTCTGAGAGTGAGCTAAAGTGTGAAGCATACCATTTCCTATTGCCAGCAGGTGACGCTATGACTAACTGAATATTGACATACAGATGTCTTTAGACCAGGACTCTTATCACACATGTGAAGTTTGGAGCAGATCGGACATTGTATGCTTGAGTTACAACAGTTACAACAGTTAAAGTACAACCTCTGGAAATGGCAAAAAATTCTAAATATCTCACTTCCTGTTGGTTTTCAGATTTCACTCCAAGAGACTTTTTTGTAGGTATTGGGCTGTTAGGTGTGTGTCCCAAATTTAATACCTGTACGTGAAATGAGTGTCAGGGGCACTTCGTTGAAATTTTGTAGGTGGCGCTATCGAGCCACTTTGCCACACTTAATTCTGAAACCCATATCAGACGTACATTTTCACCACTTCTGATGCATCTGCAAAGTTTCATGAGTTTTCGAGTATGTTTCGGCCCTCAAAAAAGTGATTCACCTTACATGGCGAAACATCAGACTTTGTCGGTCACCACGGACACGCCCTTCAAAGAAAACTCAAGATCTTTGCAATTTAACATCTCAAAGGCCTTAAGATTAGACAGTTATTATCGCTCCATCTGCCATTTTTCGCTATTGTTCTTGCTTGCTTACCTAGTCTGATGATTCAGCTGTGCACAGATCCAGACGTTCTGCCCTTGTCTAATGCCTTGAACATGAGCTGGCATATGCAAATATTGGGGCGTACACCCCGACTGTTACGTAAAAGTTGGTCTTATGTTGAGATTCGCCTGTTTTTCGGAGGTCTTTTAAACAAATGAGATTTATATAAAAAGGAGGAAACAATGGTGTTTGAGACTCACTGTATGTCATTTCCATGTACTGAACTCTTGTTATTTAACTATGCCGAGGTAAATTCAATATTTAATTCTAGGGCACCTTTAAATCTAAATGATCAAAAAACAATTTTATTTTTATTGTAAAGTAGGGGTTTAAAGACAGGTGTAATTCAACACTGTTTACTAAAGGCAGGAACACACCAAGCCGACGTCGACGAATTAGCGGCAATGAAAGTAGACTGCGCGGTTGGCTCACATCGGCACATCTGGGTCCTAAGTTGCCCTGACACACCAAACCGACACTCGACAGCCGACGACCAAGTAGCATGTCCGTTCTGCGACAGCGTAAGATGAAATGCCTTTCCGTACCAGCAGGTGGCAGTAGCTGAACAGCCAATCAGAATGATCAGATGGCCCAATGAGCTCCGACGCCGATTCAACATGTCAAATTCGCTGAAAAAAAGCTGACGAGGACCAACTTCAGCCGACGGTGCAGAACACACTGAGAAAATTTATTTGGCAGACGAACAAAAACTGCCCAACGGCCGACCATCAGCTTCGTGTTCCTGCCTTTACAGCCACAACAGGAAAAAGCACAGAAGAAGAATAGCCGATCTATGTATAGATATGTTTACTCTCAACCAGCGTTTCAACCGCAGAAAGACATCAATAAAATAGCTTGAGAATAATATCTCATGTAGCATTACATTTACCTCAGGCAAGTCATTTAGTGTCCACAGCATGTTAGTTCACTAGAGAAATGAATATATGAAGACTTCAGATGCAAAAGCCTCTAAGTGTCATCTGAAATTTTCTTCTAAAATGAGCATTTTTTTTAAGCTTGTATGTTTATGTTCAGTTATTTTACTTTAATGGCAATGAAAAGGACCTATTAATTACCATTAAAGTGAAATTGCTGAACCTAAACATACAAGCTTGATAATTTTAGAAGAAAATTTCAGATGGTATTTAGAGGCTTTTGCATCTGAAGTATTCATATGCACTATATTAGCTAATATATTCATTATATTTACTTTACCTGTTAGTAATGTCTTAATTTAATATATGTTTAAAAAAACATTGTCATGAAAAAAGGTTATGACAGTAACTGTGTAAATGATACATTCAAAAATGAATTGGAGTAGAAAAATAATTTTAAAATTAGATTTAGAAGTTCATGCAAAATCTGCCTCGTGTGCAATTTACATGTTTTTTATTTACTTGAGTGTTGATTATTATACTGTATCTGAACATAAATAGCTATTTAATAATTTAATAGTTTGGGCTCTGTTGTTAATTGTATCCTTTAATATTATAGTAATGTGCAAGAAAGTATATAGTTTACAGTATTAGCTGAGATAAATTTTTATATCCTTAAGAAAATATTAATTATAAATGAATTTATTTAAAGAGAGAGACATAATTTGTTTAATAAAAAAGAAGAAAAAGAAGCAATTTTATGTTTAGTTTTCTTCCTCCTGCTGTACCGAAACCCGTACCGAACCGTCATGTTTGTGTACCGCTGTGTTAAGCTATACATTCTCACTTAAAAATGAATATCATAACCGATTGAGTTGAAAAGTGTAAATATCGATATAAATATACTGTTAGAGTACTATCACAGTAATTAGCAAAAAAAAAAAAGAAAGTCTCCAGAACTGAGAAAAGATGTTGCAGATGAATGGCAATACTAAAATATACTTTCTGCAGCTATTATAGACCACCTTGGTTCACACTAGGTGAAATCAAGAAAAAGACACTTTTAAGACCTGGCATAATCTTTAAACTGGATTTAAAAAACAGCCTTAATATATGTGCTTCCAGTATTGGACTAATCAGACGTTTACTGTTAATTAGAAGGGAAAAACACTACAGATACTGATTAAGTCACTTAACGTGCATCCCTAGTGCTATTTGTCTTAGTGACTCTATAAGCTTGGGGGGAAAGGTTGTCGACTGGAGGAATGTTGTTAAAAAAGGAAAAAGCGAGTATAGATTTGTAAAGGTCAGTGTGATTCACAGCAGAAGAGAAACAGTTGAGATTCCCTGTAGAGCTACTATTGAGGTCAGAGTGAAGACTGCGCAGGACACACTGGGCTTTTACAGCGTTTCTCTGCTCTTGATGAATGTGTTGCGTGAAGCATAGTGAAGGACGGCAGACCTCATCCCAACCTCACACCCACACTCATCCCGGTCTGTCAGAAGGAAACAGATGCATAACTGCCCATATAAACACACAAATCAATTACACAGCTTCTAACTTTACACACTCGCTCTTACTTTCATTGCACGGCATGCAAGCACATGGGAATGAAAGGAGGTAGAATGAATGATCAAACATAAATGTGTACGATTCACACATAAAAGATACAATATAACATTTCTTTCTTTTTCATCTCACACACACACACCGTCTCGCACGCCTGGCTGCACCTTTAGAACACAGTGGGAGAAACGCGTGAATTAATTGAAGGTGAACGACAGATTCTCCTTGGCTCTGTCCCCCCTGGGAGGCACACATCTCCCCCCGCCCTCTCTCTCTCTCTCCATTTCATTATTTCCTGCTTCAGTACCTCCATGCTCTTATCATTCCTGCTGTCTCGCACTCTCTCCATCAACCCCCCCACCAACACACACACACACACACACACACACACACACACAGAGTGACACTTCTTTTATCATCAAAAACCCATCTCTCATCACCACACCTCCTCCTCTCCACTCTGGTACCCAAGTTCCTCTGCTTTCTATTTTTCATTACGTTAGCCCCCATATATTGAAATATACTTCATATATTTCAAAGCATACAATGTACGTGGGTAAACTTAGGATGTTCATCAAGTCTGGCACATTTTGTCTGGAGACATTCTTGACAATAATCTATCAAATTAATGTTGATTTGTCAAACAGTTTTGCAGACTTCAGCCAATTAATTTGTGGGACTATAGAAAAAATATAACAAAACGGCCAAAGTTGGTGAAACAAATGAAAAATTAAATATAGCTGCAAGCAGAAAAAATGGGAATGATATATAACAAGTTTCAAGTTTTGAGGTTTATAACCTCAGGTCTACTTTGGCATGCTTGTTAGAATTTCATTGAAATGCTATAAGAGTATGGTTTGATCTATCGAAAAGCTTTTAATAACTTTTTTCCAGCATGATCTGAGCCAAATTCATTTGGCCTAAAAGGAGTTTAAAAAATGATGTTTGCATGAGCCAAGGAATCAGAGGAAAAAAAATTTTGCCCTTACGGTTCAAAAGCTGTTGGTGGCGCTAAAGAGTTTGAGTAAGAGACTCTGAATTTTCTATGGTAACATCTTAGACTGTCCTCTATCTGTGTGCCAAATTTCACAACTTTTTACCATTTGGTTCTATAGGCTTTCATAGACTCTAGTTTTAACGATTAATCACAATCATATTTTACGTAAAGAAAAAAAAAATTTTGGCGATCAAATAATGTCTATAAAAAAAGATCGTAAAACACACCTTTAATAACGTGCAATTATGTGCATTCACTTACATTCATCAATCACACTGAAAATGAAAGGTCAAGTCAATTGTGGGACTGAAGGTCAAGTCAAGCTCATTGCAAATTGCATAGGCAGTGAAATGGCACATTTTGGCAGGCTATTCTTTCACAATTTTAAATGCTGCACACTGCAATAGCTTAAATAAAATGTAATAAAGCAATGCATTAGTTTGACAAACTTTCTTGAGTTGTAGGGATACAAAATATTATCGGCACAACATCGGAATCGGCTGATAAAGTCTTAAAATATATTAATCGGCATCAGCCGATATGAAAAAACTGTCGATATATAACTTTATCAAATGGATGATGAAAATAACTTAATTTATAATTCTTGGACAGGTGTTGTTTCCAAACAAAGAGAAAAAATATATGTATACCGGTATCGGCATCGGCCAAAAGAAGTTGAAAAATATCGGCATATCTGAAAAAATTCAATATCGTGCATTCCTACTGTGTTCATGTACTTCATTAAAAATTACTGAACCGCATGTGTAAATAATAAAGTCCTTGTGGTAAAGAAAGCGTTTGATCCCTCAAAGAAGGCGTTTGTTTTTAACAATTTGTTTAAGGTCATATCGGCGGAAAACAGAATGTAACTTTCTTGTTGTCCTGAATGTCTTTTTTCCTGTTGTGTCCTCTCCAGACCTTTCTTGTCAATCAGATCCTTGACTCCTATTAAATTCTCCTGGAAATTAAAGTGGCACGAATTGGCCGATTAAGGCTTAAAATATAATTATCTGCTTAAAATATAATAATCGGCATTAGCCGATATGAAAAAAGTTTGCCGATAAGCCTTGCCGATATATAATTTTATCAAAAGGATGATGAAAATAACTTAATTTATAATTCTTGGACAGGTGTTGTTTCCAAACAAAGAGAAAAAATATATGTATACCGGTATCGTGCATCCCTACTGTGTTCATGTACTTCTGCTTCATTAAAAATTACTGAACCGCATGTTGTAAATAATAAAGTCCTTGTGGTAAAGAAAGCGTTTGATCCCTCAAAGAAGGCGTTTGTTTTTAACAATGTGTTTAAGGTCATATCGGCGGAAAACAGAATGTAACTTTCTTGTTGTCCTGAATGTCTTTTTTCCTGTTGTGTCCTCTCCAGACCTTTCTTGTCAATCAGATCCTTGACTCCTATTAAATTCTCCTGGAAATTAAAGTGGCACAAATTGGCCGATTAAGGCTTAAAATATAATAATCGGCATTAGCCGATATGAAAAAAGTTTGCCGATAAGCCTTGCCGATATATAATTTTATCAAAAGGATGATGAAAATAACTTATAATTCTTGAACAGGCGTTGTTTCCAAACAAAAGGAAAAAGTATATGTATATCGGTATCGGAATCGGCCAAAAGAGGTTGAAAAATATCGGCATATCAAATATCGGCAAAAATCCAATATCATGCATCCGTGTTCATGTACTTCTTATTGAGAAATAAGATGGAGTAGGACATATATGAAAGGACTTGTCCATTTATTATAGCAAAAGTCTTTAGTTTACACATTAATCAGGCAAAACCAAGATCTGTGGCTTTGGCTAGATGTATTGGGGGAAAAAAGTAATACACCCTGAGTCAACTGACTTGAATTGATATTTCATCCATTTTCTAAAATTTAAAACTACCTTTAAAATGTGTCTGCTAATACAAAGATTTTTGTTGTCAACGTTTAAAAGTACAGCAGCATATGGATGTCTCAGAGCTAACAGACTGAAAGCTATTTCACGACACGGTTTTCCTTTTAAAAGCATTTATCTGTATAACTGCACATGCCAAATCACACACGCACTCTGAAATCCAATAATGAGCAACATACATGTAGAAAACACCCGCCCTGCACCATCACATGATGGATAACCTTTTACATCCCATCATTAATAATGGTAGAGTCTCTGACTGCAGGCTGTCTAATGCATTCATACCACAATAAATTCATCTACACGCATGTTTTGCTCCCACCAGAACTGAGATGAGCGCTCATCACTCAAACAACTCAAAGCCAAAGTAATGGTGGCTCAAATATTGATTTTTCTGCTTCATTAAAAATTACTGAACCGCATGTTGTAAATAATAAAACCCTTGTGGTGAAGAAAGCGTTTGATCCCTCAAAGAAGGCGTTTGTTTTTTAACATGTGTGTTCAAGGTCATATCTGACGAAAACAGAGAATATAACTTTCTTGTTTGTCCTGAATGTCTTTTTTTCCTGTTGTGTCCTTTCTTGTCAATCAGATCCTTGACTCCCATTAAATTCTCCTGGACCTTAAAGCCCTTCCGCTCACTCGCTCGCTGCCGTAAACCCCCTCCCTTTACAAAACGCGGATCATTCCTCAATGTCACGCCATCCATTGATCTGCTTCTAAAGCCCTTACCGAAAGTTGGCGTGGCCAGATACAAAGCTACACTGGGCAATCCATCACGCAAACTCCACGCTCACGGTGACAGTCCGGAGTGTCTTTCACACACACACACACACACACACACACGGTTTTGAGCCAGTGCCTGTCAGTTCTTGAGTCCTGGTATTGACGCCTGCAGCGCTGGCACGCAACAACACAGCTACAATTAGCGCATCCCTCTGACAAGTACCCGATAAGGGTGATCAGCGGCCTCCTCCACCCCACTACACACAACTTCATTGTGCAGGTCTCATGAGTTCCTCCCCAGGGGAGCCGGCACACACCCCGACTCACTGACGCTTGCAGCACGGCTTCTGCAAACCCGTTTTGTTAATCTAAGAAAGTTCTGCTCTGAGTGCACAATGGAGCAAATAAAATGGCTTTGTTGAATAATATGGGTTATTTACAACTTAAAGGGGTCATGACATGGATTTTATTATATTAATATGTTCCTTATAAAGTCTTTTGCACCAAAAAAAAAAAGTATAATTTTCAAGCATTCTGACCCTCTGTCTGAAATGGTCTGTTTTTTGTTTTTTTTTCTTTGTTTGATTTTTTTTTTGTTCAAAGATTTATTTTTGGTGTTTTTGCATTTATTATGATAGGACAGTAAGTTGACAGGAAGCGAAGTTGGAGAGAGAGAAAGGGGGATGAGTTTGGGAAAGGTCCACAAGCTGGGACTCAAACTCGGGACACTCAAAGCGCAATGCGTTATATGGCGGTGCTGCCCACAAGGCTATTGTCGCCGAAATGTCTGTTTTTAAGGGGCGGCTCCTTTAAGGCTCGACAGCAGGGCTTGACATAAACATGCACTGACCCGCCAAATGTAACGCAGTCACTCCTACTAGCCACTTTGGCAGGTTGAATTTTATATATAATATATACATTTTTCAATTATAGTAAAATTAAATACAATGAATTAAAGGTGCAATATTTAACATTTTCTGTCCACTAGAGGTCGCTAGAGGTCTATTCGAAACAAAGGCGTAGCTTGAAGACACTAAGTTTTAGAGTGGAATCTTGGGACATGTGGTCTTCACATCACAGCCAGTGAAAAAGAATAGGGATTGGACTCGGGAAGAAATCATGTTCATGGATGTGATTATTAACATTACTGTAGTATGAAGCAGAGCAGGAGCGAGTGTTGTGGAGCTGAACGAGGAGCTGGAGCGATTGATCAACACACGCCTCACGAGCAGCGGGACTTTTATTATGACACAGTCGCCGGCACCGCTTCCCCGGTCATGAGTATGAGGTAACGCAGCTCTGTTTATCATATTAGATACATTTGAGTGTGTTGAAAATTATGTTATAACGTTACTCTGTGCGTTCGCTCGGCGGCTGCTGTGAGACACTGTTACACACTGCAGTAAGATAGATCCATTTTACAATATCAGATTAAATGCTGGATGGCTTGTGTTGATAAATGGCATGGAATTAATTTTAAAACGTATTGTATGATGGAGAAAATGCTGTATTACTGTTACTAAAAATAAAGCTGCATCTGATTATGCTATGTTAGCTACTTCACAAAATAGTGTTTTTCTCTGAGGCATGGTAAAGCATGAGACTCGCAAAAAATAATTTTTTTTGATTTTTAACAATAAGACTAAACGTGTTGAGCTATATAACAATAATTAGTTTTCTGTCTATAAATATATTAAAACAGTTGTTCTCTTGTCTATTAAAACGTGTAATATATTAAAGCGTCTTCGGTGTTTCCATGGTTTCTACAAAATAAAAGCGGAAACCGAGGGTAACGCGGGTATGACGCAATCGACAGGCGACTCCTCACACGTCCCGGAGCCTTGGGTACAATTGCAATTTTCTCACGATTTACAAATAGTTGCAAACATTTGGGATATTGTAAGTACTCAAGTTAACAAAATATATAACACTGGCCGAGTGGTTTTTGGATATTTTACTGCAAAATTCTTACATATTGCACCTTTAAGTGCAATGTAGTGTTGTCAAAAATATAAATTTTTCGATACTCCAATATCTGAAACACTCAGTTTCCGATACCAGCTGCGCTTTCTTGCTCTCTCATCTCTCCGACAGCGAGTCGACACACAAACCCGCCTCCCCTCACTTGTTTCATTTTAATATTGTTGGTGTTACAGGGCTAAATTTTGTATTGCACATAATTTTACTCATTCCTGCTGATTTGCATTTTCCTGCATTTTTTTTTTCTAGTAATGCATTTATTAAAAGTAAATACTAACATCAAAACTACAAGTGAATTCTCTAATGATTTTGGAACATTTTCATCTGTAGATGTAAAAATAGACTAATGAACATACATGTTTATTGTAATGTTTTTCCAACAGGTTTTGTTATATGGATCATTGAGCAAAAATAGCTTCAAAAACCGTATTTTTAAAAAATATTTTCAAAACAAATGCATATTTTTGAGTCATGAACAATGTGTTTAAACAAGTTTCAGTTGTTACATAACATTTCAAAGTTTTCAAATTCATTTTTTGACTTTTTTTGTCAGGTGGTACAACCAAATATTTGTAAATATATATTATATCATTGTACCCCCTGATATGGAAAGTGCATCAACCTACCTATACTTGAAATTAGCGTATTTTAAAGGATTTCTACAAACATTTTCACTCTGCCACAATGATCTATTGATTTCCTCTGGATGTTGCATTATCAGGCTTAATGTTATTACCTCGTCAGTTCATATTTGCAGTTGTGCCACCCTGACATTTGAGAATACACAAATTGCCGTGCTTAAGTTTTCAATTATCTCAACTGGTTTAAATCTACTGATAGTTATATAAAAATAAGCATGCAAGTATTTTATTTTGAATTTCTTATCAATAAAACACCATTTGGGGTGTTTTATACCCCTATACCCTGCTCTTTCCACTACACCAGTGTCCTCCACTACACTCAGCTCTTCTCCTTTCCTCCTTTTTTACTTCCTCTCTCCTCATATAAGATCTCCTTCTATCTGTTCCACTCTTCCTTTCCTTCTCATTACACCCCTTCCTCTACCCACACCACCACCTTTACACTTACACCTCTTTATTTTCCCCTTCTCTTGCATATACTTATTCTTTTCTTGCTCCATGTATACTTTCCCTTTCACATAATGCAATTGTGATAAATGCATAAAAATGTGGGAAAACTGCATTTCCAATGTTGTGTGTATTATTAATCAAGCAGATATCATTATGGGGCAAACAGATCCTTTTCACATTTCCAGGTTTCTCAGAAGCGGAGGTCGTCATAGTTGGGTAAAATCTATAGCGGTGAATGAGAGAATACATTAAATATATTTTTTGTGCTTCCATTTGCTCAAATAGCAAAAGAAAAACTCCACAATAGTGTTTTCACAACTTTCAAAAAGAGGAAAAAAATAGAGAGTGATTGCTGCGAACAGTGATCCGAGTTTGGAGAAATGTGTCAAACCGAGTGAGGAAAACTGTAAGTGAAAGTAAACAGTTGAGAAAGAAAACGCATGTGTAACAGTATAATGGATCAGTGCATCAGGTCTTAAAGTGACAGCAGCCTAAAAAACCTGCTGCCAAATTATGAGATGATTAAAAATATCTATATAACAGTTTTCTCCTATGGTATTGATTGAAAATGCGAGTGGAAAAACACTAGCCACAGTGGCTACCGAGCAAAAAAATTCATGTCAAGCCCTGCTTGTCAGTAAACGGCCAGTAATGATTGACTAACGTCACTGCATAGGAAACAGTATCAATGCTCACAGGATGTGGCGGTTAGTCACTGCGCTATTAGTCCCGCCCCTCCTCCACTGTGATTGGGTGGGTGGGTAAAAAGTGACAGTAATGAGTGCAAAAAAACAACAAACACTCAGTGTGAAACAGACACTCAGTGCCTTGTTTTTAAATACGAGGCGCTCCTATTGAAATACACCGGCCTTTGGAGGACACATGGCCTAAGGTTACCTAATGTAAAGTGGTGAAATGATTTGCTTGTTTTGATTTGTCATGCAATGATTAAAGACACTTTTAAGTATGGCAAGTAAACAGTTTTAGGGTGACTGTATGTCATATGAATGAAGTGTGGTAATGATGGTTAGAGGGAGAACTGTACCTTCTGAGCGCTGAACTCTGGCAGCATGACGCAGGTCGCTCCCACCCAGAGCGGACACATCAGCTTGTTTACGATGCCATGCACATGGTGGAGGGGCAGCGTGTGCAGGATGACATCATCTCTACTCCAGGCCCACTCGGAGACCAAACCCTGAACCTACAAGATAAGAAAAACTGACTTTGACCTACAGGTGCTTGTGAATGTTTTCATGATCCACACATTTGAAGCATGGAACGATCACAAAAGCAGGCCAAAGCTATTGTGCTCAAAACCTTTAAAGCAGCGATGTGAATTAATATGAGCTGTTTGAGTTCAAATGGACTGAATGATGCCCACGAGCGATTCTTCAATGGTCATTGTGCTGTGGCATGAACACGGCTATTGACCACGTGCAGCTGGGCTGGTGCATGCGCTCACAATCACGCAGACCTGAATTAGGTCGAAACTAGGTCTGCACTTAATCACAATACTGCTGCTTTTGGTGTTAGTTATCATGTTTGTGTCAGTAACCTATAATAACCTGTTTGACATTTACAGTTCCTGATATGCATTTCATATTATTTCTTCTTCTGTTTGGCATGATTGTGGGACGTCAAAAGAGAATATAACATCACATCTTAGCTGATAGCCATCATTTCATATTTGCCAGTCATTTACTGTGTATTTACTGAAAGCGAATCATCACTTATTCTGTCTTTTGCACAGATTTATAAAAAAAAACTTATTCATGTTTTTTTCTATCCAAATTTCTATCTATGGACAGCACAGTCTTCATTTAATATTTAAAAAAAGATGCATTAATAATATAAAATGATATATGACTTAAATTACAGTATTACGGCCAAAAGTGATGTCTGGAAGGGATATTTGTTTTTAATGACCCTACAAGTTTGATTAAACCATCAAAATATGAGGAAAATATTTTATATTTGTAAGATAAGGTATTGATCTGACAAAAAAAGGCAAACATTCATGTTTTTTCTATGCAAATTTCTATCTATGGACAGTACAGTCTTCATTTAAAATTTTAAAAAAGATTTATTAATAATATAAAATGATATATGACAGTAGTGGCCAAAAGTGATGTATTGAATTGAAAAGTGATGCATGAATGCATAGAAAAACAAAAAGCTCACAAGAAGAAGCATACATGTAAAACTACAACATAATCAGTTATTTATATTTTGTTGGTTCTCTCTTGTTTTGCATGTGTTCATTATTTATTTGTATGACAGCCTGGAGAAAAATGATGTCTGCACAATTTGTCACGTTTCATTGTGTTATCATCACAAATCTGTCATGAATTTTTAATAATATTTGAATAAAGTGTGAAGATGTTAATTTTCGCTGGTCAGACATCACTTTTGGCCACTACTGTTGATAAAACTGTATAGCTTTTGAAAAATAATTGTGTTAATTATATAATAAAAAGTAAAAAAAAATAATAATAATGTCCGAAGAGGCTCTCAATCTAATTTTCCACCCTATTGGAAATGCAGGTCAATTTTTGATGGAAAAATACTCCATTGCCTTGAGTGGCCCATGAAATTAAATAACAGAATGATTATTCAGAGAGGCGAAGTGGAACAAAAGTTAAAGAACGCAATGACATCAGGAGACGGAGGGGGTCTCATTCCTAAATCTTCTCCTATCATCCATCTCACACTAAGAGAGCTGTAAATACTCAATTGTTCCCAATATCTGAGCAAACTCCTGACCTTCTCATATGACTCTATGCTTCATCAATAATGAATATCTCCTGAACACATGCCTATTAGAGGCTTTGTGTTACAGTATTTTTAACACACTAAAAGGGATAGTTTACCCAAAAATTAAAATTCTGATATCATTTCCTCACCCTCACTTCTTTCCAAACCTGTATGACTTTCTTTCTTCTGCAGAACACAACAGAAGATATTTTGAAGAATGTCAGTAAGAAAACATTGATGTTTTTGTCAAAGGGAACCAAAACTGTTTGGTATACCAGCATTCTTCAAAGTATCTCTTTTTGCATTTCAGACAGAGAGAATTTTTATTTTTGGGTGGACGATGCCTTTTAGATGCGTTTCATTGTGGGCATGTTATGGATTCTGATTGGCCGTTAATGTTTTTTTCATTCATTAGCCGGAAATAATTAAAGTAAATGTGATTCCAGCGATATAGTTTCTCTGTGCCGTTCCAATTTTAGTTGATCCTAAAAATTAAGATCCTATGAGAATTTGTTAAGGCGTAATACCAAAAATAGCCACCGGGGGACACAAAAATTCTATTGAATTTTCAGAAATGAATACATTTCTGTCACAATATGATTTCTATTACAAAACAGTCACCAGATATGAAACCTAGAGTTTCAGACCTTTCTGACGATATGTGTTTAGACTACAAAAATTGCTGATTACAAAATAGTTAAAATGAATTTTGTATTATGAAACATGACACCTCCAACTAGTGGCAGGAGACCCGAAAAAAAAAGATAGTATGTTTCCAATGGGAACCCAATGTCTGACAGTGTAATTATACATTTAAGTATGGAGTAATATTAATTAACAACATGTTATTACTATATAATTAGAGTACGGGTTTGGTTTAGGGTTAGTTGCATGTAACTTTGCAAAGTTTACTGTTATTACTACAGTAACTACATATAACAGGGAAACTAAAATAAAGTGTTACACTAATTTTTGCCTATTTTAAATTTTTTAACTAATATTTATATTTTATTTTATTTCAGATTTTCAATTATTTCAACAAATATAAACAAATATTTTTAAAATGGCCGTCAAACGATTTTAAATCTAATTAATTACAGGATGTGACGATTAATTAATCGAATTAATCGCAAATTTATCGCACATCAAATTTAAATTTATAGAATTTATTACACATTTGAAACTATACCTTTAATGCATATTTTTTATTAATATGAAAATATGAATTTTTTGATACTCTAATGATACTCTAAATAAGAAACTAAAACTGCCAGTAGGTGGCAGTAAATGTCTTAATGATTAAATCATTGAGTCATTTATTAATTCGATTCATTCAAACAGCTGATTCATCGGTTCACCCGATTAATTCGTTCAAAACGCGGATTCATTCAGAAACGACAACATTGTGTCTAAAATAACACAATATTAACTTCTTATTTATAGAACTGTTGTATAAAATCACTAACACATTTGCACTCGTGCTATTCGAGACAGAAAAACAGCACTTGTGTGATATTGCTTTTTTTTTATTTAGTTTTTTTTCGCACGTCATTATATTGTTTAGAGCATAAGAAACCAATTTAAAAAAATAACATGTTTTAAAAATTATATCTTATTCATATGTTATGGTATGTCCTCTGCAGTGAACACCATCACTAAGTTGTTTAAAAAATAACATGGCATGAAATGATGTATAGGCAAAAACAATGGGATTTTTTTTTAATCATCAATGAATTTTTAGGCTTCAGGATTGTTTTTAACCAAACTCTGTATAAAGATGATTCTCAACTATATTATAACAGATATAATGGAATTAATTGATATACCATTTTACTTTATGCAATATGTGGGTAAAATGGCCATACATGGATTTTCCATTCAATACAATGTATCTATACACTGTATCTAATTTGCATATTAATGTGTTCTTGGAGCAACATGTGATGAGAACAGAAGTGTAATAATGGGAATAATAATTGCCAACATTTTCATAATAATATCTAATAATTAATAGGAATATTGATATATAATTTATTTCCCTATTCACTTGTTGCATCTCCTATGCCTGATAATCATGATTTAAGTCCTCTACAGAGGTCATGTATGAAATCAATGCCCTGTTTTGTAACAGAAAGTGATATTTTGATTTGAAACCCTATAACATTTTCCTGAAATGTTGATTTATGAAAAAACAATTTGAAAATTAATCAGATTTAAATGATAATTACAAAAAATTATCATATTTCCTTAAGAATGCTAATTTTCATTTTCAGTCATATTTAAAGACCAAGAAGTTGTTAAAGACCAAGAAGTTGTTGTTTTCATGGAGAAACCAATACAAATTTGGTATCTCTGCAAAGCCCTGAATGTGTTCTTTACATTAATTACTCACCCTCATGTCGTTCCACATCCGTAAGACCTTCGTTCATCTTCAGAACACAAATTAAGATATTTTTGATGAAATCTGATGGCGCCGTGAGGCCTGCATAGCCAGCAATGACATTTCCTCTCTCAAGATCCATTAATGTACAAAAAACACATTTAAATCAGTTCATGTGAGTACAGTGGTTCAATATTAATATTATAAAGCCATGAGAATATTTTTGGTGCGCCAAAAAAACAAAATAATGACTTATATAGTGATGGCCGATTTCAAAACACTGCTTCAGGAAGATTCGGAGCGTTATGAATCAGCGTATCGAATCATGATTTGGATCGCGTGTCAAACCGCCAAACTGCTGAAATCATGTGACTTTGGTGCTCCGAACCGCTGATTCGACACACTGATTCATAACGCTCCGAAGCTTCCTGAAGCAGTGTTTTGTCAGTCATTATTTAGTTTTTTTGGCACTCCAAAAATATTCTTGTGGCTTTATAATATTAATATTGAACCACTGTACTCACATGAACTGATTTAAATATGTTTTTAGTACATTAATGGATCTTGAGAGAGGAAATGTCATTGCTGGCTATGCAGGCCTCACTGAGCCATCAAATTTCATCAAAAATATCTTAATTTGTGTTCTGAAGATGAACGAAGGTCTTACGGGTGTGGAACAACATGAGGGTGAGTAATTAATGACATTATTTTCATTTTTGGGTGAACTAACCCTTTAAAATTGTGACATGTATGATGTCAGAGAACATCACTAAAATATAGTCCACCACAGAGGACAGAAGTCTATTCCCGGGTCCCAAGATGATATCATATGATATAAATATGAGACAAAAACTCATACAGGGTCATTTTTGCCCTGATATCTTGAATTTTAGGGGCCTTTAACTGCATTCTATAGGCTTCAAAACTTTTTAGTTAACCATAATATCCCTGCATCACAGGAGGACAACATCGCAATTCAAGGTCGACGATATTTTCATGTAGTGCTTAAGCATCCATTCACCATGGCCTGCAGGCTGCTGTGGGTGTGCAGCGCTCCTTTGGGTCGACCCGTGGTGCCGCTGGTGTAGACGAGCATGGCTGGCCTCTCTGCCCAGTCTGAGACGCTCTCCTCGGGCAGCATCTGCACCTCCTCCAGCTGTAGAGTATCTAGGCTGGTGGGAAGCTGTAGGCAGGGCAGCCCTAGTTTCTGGGCCAAGGGCTCAAGGGTATCCGTAAAAGGTTGTCCGGCTACCAGCAGCGAGCTCTGGGAGTCTGAGATGACATATTCCAGCTCATTGGGAGGATGCTTCCTGTAGAGGGGCACAGCGATGCCGCCGCACATCCAGGACGCCCACTGCGCCACGGTGTAGGATGCATCGTTGGCACACAGGAATGAGATACGCTTGCCCTGCAGGTCTCCTGATCGACAGGAAAGCGCTTCGGTAATGAGTCCCGCCAGGCTTTTGCTGTTTTTGTAGAGGGAGCTGTAGGTGTGGCTCCCGCTGTGATCCGTAATGGCCACATTGTCTCCATACGCAGAAGCTCTGGAGAAAACCGGAGCGACTCTCCCGCCGGTTTTGAGGTTGGCTTTCTGTACTACATTTCCCAGCAGCCACTTCAGGGCTCTTCTGCCACCCTTACAGGAAGAGCAGCTCCAGAAAGAGCCTGTGTTTAAGGACAGCATCGCGCAGGACTGTTAAAAACTGGGGAAATAAAACAAAACAAAAGCAAATATTAATATGCATTCCATATAAATAAAAACAATGATTAAAAATATCAACAGTTTTTGTTGTTGTTGATTTTGATAGTCCACTTTAGGCTTTCTACTATAACTATAACTAACTTTGCAACTACATGTCACCTAGCAGTCATTATAGTTTTATTAGACTGTTTAATTAGGGCTAGGATTAGCTGAATAAGTTGACATGTGGTTGCAAATATCTAAAGTGCACTATTTAAATAAAATGTGCACGAACTTATTATTATAATTATTCAACTTAAAGTTACTATTCATTCGTTCATTCATTAACAGCACTAGGGAACCCAAGTATAATAAAAAAATAAATCTCAAAACAACAGTTCCGTCCCCATACAACATGTTATTCCGCATTTCTCAGGCTTCAGAAGACTCCCTGCTCGAAATGTTATCTTTATAATATTTTCTGAGGTTAAATCATAACAGAACTATAATGCTTTTCTCAAACATACATGCAGAATAGTGCGTTTCTTACCAAAAGTCATACTGGAGACGGTGCGCCGTTTTAATGAATCCGTGTGGAAATCAAAGCGAAGCGGAACCTTTGCAGTATTTACCGGGATCTTTGTGTCAAAGAGCTGAAAGGCACAGCAATATCTTCAGATTTTATTTTAGCTTTTTTAACTTAGGTGCGATTATAAATAAGAGAACCGTATTTTAATTTAAATATATTATTTTTGTTTTCCTAAGAGACTTGAATGAAGTATATCGTGTTTTAGTGATATGAATGTCATCAAGTAGAAATGTTGGCATTAGCTTTCATTTCCCTGCTGAAAAAACAGCATATTTGCTGGTTAAGGTATGTTGGTTTGAACTGGTTTATGCTGGTCCTGAGCTGGGCAGTGTTTCCCAAAAGCATTGTAAGCCCAGAGGTGTAAATGTAATTAGTTACTGTACTTAAGTATCTTTTTGGCTACTTTGTAGTTAGATATCGGCAACTTTTATTCTCTTCTTGACTACATTTTTGAGCAAGTAAATGTACTTTTTACTCCATTACATTTATGATGTGTAATGCAATTACAAATGACATTTTTCATGACACCTAACTTTTTCTGCAGCAGTTTATTTCTGATATAAAGACACCATATCGCCATCTAAGTGCATTGAAGGTACTACATCTTGTGCATTTTGCCTGTACTCACCCAAAACTTGTCAACGAGGATAATTTATGTGAATGTGAGTGCATTAGCTGGTAGTAGCTGATCGCAGGTTGAGGCTCAAACCAGCACGTACAATAGACGTTGACTATTTAAATTTACTTAACATTGTTTTATTTATCCACTATATTGACCTGGGCAGCGTTTCCCAAAAGCATTGTAAGCCTAAGTTGATTGTAGCTCCATTGGTTTCAAACCGTTTTGAAGGATATTGGTTTATGATGGCCTTTTTGTGCACTTGAGCTCAACTGAGACTTGAGAGTTTGTAGACGTTTAAAAGATTGTTGTGTCAACCTTGATTTATTGCAACATTGAGGTGGTCAGTTTTATTTTGATTTTAGAAAATAAACTTGATTTCTCATCTTACAAATCAATTGTTTCTAATTTTCACTGGGATGTCTCTCAGGACTAGTGCATCTATGAGCCTACATTTAGCATGAGAAAAATACTTAAGTACTGACTTTTACTCAAGTCGTATTGGAATTGGTTACTTATAACTTGTAGTGGAGTCATTTTCGAAGTAAGGTATTAGTACTTTTACTCAAGTATGGTTTTCAGGTACTCTTTATTGCCACCAATGCAGCTATGATCAACTTAGGCTTATGATGCTTTTGGGAAACACTGCCCTGGTCCATGCTAGTCCAGGACCAGCATACCAGCTTCAAAACCTACCTTACCAGCATATGCTGTTTTTTTCAGCGGGGTTAGATATGTTAGGAATGATAACAATATATGTATACAATAAAATAACAACAATACAGTTTTAAAAAATGTTTTTTTGCTCAAATACCTAATGAAAATTTACGAGACAGACAGGCAGATGGACTGAAGTTGGTGAGTATTGACATCTAAGCGTGTATTTTGCCATCACACTGTTCTCACCCAAGCTTCATCATGCCAACTGGTTTTGGCATCAGCTCACAGCACGGGCATACTTAGCCACCAGCTGGCAGTCGCGGGCCTCAAATAAGAATTGTTCAGACATGGCACTCATTCAAAAAGTTCTCACTTCCCTAAACCCCTCTGTGGTAAATAGGGATGGCATGTTCCTGCAAACTGAAAGCTTTGTCTGAGAATCTCCCCTCCGATTTGAGAAGTAGTATCGTCAACGAACAATCCATTCACAATCACAGAAAGAGCTGGAAGCGAGGACATCCTCCTTAAACGCCCAACAGATCATTGATTCTTAACGCTTTGTATTGCAGATGTGTTGATGGAACGCCCTTATTTGGTGAGGAATTGCATGGCTTTCTTTTTGACGGAATCAGGATTGGATCTCAGCAGGTTCTTGGTGCAAATTTTGAAATTCCATCTGCTCTTCAAACGTATCATATTGGATTGGAAAGAAGACCGAAGGGTGACCGAAGAACAGAAGGCAACCCGGTGAGCGTATATTTGACGCGCCGCTACGATGGCTGTCCGCCAGCCTTGCATCGTCTCAGTCATGGCGTTAGCGGGTAGCATGTCCGGCAGTGGGCGCCAACTCCCCGTTTGGTTGGCCAAGGATTCGCTGAAAAATGTGGGAGAAGAGAGAAGCCCCCTCTTTTCTGAAAGATTCGGAGAGCGAGTGGGGAACGGAAATCAAGGGGTGTTCCAAAAACATGTGTCAGGTTGGCACCAGATGAGAATGCCTTGGCAAGCGCCTCGCTCTCCCCCTCTTGCCCCTCTTAGAACACATGGCACGTTGACGGCAGCATCTGGCTGCGTTGACTCTCAGCAGCTGCGCTTTGTCTATGCCAGTTGGGATGCTTGGCACTGCCACTTCATCAACTACCTGTGGCTTCTCCTGGGCGTGGAGTGGGCGATGAATTATTTGGTGCTGCAGCTGCAAACTTGACTTCTTTCCAAGAGATACAGTTGTGTAAACACATGCTAGACTCGTGGCACACACAAACAAATGCTTTGCATACTTGGACAACTTGTATACAAAAGGACAACTCTGCATCTGGGCTTAGTTTATTCAACACTTGGCATCTAGTCTCTTGAGGAAGTTCACAAAATTATCAAATAGAAACCTTTGTACTCTATTATACACGGAAACACTGCCCATTTTTTTGTGAAAGAGCGAGAAGAAACCTTTTTCTTGTACTAGCCAAAAAGCTTTGAGGAATTTGTTGACAATATTATATGAAAAAGACCCCCTTTTCCTGGATTAACTTGTATGGAGTACCCCATGGCTCTCTATTGGGCCCTATTTTGTTTCATATTTTTTTCTGTTACATTTGTTGTATTAAATAAGCAAAATAGACTGTGTCAAGCTTCCCTAATTCTGCTCTCCAGCTGTTCCAAAATGTGTGGACTGCTACCTAAAACATGTACCATGCAGTCTTCCCATGTTGGATGTGCTAGGATTTTCCCCAAGACCGCGGTTCAGATATATCAGCGCTCTAAAGCAGTTACAAGCTTTCCTCATTTGGAAAGCATCATTTTGTCTCTCCAGGGGTAACTGTCATGTTCTTTAAATTTTGCAAAAGTTCAAAACCTCCAGAGGATCTCAGACATTGCAGCCTTTTAATAAAACAACGAACTCTGCTCTATTTGAGAGGGACGCGGGGAGTACTTACATCAGAGCGGAGCAACATCAAGCGGCAAAAACATGTCAAGCTTTGTTTTTTAAGTTAACTAGACATCCGTTATGTTCTAAGCCCTGACATCCGTGACCCAGATTGGATTGTATTTTCTTTACAGGTTTTGTTTTTAGGTGTTTTGTAAATGGAGACAGATTATATCTGTCAAGATTCAAAGACAGCAGTTCTCTTTTTTGTTCAGCTTCTGGTGACCCACTGGGAGTTTGGCTCCATCTGTGGCAGCCTGACCCAGTTTAGCCCACGGCCACGTCCAACTGTTCCATGTCCCGAGCATATGTGCAGTTGCAGGGGGATAAGCGATCCTCACCACGCGGGATGAGGAAAAATACACTGCAGACATGACACTGGACCTGACTCCGGTCTGCCCTCTTCCCAGAGCATATGTCAGGATCAGGGCCAGCCTTCAGGACCCATACACTGGAGTTATTCTGCTTTGAACACTGAAACTGCTGCCGTGGTTTGACATTTTGGTGTTTGGGGTGTATGATTTTGCTTTTGAATCTTTATTTGTGGATTATAAGTGAATGTTAATTTGAGAGAGGGAGTGATAGAGTAACACTTACCATACGTAACATGATAAAGCATCTCCTCCATGGCATTCAATGGGGTAGCCCGGCAGTGAAATCTCATTGGTCCAAAATTGGTCAATCTGACTGGCACCGTCAAAATTTAAGACCTAACCCAAAATCATGTTTTATTTCATAATGGATTATTATAGTTTCCGACTTGAAGGATTGTGTGCATACAATTTATCAATCGCAAACCTGAAGTTGTTCATGAAAACTGACATGAAAACATTTTGTCGGGTCCCAACGGGCTTGGGGTCGGGGTAGCAGACCTCTAGCATTATCTGCATTAGCCAGCCCAGATGGAGAGGAAGGAGCAGGGCTTCCCCAATAACCAGGGCAGTGGAAGTGGAAACTGGCACTATTGGCAGCTAGGCAGATGTGTGGACGGTATCGGTGCCCAAAGCTTGTGCCCACTGGGAGCAGAGTGTGAGATGCACATATGGGGCCCCATGCTGGTGTTCAGCTGATGCAGCAAGATGGAAATTACAGAAACAGCTCTCAGTCAGGCCATGGCTCCAATTTATCACTCTGTTTCAATACAGATAACTGCTTGTGCAAAACTGCTGCTACATTCCTGGGGTGTTATGGGTGACAAGCCATGGTATTGGTTGCTAAGATGCTCTGAGTGGATGTTAACATTTTACGAGGCAGTTGCAAAGATGTTCTGGGTGGTTTCTTATTCGTCCAAAGAGCCACAAGATATTGTGTTCCATGACCCAGGTGCCTCCTTCAGTACAAATGGTTTGATTCCACCATCCTTGCCCTTGGTTTCACTGAATTGTGGTATATGTTTACATCATCCATGTTAATACTACTGTTAAGTTCTAGCAGCAGCTGTTTACCACTATAACTAGTCAACACCTCAGGATGAGAAGATGTCAGCTTCACTGTTTTATTCATGGATTTGTCGCTTCAACGTGTTTGTCTTCCACGGATTTATTGCAAGAGATGCAAAGGCAACTTGTTTGGAAACAAGCAGCTATTACTCTAATACTGTGACCTAGAGCATGTAAAGATGCAAATTATTTGTCATCAACAGTGTTTTACTTTTGTGATTTGGGGCAGATTGCTTAACTGTAAATGGTAACAGAGTTCACATGAATCATACCAGATGATTTTTTAAACAGACTTAATACTGAAAAGTATGGAAACTTGTTTCCGCCATGAAATAAAAAATAAATAGGTAATTGCGACTTTTTGTCTCACAATTCTGACTTTTTTTTTTTCAGTATTGCGAGTTCTAACATCAGAATTGCAAAATATAAAGTCATAATTGTGAAAAATAAAGTCAGAATTACGTGATATAAAGTCAGAATTGCGAGTTATAAAGTCAGAATTGCGAGATATGAAGTCAAAATTGCGAGATATAAAGTCAAAATTGCGTGATATAAAGTCAGAATTTCGAGATATAAAGTCAGAATTGTGTAATTTAGTCAGAATTGCGAGTTATAAAGTCAGAATTGCGAGATATGAAGTCAAAATTGCGTGATATAAAGTCAGAATTGTGTAATTTAGTCAGAATTGCGAGTTATAAAGTCAGAATTGCGAGATATGAAGTCAGAATTGCGAGATATAAAGTCAGAATTGCGAGATATAAAGTTAGAATTGTGTGATATAAAGTCTGAATTGCGTGATATAAAGTCAGAATTGCGAGATATAAAGTCAGAATTGCGAGATATAAATTCAAAATTGCGTGATATAAAGTCAGAATTGCGAGATATAAATTCAAAATTGCGTGATATAAAGTCAGAATTTCGAGATATAAAGTCAGAATTGTGTAATTTAGTCAGAATTGCGAGTTATAAAGTCAGAATTGCAAGATATGAAGTCAAAATTGCGAGATATAAAGTCAGAATTATGTAATTTAGTCAGAATTGCGAGATATAAAGTCAGAGTTGCGAGATATGAAGTCAAAATTGCGAGATATAAAGTCAGAATTGTGTAATTTAGTCAGAATTGCGAGTTATAAAGTCAGAATTGCGAGATATGAAGTCAAAATTGCGAGATATAAAGTCAGAATTGTGAGATATAAAGTCAGAATTGTGAGATATAAAGTCAGAATTGCGAGATATAAAGTCAGAATTGCGAGATATAAAGTCAGAATTGTGAGATATAAAGTCAGAATTGCGAGATATAAAGTCAGAATTGCGGGATATAAAGTCAGAATTGTGTAATTTAGTCAGAATTGCGAGTTATAAAGTCAGAGTTGCGAGATATGAAGTCAAAATTGCGAGATATAAAGTCAGAATTGTGTAATTTAGTCAGAATTGCGAGTTATAAAGTCAGAATTGCGAGATATGAAGTCAAAATTGCGAGATATAAAGTCAGAATTGCGAGATATAAAGTCAGAATTGTGAGATATAAAGTCAGAATTGCGAGATATAAAGTCAGAATTGCGGGATATAAAGTCAGAATTGCGTGATATAAAGTCAGAATTGCGTGATGTAAAGTCAGAATTGCGTGATATAAAGTCAGAATTGCGAGTTATAAAGTCAGAATTGCGTGATATAAAGTCAGAATTGCGTGATATAAAGTCAGAATTGCGTGATGTAAAGTCAGAATTGCATGATATAAAGTCAGAATTGTGAGTTATAAAGTCAGAATTGCGTGATATAAAGTCAGAATTGAATGATATAAAGTCAGAATTGCGTGATATAAAGTCAGAATTGCATGATATAAAGTCAGAATTGTGAGATATAAAGTCAGAATTGGGAGATATAAAGTCAGAATTGCATGATATAAAGTCAGAATTGTGTGATATAATGTCAGAATTGGTAGATATAAAGTCAGAATTGTGTGATATCAAGTCAGAATTGCGAGATATAATGTCAGAATTGGGAGATATAAAGTCAGAATTGTGTGATATCAAGTCAGAATTGCGAGATATAATGTCAGAATTGTGTGATATCAAGTCAGAATTGCGAGATATAAAGTCAGAATTGGGAGATATAAAGTCAGAATTGGGAGATATCAAGTCAGAATTGCGAGATATAAAGTCAGAATTGGTAGATATAAAGTCAGAATTGCGAGATATAAAGTCAGAATTGTGAGTTATAAATTCAGAATTGCGAGATATAAAGTCAGAATTGTGAGTTATAAATTCAGAATTGCGAGATATAAAGTCAGAATTGTGAGTTATAAATTCAGAATTGCGAGATATAAAGTCAGAATTGTGAGTTATAAATTCAGAATTGCGAGATATAAAGTCAGAATTGTGAGTTATAAATTCAGAATTGTGAGATATAAAGTCAGAATTGCGAGATATAAAGTCAGAATTGTGAGTTATAAATTCAGAATTGCGAGATATAAAGTCAGAATTGGGAGATATAAAGTCAGAATTGTGAGTTATAAATTCAGAATTGTGTGATATCAAGTCAGAATTGCGAGATATAAAGTCAGAATTGCGAGATATAAAGTCAGAATTGGTAGATATAAAGTCAGAATTGCGAGATATAAAGTCAGAATTGGTAGATATAAAGTCAGAATTGCGAGTTATAAAGTCAGAATTGCGAGTTATAAAGTCAGAATTGCGAGATATAAAGTCAGAATTGTGAGTTATAAATTCAGAAGTGTGAGATATACACTCACATTTGCGTGTTAATATCCAATTGTGAGGAAAAAAGACTGAAATTTTTTTCTCAGAATTGCAAGTTTATATCATGCAATTTCGACTTTACATCTCACAATTTTGACTTTATATCATGCAATTGCAAAATCTAGCAATTCTGTTAAAATCTAGCAATTCTGAGAGAAAAAGTCAGAATTGTGAGAAAAAGTCACAATTACACAATTTTTTATTTTTTTATTTAGTGGCGGAAATAAGCTTCCATAGAAAAGCTCTCTGAGTCCACATCAAAAGCTCTAGTGTAAGTCCATGGGAGTCAGATTGTTTAGAAACACAGTAGAGCACCTCTTTTCAATAAGCCACATAATTTAATGGTGTAATGTCTGTTTGACAAATGATTTGAGAGAAATCAAGTTTCCCGTCAAAGTCTAATACTCAGAGTTTGTCCTAGTATAAAGAACCTCAAAAGAAACCTCTAATGATATTCATCACAAATGTCCGTTTTGCTGAACACAGATACTTGAAACACAGATTGGGCTGTTTGCTCTGCCCTGCAGTGGTGTTTCACTCCAGTCTCTGCTGGCCATTACCGTCCTCATGGCACTCCAGTTTACTGATAGTCTTCCTCTAATGAGTTATTGATCCACTCTGTTTTCTCTTTGCTTTCTTTCAAGGCAACGGAAATGACTGCACAGGAGAGACAATCAGGGTTTTCCCAATCTAACTTCCAAGCAGCATGTCCTCTTTAGACCTGCACTAGTTCTGCAGGTCACAACAAAAAAGTTGCAAGAGTTTTTTTTTTAATGTTGGAGGGAGGGATATTGTTTTGGGACTGGGCAGGGATGGAAGAACACAAGCAGTTCTACAATAGCCACTGTTATGTTAACATTGTCACCGGACCATTTATGCCAATGGTCAAAAGTCTGGCTCTGTGAGCCTAAAGATGCATTAACTTCTATCAGGATGCAGTAGAGTTCTGGGATGTGGCCATGAGCTGAATGAATAAACTTCCTTATACAGCAGGTTCTTATTTCCCCTTCCCTAACCTCTCACAGCCAGGCACTTCTGTCTTTCCTTCTCTCTCTCTCTCTCTCTTTGTGTGAGACTGTCACTCCGCTCTGTGTTGAGAGACGGCACCATATGTTGTCTAGCCTCTCTGGGAGGGCGGCCCAGCTTTGCTGTAGAGATGATGCTGTGAGTGCATGTGGCTGAGGGCAAACTTTGAATAGGAGATAAGCTAGAAAGAATGAAAGAGCGCTCCATCTTTTTTCATTTTCTTTAGCGTGTGTTTTTGTGTCTTTCAGCATTTCCTTATTGCATGTTGGTGACTTTAATTGTGTATTACGAAAACTGGTAGTTCTGATTATTTTTAATTTGTTATTTAGTAGGGGTGTAACGGTACATGTATTCGTCCCAGTTTGGTTCATACAGTCAGACGACGAATAAGGTCAGTCACAGGCGATCCACACTCCAATCCATAAGGGGGCGGTAATTCATCAATGTTTGACAAAAAGGAAAAAGCACAGATGAAGAAAAACAGGCAATCTATGCATAGAAATGTTTACATGTAATCTCTCAACCAGTGTTTCAACCACGGAAATGATAGACAGCTTGATAATAATATCTCATGTAGCATTGCATTTACCTCAGGCAAGTCATTTAGTGTCCACAGCATGTTAGTTCACTAGAGATATGAACTCTATATTAGCTTATATATTCATTATATTAACTTTACCTGTTAGCAATGTCTTAAAGGGAACCCTGGGTATTAAGACTTGTATGGATTAATCTAACGTAAATGATGTCTCTTACTTAAATAAGTAGTAGAAAAACTCATGAAAGATTTACATTATTTGAAAAATCCACATCATTTTATATATATTTTGGACAATTGGGGGCGCCATTTTATTCTACCTCGATGACGTCAAATGGCTGCACTTGGTGAGCTACTGCTGCTACCAACACAAAGAGCAACAAGAGAAGCGATGTATTGTCAATAGTTATCAAAAAAAGTTGAAATTCTGATTCACAGTCTCTAAACGTTCGAGGTGGGCGGAGCCACTTTTACTAAAACGGCTATAACTCGTGAACGGAATGAGATGTTTTCACCAAACTTGGTACACCTATGTAAGAGCTCATTCTGTGGTCACTTGAAAAAGGATGTGGTGACTGGCCACTTGGTGGCGCTATAACAGGAAAAAAAAACATGAAAACAGCTATAACTACTTCACCGTTATACCGATCGACTTGAAAATTGGCGTGCAATGTCTTCACCTGAGGCGCTACAACTCTCTATGAGGACTTTGACACACCTTGAAAAACTTGTCTGCTGTCGGCCACTGAATTTTGAGCAGCTATCACACAAGGTTAACAGAGGCTGATCGGAACGAAACTCGCTGAAAACGGCCACAGGGGACGCCTTTGTGTTTTTACGTGCGTAAAGGATCGTGCAATTTTTTGCACATGCCCAGGACATTTGTATCACATGGTAGAACTCCTCATTCTGAGCAACTTTGCCTCTATGACTGCCACTGTCCATTGAATTGTTCATTAAATATTGGAGATTATTTCAAAAACCAACTTTGGCGAACTAGTCCTAGGTTTTTGGATCAATCATGATAACTATTAAAAAGCTTTAAAAACTACATATTTCCTATGGTAAACTGCCTGTATTTGCTGTAAATGGTCTTTTCCATCTATGATCGAGATGGTTACAGGCTTGCTCATTAAAACCTTTATACCTTTTTATGCATGTGCTTAAAGGCCTTGAAATGCTTGAACCCCGATAATGGATGCTTGCAGCTATATTTATAATTGAATATATTTAAAGAGAGAGACACAATTTGTTCAATAAACTACTGTTTAATAAAAAAAGAAGAAAAAAGAAGCAATTTTATGCTTAGCTTTCTCCCCCTAGTCTTCTTCAATACCGAGGTACGTACCGAACCTTCATGTTTGTGTACTTTCAAACCCATATTATTTAATGATTTCCTCATGAACATTAAATGATTTTTTAATTGTTTTGTTTTAATTTTTTATCATATAACATTGTTGGACAAGCAAACAAATCACTAACCAGCACAATATTGCACCACAAAATGTTGAGCAAGCCAGTAAACACACTTTTAATATTATTTAACTTAAAACGAATCACAGATGAAATCAAACGCTGTTTGCAAATGTCTTCTAGCATAGTTAGAAAAGAGACTATGATGTTTGTTTTGAAGGTAAAGCGATGAAAGGGTGCGTGTTCAGAATTCATCTCGGATGTGTTTTCATCTTGAGCCGAGCGCTTCAGTCCTGCTCTAAATCACAGGATGGATTGTTAGGCACGCGTGTTATTAATTTTTTTCAGGTCCCGTGGCGTCTGTATGAATCTTAATGCTGCTGACTGGGCTGCTTGTGTTATCGACTTTCTTTAAAATATGAAGAGGTTTGCTGGAAGCGCCCAGGGTCATTAGCTGATGAGTGGGCTCAAATCCCTCTCCGAGGCCGCGTGGCTTCACCGTGTTAAATGTGCTCCTAAAATATTCATAATCATACTCACGCACACACACACACATAATACTTGAGCGTGGTTGTTGAGCAGTGTGTGTGTGTGTGTGTGACAATCAATATTTAAATGCATTCCTGTTTTTGTGTGTGTGGTTAATTAGCTGCAGTTCTTAAGCCAAGAAGTTTGTGAGCAGATTAAGGGTAGCGCTGTTAGTGACAAGATAATTGCTGTTTCATAAACCACTTGGTTAAATTCACAATCTGATGGTTGCATTGAATATGAGAGATGTTGGGTTTTGGTCTTGCATTGTGTACTACTTTTAACTTATACTATTACAGGGATTTATCTTTCTAACAACAGTGTGTAACAATCTACGTCGGAGCGCTTCCCTTGCTGTTAGTGCTTTTAGCACGAGCATCTGCTGGCTTTTGTAATGTATAGTAGTATTAAACTAGATTTGGACATTTTCCATGTGAGTAGTGTTTGGCCTTTCATCAGTCTGGAGGCACGTGTCTCAAAAGCTGGACGCTGAAAAATTAATGTACCTATGGGTTATAGATGATTTCACTTGTTCAATTTCTTATCTGCAAAATAAAGTGCAACAGTCCGGAAGAGATATAGGGAAATTGTCCATAAGGAAATTGATTTTTAATGATAACTTATAAACCTTTAAAGACAGACCTACTGTGAGCTACAAGGTTGTTAATCAATGGTATTTGGTTCTGTTTGAAGCCGTCAGCCTGCATTATTTCAACTTAGTTTTAAAATATGTGTTTAACAGCAGAATTCATGGTTAAAAACTACATTACCCATGATGCTGTACAGAAAATTCCACCAATTATAGAATCTAAACATACGAGAGCTCATTAGCTCCGCCCACTCCTATGAAGCACCGGAAATAACGTAATCAAGTCACTCTCAAAAGACTCAAGTATTTGTGTGTATAATATAATATATAATAAACTTAACATATATATATATATTTTTTTTATATATATAATAACATTAGTTTTATATTTCTCCATCGTTTTTTATTCGATTATGCTGTTCCTTGCATCGTTAATTTTGTAGTTCTTTCCCTCACTAAATCCGTTAAGTTAACAGTTTTGGATCTTTGTACTTTTGTCCAGTTATCAAAAATAAAATTTCTTCACATCAAAGTTTGTAATGCTGTGATTCTCCTTGTAGCTGGTTGGTTTGGTTCATGGCTTAAAACACTTTAACGACAACTTTTAAAAATCCCTTTGGGAGAAATTAATTAAAAAAAATACCAATGCCACTGAAAAAGTGTGCGGGAACTAATGCACTCTGTTGTAACCTTTTTACAAGCTAATCAGTGTTGCCAAGTCCACGGTTTTCTGGGCTACTTTAACACTGGGTTGAAGCGACCCCAAATAATATTATATTTAACCCCTATGTGAATTTTACCAGCGGAACCCCATCAAAAAGGTGGATTTACTCTCCTGGAACTCAATTTTTACCGGGTTTAGTTTATTTAATTTACTAAAACCACCACAATATTGTTTTCATGTACACATTATGAACTTAAATATTTAAGATATGACATAATCCTCGATGCGTTAAAGACTCTTACACTTTAATGTTGATGCTTAAAGCTCTTTGATGTCGCTTTTACTTTTCCATGCCGTTTACAACCAAATCACTCACTCACTGAAATTGGCGTAACATAATGGAGCACATCTTCTGCTAACGTCCTTGTCTCTCATTGTTAATGTTGCATTTGAAAAGGCCCAGTGAAACAGGCTTAAATAGATCTTTGATGGTGCCAGTTAATGAGGTCAGTGGTTTCATTGAAGCTCAGGGCAGCCTCGTTTACCCATTAACGACAGTATTCATCGTACCCTGACATGTGGAAGTAGCTGGAGGTCAGAGGTCAACATCAGGACCCTATATGCATTGTGTGGTTTACTGCAGGAGTTGTAACCCTGCATGTAAATGCACCATGACAAGATGACTGAATGGCTCCTTTTCTCGTTCTTTTTGCTCTTTTATGTGCTTGGGTGTTTCTGTGTTTAAAGGTGCAGTAAGCAATTTCTGAGAAACGCTGTTGAAAGTGAATTGGACTGAGCATCAAAACACATTAGAGGGAGGTGTCTGTGCTGCATAGCGTATTCATGAATTTGGGGGTGCAGCTATCAAGATAGGGGTCCTTTTTGGGTAGGGGTGTGTTTTTTTTATTTTTTTGGTGATTTCAAATATCAACAGCCTTTCTCAGAAATCGCTTACTGCACCTTTAAGACAGTACTTTTACATTGTTGCCGCGGGTTGTTTTTTTAGTCCGCGGGTTGAAGCGACCCAATTTTTACCCCCCAGAATGTGAATTTTACCCCCCTGGAATGCGTTTGAGGCTGGTTTTAGCCATGATCTGGTGGATTTGTTACACAAACCTGGCAACCCAGCATTCTGAATCAGCATCTCTAATTGGCTGTTCAGTTTAGCGAACAAGAATAAAAGCGAGAGTGATGAAAGCAAGCAAAGAACGGCACAGACAGAAGGCTGTTGTAAATTGCATTCATTATCGAAGGCGATTCATCTGCGATAACGAACGCGATATTTTGTGGCTTATCAGTGAACTACGTCTCTGTCTATTAAATGCCGCTCCATTTGAAAGCAGGTGATGGCGATTTAGCGGTAATCAGGGAACCGGCTTTACTGACGAAATGCGCGTGACAATCGCATGCAATATATCGCCCAGCCCTAGTAAGCAAGTGCTGCTTTGTTAGGGTTATGTTTATCTGCAGTCTTAGTTTCGGTTTCCCTTTTTGAATGATGAATATAGACTATTGATACCTGTTGATATAGACAGTTATTTCCTAACACGCAGGCACAGAATGCATGTGCTAGTTGGCAGTCGCCTGTAGTCTTTGCGGTGTGTTCAAGCGCAGCTTTTTGGCTCAAACTTAGTCGACAACACAGTCAGCTTCCATTGCCACTAGTTCTTAGTGAGGACCATCACTAAAATCACCTTGCCCCTAAACAAAATTTTTATGAATATCTTTCACCATATGGGTACCCTAGTAAAAAAAAACTATACTAAAATCTATTTAAAATACATTTATTTCATACTAAGTACACTTCAAATTCATTAACATAATGACATATCACAAGAATACTTCATTTTTACACATACGCGAGATCAGCGCACAGTGCATGTGACGCAAATTTCATCATCAGAGGAGTATGCGCATATTGTTTGCGCATTTTATTTATTTTTTTGCAGTAATTCGTTTATTCACAAGGTGGCCACCGTATACTTTAAATATATATATATATATATATATATATATATATATATATATATATATATATTTTACTTTTATACTATGATTACATCAAGTAGGAGGAAGCGAATTTGTTCTCATAATTTAACATTTTTCTCGTAATTTAACAAATTTGTTCTCGTAATTTAACGACTTTTTTCTCATAATTTAATGAATTTGTTCTCGTAATTTAACAACTTTTTTCTTGTAATTTAATGAGTTTATTCTCAACATTTTATCTCAACTTTTTTCTCAAAATTTAACGACTTTTTTCTCATAATTAAATGAATTTGTTCTCGTAATTTAACTTTTTTCTTGTAATTTAATGACTATTCTCAACATTTTATCTCGACTTTTTTCTCGAAATTTAATGACATTTTTCTCATAACTTAACAAATTTGTTCTTGTAATTTAACAACTTTTTTCTCGTAATTTAATGACTTTATTCTCAACATTTTATCTCGACTTTTTTCTCGAAATTTAATGACATTTTTCTCATAATTTAACGAATTTGTTCTCATAATTTAACAACTTTTTTCTCGTAATTTAACGAGTTTATTCGCAACATTTTATTTTGACTTTTTTCTCAAAATTTAATGAGTATTTTCTCGAAATTTAACAACTTGAGATGGTTTTATTTTTTTATTATTGCTTGGCCCTAATCCTCTTCCGTAAAATCAGGCCAAAATGAAGTTTGTTTTTTTTCTTTTTGGTTGTTCGAAAATACTAAGCCCTGCACATGACATGCAGGAAAAAATAGTAGGCTACATCATGCACACGATTTACTAATTTATTCCCTCGATTTGCTAAATCGTGCACATGATTTACTATTTCGTTCCCTTGATTTCCTAAATTATGTGCACCATTTATATATTGAGGGAACTAATTAGTAAATTGTGCACATGATTTAACAAATCGAGAGGATGAATTAGTAAATCGTGCACGGCTCCATACAAAATGGTTTGCCAAAGCGAACTCTCAAGAAAAGTTAGCTGCAGCTGCAAAACACTTTCGTCCTATCCGTGATGATAATAATGTAACAGGAGGTGTGCGCTGAGGCTCCGCCTTCTTTTCTCTGACTCATTTCTTCTGTTGAGTCCATCGAGGGGAGACCTCTGTGGGTGAAAACATGAACACACTGGATAGCCGCTTTTTAGTCGTGCTTCTGATGAAATGAGGCACTGACACTGTTTTTCATGTTTGATACTGAAAGGCTGCTTGCTTTTAAGCAATCTATTAAATAAAATGCCATATAAATAAACGTGACATGACTTTACTGGAGTGCTAACATACGCATGTTGTTATGATCAGATGCTTTTCTTATGCTTTGCTTGTTCGATAACAGTATATCACTGCCCAGTGCCCACGTATTTCGAACTTCGCTTTACCCCTAAATGAAGAACGAAGAAGAACTTTGCTGTGAATAACCATTTATATTAATATGCCTTCTTAGTGTCTAGTCGCCTGGAGAAAATATCCACCTCAAGTCAACCTCGCACACACTTTTCCTCAATGACTACTGATTCATTCATTCACCATATTGAATATCAAAACCCCGTCTTAAGTGACTGTCGGCCTTCTGTGGATGTACACATTCACAAATACAGTGTTTAACAATTAATGCCACAAGCTTTCTAAGGTTACAGGCGCAGTAAAGGCCCACAGATGCTATTTTTAGTGCAGTGTAATTGAAGAGGGGTTTGGTTACAGAGGCTTCAGAGTGATGGACATGTGTGTGGCAGGTGCGATGACAGGCTACAGGCTTAAACTGTGCTGTTTCTGTAGAGAGTACGGCTTCCTAATTGAGCTCTGTTTGTGTGACACGGTGGGGGACAATGGGCTCAGCCTCGGCAGATGCTTCGGGGGTAACCAGACGCAAGGGGGATCCAGGACAATAAAATAGCAGGACAAAAGGACAGGCCAGGGGCAGACGTGTTACTCTATATGTGTGTGCATATGCATAAGTTTTTTGAACCATCTGAGCAATATGAATCCTTTGTTTTCAAGGTTGTGCCATAAAAATGGAATGTAAGATGTCAAATATCCTGCTGTGTCGTTTCATGTAAACTTGTTTTGCTGTTTATATGCACATGTATGATTGTTTTGACTTTGATCAAGCATGGTTTGGATGGGACTGTATTAATACCACAGACTTGCATATTAAAATTATTGTACTTCATCAGAAGTTCTTTATTGAATTAAATGCATCCTCTGAAAAATTGTGTCACCCTTTCCAAAGTATTAAAGCACTGATATAATATAATATATACATACATATAATACATACATAATACATAATACATATATAATACATATAATACAGAAACAAGAATAAACTTTTATTCCATTATTTTTGAATGGAAACATGCAGTTTTGATATTAGTCATGATGTGCATTTACAGAGCAATTACAAATGCATAAATAATGTTATGAGATTAATATTTTAAATGCAAAAATATGAAATGAGGGGGAAAAAATCAATTATACTTTTAAATATGAAACTACACCATTAGGCGGTGGCAAGTCGATCGGCGTCTTCAACTCGAAGCGGCGCTGCTCAGACCGATCGGTGTATGAAAGTACCGCGATGTTGAACACACCTAAAAGGTGCAACACCTGCGATTGAATGCAACCAATCGGCGAGAGTAGCCGCGTACAGGCGGGGAGGGGCTGAAAACGGAGGCATGAAGTCGGACACTTTCTGCTTCCCTTAGTGATTCTCGCACTGCGTTTGCATACTTTATCACAGCTAAAGTGAAATAAATGCAATATTTGACTAATATACTCATGTTTTTACAAGAGTAAAGTTCAACATAAGCATATATTATTTAAATAGTAGGGTTTATGTTTTTTTATCAGATTTATTTTGATAAACATGACACAATACAACATCACGACTACATGAAAAGAGCTTTAACTGTTATAAGAATACAGATTTTTGAGCATTAGTGGAACTGAAGGTGTGAGAATAAACACAAAATGATCGTTGTCATGCGGTGAATCCGGCCAGTCGTGGAAAAGCTGTCGTCATCAGAGCTCGTGTAGCCGCTCTTGAGAAACGGTACTGGCTGACTTGGTGTCAGCGCTGTCTCAAGTCAGACAAAATTTCTAACCGGCATGCACTGCTTCAAGTCATTCATTGAATCATTCATTTAACCGATTCATTCATAAGGACTGATTCATCCAGGAACAAAGCATTGGTGCGTCCAAAATCACATACTCTCTTGACTAGGTACTTATTTTGAATAATTAGCAAAATACTAATTGGCTTTCTATATGTATGATTTACTCGTGAAATTTCACGAGTAAATTCATCGCGTCACTGTAACAGCCGTTAGAAGCTCCGGTTCCTATAGAAACAGTCAGACGCGCGCTTCCTATAGAGATGCGCACTTAGGACTGTGTATTAGCTTGAAAAATGCAGTTTTTTGTCACAATTTGAGCATTTAGAAACAAAATTTATGAGACAGTTGTTGTCAGATTTCATTGGTGATTTCAAATAATATGAAATTAATGGAAAGCTTGGCAAACAGCTTTGGAGAATTTGATGTTTCCCCATTCAAAGAGGTAGGAGCTGCACTTGCATGCCCGAGAGGCGTTTCATAGTTGAAATGACTTGTCTTAAAGGGACTTCAAAATCGTGTAGGTACTACATTCGAATTTTAATTTACTTCACGACCGCAGAAAAAGTATGTTATAAATGCATGTAGTATCGTACTATATGCATACTATACAGTAGAGAAGTATTTGACGTCTGTAACAGTTACTGAATAAATGTAAATTATTATTAAAAATATTTTCACATGATATGTTTAGTAGACACACACACATGTTTGCATGTTATAAAGAAATATTCACATTATGGTAAATTACCGTAATGCTTATTCTATATAGCGATGAGCAAGGGGGCCCCCTGGTGGTTCGGGAGCATTTATCAATAAAGTAAATTACAGAAAATTCTGATTGCGCAATGCTACCTGCGGACATATTTTTCCCAACCCTACTCCTGATTACACAGTTCTTCCACCTGGAGCTCCAACTGCAGTTAAACAGATTCTTCCCTCTCTTTATGAAGCCCATTCCAGTGGAGTCCAGTGGAGTCTCGGGTGTGATTACCGCACCGCGGCTCTGCTGCATCTCTTTCAGCTTGACCGCACCTCACCACTCACCCAGAAACCTATTGATCGGGTCTGCTTGTCAGCCCCCGTATTCCTGTCCGCACGCTCATCCATTAATGTAATATTATTGCTGTGGCCATTCAAACTTAATGGCTGAAGGAGGCCACAAATTGACCTATATTTTAATTTACTATGTGGTCATGCTACCATAAACTATAAATCATGTGACAAGGATTAATGCTCGCCACAGTTACAACTATTAAATATCATAAAGACTGAAGTTTGGAGGGAGTGTGCATGTATACTGTATGTGTATGTGTGTGTTTTTATTATTATTTTTTTTTACAAACTGCACACGCTCCCTCTGTTTTAATGGGCATGGCGTTTCTGTTAGCACATGTATCTTGTCGAGTGTGTGTGTGTGTGTGTGTGTTCCTAGAGGGCCTGGGAAAGTGAATGTATGTTTGGTTTGGCCCCTGTTCTCTCTTCTAGGGGACTGTGAAATCTTAAATTAAACGCTTCCCCATAGTGAAGCCATTGAGGCAGATAAGTCATCCTCTCTTGTAATTGTTTGTTTATAGGAACTCGTTTAAAAGCAATATTGCGGAGGGCTGTTCAAACCCCGCGAGCCAGACGGGGAAATGGGGGTCACGCTGTTTTAGACAGAATGTGTTCAGAAGAGAGAGTGCAAAGAGAAAAACAGGGAAGACTTCAGATATTTAGACAACAAACGCTGCTTAGACGCATAGTCTTGGTCAGTAGTAAAGCTGACCATAGAGATGTGAAGGTTTTAAGCACTTTCTCTTTAGTTCATAAAGTAATTCATCATTTTTTGACCCTTTATAAATCCATTTTTGTCACATTGTGTGTTTCTCTGGCTTTGTTCAGAATGGAATATGCATACTGTGTTCACAAATGTCTTATATAATGTAAGAATATGCATTTGAAATAATGTAGGAAACGGTATGAAACAAATATTTCAAGTATTAGTATGCTACATTGTTCTACTACATACATGTATGCATTTGGCAGACGCTTTTTGACCTGAAAATAGTAAAAATCTATACTCTACTTTTGTCAAAGTTGGGTTAAATTATGACAAACCCAACGAATGGGTTGTTTTGACCCAGCAGTTGGGTTAAATGTTTTCCTAACCTGCTGGGTAGTTTTATTTAACTCAACTATTGTTTAAAAATGCTCACTTGAAATGAACCCAAAATATGTTGGAAATGAACATTTATTAATATGTTTAATGAATAATAATAATCAATAAACATTTATTTAAATTGCTTATTAATAAATGTTCACCTTTTGATTATTATTGTTGCCACTAGTAATTATGTGTCTGATTTTTAATTTCCAACATATTTTGGGTTCATTTTAAGCCAGACATATAGTCATTTTTAATCAATAGTTGGGTTAAATAAAACTGCAAGGCACACTGAGCAAACATTTAACCCAATACTGGGTCAAAACAAACCAATGGCATTGTTTGTCCATTTTCAGCCCAACTTGGGTTGTTTTTAACCCAGCATTTGACAGGCAAAAGTTGTTTAACAGCACTGAATCAACATAAATATATTAATTTACACCAACAAAGTAACAGGTTATCCATTTTACACTGTACATTCCCTTTTTTTTTTTTTTCCAAGTTCATGCACAGAATTGAACCCATGACCTTGGTGTTTCATAACACTTTAAGTTCATTTATCAACCAAAATGTAAAGCATTGCACATTGTATTTTAGGATACAGTAGTCCATGCATTGTGTTCTGGTTGTATGTTGCACATTTTGGCAAATCTATAAGGTATGTAATGCATATAGAAAATTAACATATTGTGCACAGTAAACATATAGTTCATGGGGAGTTGTATGGTAATATGAGTTCCAGAAACACCCTCTTTCTTCAACTTGCAACCTGATCTCATGGGAAATAACTTACAAGGTGGCGATTTTGTGTGAATGTATGATTATTTAGAAAAAAAACTAAGCATGAAGGCCCACCTCTCAACATACCCATCACTGGGGCGTCTTAAATGCACAAATTCATTCATACTAGCCACTAATCCGCCCAAAATGAAAATAGTTCAGAATTGTCATGCAATTGTATTGATAACTTGATGTTTCCAAAGAATCATTACTGTAATTTTAAAGCAGCCCGGTCTCATTCCCCTCATACAAACACTCCATATGCCATCTGTCAGAAGCTGCTTCTCCTCATAGTTTACTGAACATACAATGAGACTCTTTACATGCTGGAGAGAAGAAACTATCCACCTGACCCTTACTTATCTACTTAAAACTTAAAAAAAAATAAATAAAAATAGCAAAAATATATTTAGAAGGTAGATGTAAACAAAATCATAATAGGTCAATGTAACCCTTCTTATTAAATTAAATTATTCATTATTGTGTTTCGGTAGTGACAAATTTGGGGAGAGGAA